>NC_136486.1:172625439-173067939 GCF_053919585.1 Euprymna scolopes | reverse complement strand
ACATAACAATATGAAGACATTTATTTTCCAGCTGGATATGAGAATGGTGAGTATCAGATACCGTGGTAGATTGCTACATTTTGTCTTTTCTTCCCCACTTACTTTTGAAGGAGATTAGGCTAACTTTCTCTCCAAAACGAACTTAACTCTGACTGCCCTGTCTCTCCTCGCGCAACTTCCAACGGTTTTCTAACTCACACGTTTCTGTATATTTTAATCTATATTTCATTGTGGCGTCAGAACGTAGCCAACATATGCATGGGATGCACATGTACATGCATATGCTTCCAAAACATTAGTTGTTCATTATTCTTCTGACTTACTGTGTTTTTATAAATATTTTAACTACAATGTATAATTGTATTGTATTTAATTTGTACAGCTAGGTCCGATAAAGACACATGCCTCTACTGTATCTATTAAATCTAGATTCCAAAGATGTCTGGTCAAATGGGTGAACAGTGGAGCTCTTCCTTCCTCCATTTCTGACGTGATCAGACCGACTAGCCCTACGTCCCCATCTCCAAGGTTTACTTTAAACCCACCAGAGTTGGGTTCCTTTAAGACTTTTATTATGTATGATAGGTTCCTCCCAACACAAAGTAGCCAACTGGCTTACTAATATATTAGAACAAGTTTTGAAACAGTATAGTTCTTACTGCATTAAAGATTATTTTTCTTTTGCTAAATTTATGCAGAATTACGCTCAGACTGACAAATTTATGTTTTCTATCGATATTGAAAACCTTTTTACCTGCGTTCCACTCTCAGAGAGTATTGATATATGTGCCTATGTCCTTTATCGCAGTCAGCCCCCAAGACCCCCTATTCCTTAGAATATTTTTGTGGAACTTATGGAATTCCCCGCATGTCGGTCGAATTCTGTTTTAATAACATTATGTACAGGTAGATAGATGGGGTTTCCATGTGTTCTCCCCTGGAGTCGGCCCTGGCAAACATTTTCGCAGGTGTCCACGAAAAAGGTCTTCAATGTGGCTTTCAAAAACTAGATATTTATTTTCCTTACGTTGACGACACTTTTTGTCTGTTCAACAATGAAACGGAAGCGGATGCGTACTTTAAATCCCTTAATAATATTCATTCACTCCTTAAATTTCTCTAGTGAAGGAAAGTAACGCTTCCCTTCCTTTTCTAGATGTACTGGTCTGTAAAACACCTTCCGTTTTCTTGACTTCCATCTAGCGTAAACCTACGTTCACTGGTCTCTACAAACTTTGGAACAAACAAAAATATAATCTTATCAACACCATTATCCATAAAACGTGTATGATATGTTCCGAGACCAAATTAAATAATGAAGTCAAATTCATTACCAAGACTCCATTGTAGTTCGTGGAATCTTCAATAAGAAATAAAATATTTAATTTCAACAAAATTAAACAGGCATTTGTAGACAAGTAACTTATTTACATACGTCTACCTTGGCTAGTTAATATTAGTGAAAGATTTGCCAAGCAAATTTCTTCTGCCGTACAACAATGTTATTTTACATCAAATACCCGTGTTGTTTTTACTTGTAAACCCATTTTATCTTCAATTTGTAAAGACGTTTCCCCCCCTCCATAATAATTTCATTAATTATTTATTCAAATGTAGCTGCGGTGTGCGCTATGTGGGGCGAACGTCTGAAAGATTAGATAATAGGGTAAAACATGTTCTATCCAAAATTCGAAACGGAAACCACCTACCTTCGGACGTTTTGAGCAATACCCATGGCTCGTCAATATCAGAACACCTTATAAATAATCGTATTTGTGCTTCGAATTTTAGTGCCGACATTTTTCCATCCTTAGCAAGTCGCACTTTCTTTACCATCTCAAAATTCTAGAAACTATACATATTAAGACTCTGAGACCTTCTCTTTGCAAACAAAAAGATAATCTCTTAGGGCTTAACCTAGTTTCTATTCAATAATTAAGACCCCCGCCTTTTCCCTGCTTTTTCATCTCCGATTCATTGTTCCCCCTTTTTTCTTTTTTTTAAACGTAATTAAGCTCGGTTTTAGCTCTGTTGAGCGAGCTTCCAGACCGGTCAGCTGACGTATTCAAAGTTCATTTTATAATTTTACAATCTAAAATAAAAAATGTTTTCGAACAGGTTTCAATTTGGTCTTTACATAGCCGTAATAAAATTTTGTACCCCGCAAAAAATATTTAAATTTTAGATTTTTTAATTATAAATTAATAATTATAAAAAAGTATAAAATGAAAGAGAACAGTTATAAAATTATTTATTATTTATTTAATATGCCCATCAGTAGTGTTCTTGTTCATCTGACTGAACGGCTACTTTTTATTTATCGTATTTGTATGGTTTTGTTTAAAAGAATAATATACAGCGGGGTTTTTTATTACATAATATATTTTACAAGCGTTTACTAGGCATTGTTTCGTTATTAAATATGTTTAATTATTTCTATGTTTGAATATGCTATTTTATAAATTTTAGAAAACTAAACAGTTTTAGATTTGTTGCTGGCCAGGCTATACATATCCTAACTCGCTACAAAAGAAAACAGTGTAACGAATAGAATGAAAGGAAACAACAAACTCAATTGCTGGATAAAATAAAAGTGTAATTTATTTTCTGTTGAAAAATGAATGTTTTAGGTGTAACTTGTGTTCATGTCCGCGCCTGAAGAGAGGAGTGAGTAATGTAATGGAACGAGAAATGGCAGTCCAGCGTGTAGACAAAGGAAAAAATAGAGGATTGCCATCAGTAAAGTTGCGCGCACGTGTTGGTACTTGTCCACGTGGAAATGTCTTCAAGTCACTAGCTGTGGACGTGAACTTGTGTGGTTGATGGACCAAAGCAAAAGGGAAAAAAGAGTGAGAAAGTCAATCCAGTTAATGGAGAGAGAAAGCTTATAAAGTGTACGTACTGTCTGTTAGCTCTTGCCCCACGCATAGTAGAAGGTGACGTGTAGCGCGCGGGCGCGAGCGCCCCGAAAGGGAGGCGACTGGTCCGTCAACCGCTCAGCTACGAAGGCGAGTTGAAAAAGGATTAAACAGCTCAGCTCTCTTGCTTTTCTAGGTGTTTCCGGTGGTCTTTTGCGCATTCTTCAAAGAAGAAGTGACGTTGCCCATGTGTGCGTACGTGTGCGCGTATGTGTGCGTACATCTGTGTACGTTAGCGTGTTTGTATATGCACGTAAATGTGAGTGTATGTACGCGAACGTGAATATATCTACGTGTATGTACGTGTGCGCATATGTTTGTGCGCGCATATGTGTATGACAAGCACAATGGCTTGAGATGTGAAAGCGCGTTTTTGTGCGAGACTAAAAAGGGCTCGTACAATACTCCCCTTCCCAGGAAAAAATATGCAGTGTATATAAATAATATTTTTAAGTAATATTTTGGACAATTGACTTTTCGTCCTGTTTTTTTTTTTGCTGCTGGTGTGGTTGTTTACAAAACGGATTGTGTTCGTAAATAAAAATATTTACATACGCGTGGAAAAGGTGTTTATCCTTTTTTTAGGCTGACATTTGTTTGTTTGGTTTATTTATTTATTTTTTTGGGTGCTGACATGTGCAACGAGTTGCTTGGGAAAATTTTTTCGTGTTGGCGTGGTGTGTCCAGTTTACGGTGTCTTCGCAAGTGAGTCTGCGCAAGCATGTGCATTGTACGAGCGCTAGTTGCAAATTCGTTCGTGTTGAACGGTGAGTGTGGTTGCCGGCTGTCAACGAAACTTCCAGTTGTGAGTTTATCAGAGTGCGTGGTGCATCTCAACTCATATTCTTGATTCAGCTTATTCCTATGTGTTGATAGGGATGTCCTGTAATCGGTTCTTTGCTGTGCATCTGCTGTGCGGGAGAGAATGTGTATAGGCCTATGAGATTTTGCTCCTCGCGTTTGTTGCAGGGTAATGTCAGGAAACCGTGAAAATGTTTGTCGAGCTCGAATTTTTCTTTATATTCGATATGAAGTCGACAGCTCCGTGTTTATTTTTCTGCCGAGTCTTACGATGGGTTTCGTCATTGTAGTTTACTTGTTTTTCTTTGTTGAAATGTTCATTTTTTTTTGTCAAATAAAACTCGCGTCTCGCTCAAAGCAATTATTTTTTAAAAAAGTAGAGTCCCCATGCGTGTTCGTTTCACGTCGGTCGGTCGCCGGTTTCTTGTGCACTTGTAGTATAGGGGGAAATGCGTGTTCGTCTCACGTCGGGTCATCAATTTGTAGTGGACTAGTGGATATATCATACATATCCCCCAGTCGTAAGGAAATGGGAAAAATGATGTTTTGAGGAAGAAACGAACGACGTATTAAATTGAATTAAACGAACTATTAGTTATTTCGTGAAGAAACACGTGAAAGAAAAGGGTACAGCACGTGTTTAGCTTGGCATGCTTCTCTCGCTGTTAACTGGTGAGAAGGAAAGTCTATTGTAGTAGAGAGAGTAAGAGAGTGAGAAAGTCAATCAAGTTTGGTGTGTGTCTCTCGCTGCTAGCTGGTGAGAGGAAATCTATTGTTGTTAAGAGGTAGAGAGAGAGAGAGAGAGAGAGAGAGAGAGTCAATCCAGGCGATGGAGAGAGAAAACATGTAAGGTGTACGTACTGTCTGTTAGCTCTTGCCCCACGCAGTAGCAGCTGGTGTGAAGCGCTGGCGGGCGCGCTCCGAAAGGGGCCGGTTGGTCCGTCGACCTCTTAGGTCGGAAGCCGAATTGAAAAGGAAGAGAACGAGGTCAGGTCTCTTGCTTTTCTATGTGTTTCCAGTAGTCTTTCGCGCATGTGTTGATTTCCTTCAAAGAGGAAGTGACGTTGCCCATGTGTGCGTACATGTGCACGTATGTGTGCATACATATGTGTACGTTAGCGTGTGTGTGTGTATGTACGTAAATGTGAGAGAATGTACGCGACGTTAATATCTCTACGTGTGTGTACGTGTGCGCATATGTTTGTGTGCGCGTATGTGTATGCCAAGAAAGATGTGAAAGCGTGTTTTTGTGCGAGACTAAAATGAGCTCGTACAGATTTATTTTGAAAGGTAAAATATCCGTCGGCTGAAACATAACTTTACACAAAAATAAAGCATATTTTTCTTAGGTCGGTGATGATAAAACAGTTTTCATAAGTTTCCATACAGCAGACTTTCTTACTCAGAGAAAGATACACACACATATGTATGTGTATAAACATATATATACATATATATATATATACATATATATATATATATATATATATATATATAGATATATAGATAGACCGATAGATGGATATATATATATATATATATATATATATATATATATATATATATATATATTGAATAGAACTTGTAGATTAATGTAAATACATGTTTCTTTAAACAGAACAAAAAATTAAATGATATTTTAATCAGCTAAAATATACATGCTAAATTAATGATCAACTCTGGTAATTAAATATTACATATAACAAAATAATTAAAAATATATAAGAATTTACGTACGGAATTTATTACCATATCCAAATGACACGTGATAATCTGTCACACTTATCTCGACTTTCATGAAACAAAATTTCCTGGTCAGCAATAACAAAAAATATTAAACAATATATACATATATGTGTGTGTGTGTGTTTGTATGCATATATATATGCATACACACACACACATATATATATGTGTGTGTGTGTGCATATATATATGCATAACACACACATATATATGTATATATACACACACATATATATATATTTTTGTATATATATATGCGTACAACACACACACACACACACACACACACACATATATATATATATATATATATATATATATATACAAACACACATATATATGTCTATATAAAATAAGGTATACTTTCCCTCTCTGTACTGCTCTAACCAAGAATGCCGACCTATTCCACAAATCCCAAAACCTCAACTTGAACTATCTCCAGAATAAAACCTCGATTAAACCTAGACCCCCATCTTCCAATGTAGACCCCTACTATCAGGTCTCCTTCTCCAACATCAGGGGTCTACGTTCCAACCTTCCAGAGGTAAAAACCCAATTACAGGAGACGAAACCGGACATATTATTTCTAAGCGAAACTGGAATAGGGCCGACCACTTCCCTAGATGAGTTCATAATAAACGGATACTCTAATTTAACAGCTAAATCTGACACCCAAGATCGGGATGGAATATGTGCCTACATTAAGGATGGCTTCCCGTGTGGCAGTGATATCTCTAGAGAAGATCCTAATTTACCCTATATGTGCTTCAGGGTTGCACTTGCTAACACCACTGCATTTATATTTGCCCTCTATAGGCCCCACAACAGCGGAGTTACTATCTTTAAGAGCATATCTGAGAAAATAGACCACATACTGTCTTCACATCCCTCGACTAACATCCACATATGTGGTGACTTCAACGTCATTAACGTGGAATGGCTGACCCATTAAAAAAAGACAGATGATGAGGAGAGGTTTTGTCATGATTTTTCCATTGCTTATGACCTCACTTAGATTGTTCGCGAACCCACCCGTGTGCCCGATACACCCGGTCAATATGGAAGCCTCTTAGACCTTTTTCTCTCAACTTCTCCTGAGCTATGTTCATGTTCCGTTCATTCTCCTCTAGGATCCTCCGACCACTCCGTCGTATTAGTTAAGATGTAAACGAAATGTAAGAAGCCCCCAGACGTACCCTCCACCGCACTGTATACCGATACTCTATGGCTGACTGGGATAGCTTCCGTACATTCATGTCTGATTTACCTCTGCACTCCATGATTAAAAAGGAAGTGTCCTTTATAGTATCAGATCTGACAGAATGGTTAATTGTAGGCATAGACTAATTCAACCCATCTAAAAAATTCCAACAAAAACCTAACAGCCAGCCATGGTTCTCCCCAGAATGTGCTGCTGCTATCGCGCACAGAAATCACTTTTTCCATAGCTACCAACGTAATAGATGCACTGAGACTAAAGCTGCTTTCAGGACTGCCAGCAACCACTGTAAAAGAGTAATAAAAATGCAAGAGAGCTATATGCCCAGTCTGTTAAATCCAAAGTAGCTGATCAGCGGCTTGGTTCCCACCAGTTTTGGCAAATAACAAATAGGATCCTGAACAGAAGTGTGCGTTCTATCCCAACCATTATCAATGGATCAGAGGTAATCTCGTGAGCGTCAGACAAGGCCAAGCTATTTGCAAAGAACTTTGCAGCTAATTCTACCCTATCCGACGAAGGCCATCAACTCCCCAGATTTCCTCCTATAACACAGAACAAGCTAGGTAACATACAAATATCCATGCATGAGGTCGCCAAGCTAATCAAGAACCTAGATTCCAGTAAAGCAACTGGCCCTGATGGCATCCCAATTATAGTGTTAAAAAAGCTTCAACCAGAACTTGCTACCATACTTACTAAACTATTTAAGCGCTGCCTTTAGGAGAAGTGATTTCCGACTCCCTGGAAGACCTCATCAGTTTGCCCTGTATTTAAGAATTCAGGTGATAAGTCATCTCCCTCTCAGTACAGAACAATAAGTCTCCTGTGTGTTATGAGTAAGTTGCTGGAATCAATATTAAATAGAGAAATAGTCAACCACCTCAGCAGGAATAACCTTCTTAGTGACACACAATATGGTTTCCGCTCTGCAAGATCTACCGCAGATGGGCTGACGGTTATATCCCACAGGATTAGTGAATCTCTTGACAAAGACTTCCTTTCTTGGGCAATTGCTCTTGACATATCAAAGGCCTTCGACAAGGTATGACATAAGGGTCTACTTCACAAGATTTCCAGCTACGGTATAACTGGAAATGTTTTCTCAATCATTAAATCATTTCTCTCCGATAGGCGCATAAGAGTAGTGGTCGATGGACAAAAATCGGAGGCCTCCAATATAAATGCTGGAGTCCCTCAGTGGTCAATCCTGGGCCCAACTCTCTTCCTGATCTACATCAATGACCTCCCAAAACACATACTTAAATCATTCGTTGACATCTATGCTGATGACACGACCATCTACGGCAACACATCAAAGGCTTTAAATGACAAAGTTCTCTCTGATTCTCTCTCCTATGATCTCGAGCGCGTAGTTCAGTGGGGGAAGACGTGGTTGGTTAACTTTAATGCATCCAAAACCAAACTCCTATCCTTACATCATCAACGCTCTGATCCCCATCTGGCATCAATTGTGATGGATGGCTCTCGTCTGGGTGAGGCCCCATGTTTTGACAAGCTTCTGGGTTTGACCTTTACTCCGGATCTGAAATGGAACACGTACATCAAGTTTGTTGGCAAGGTCGCTGGAAAGATGGTGGGATCCTTCTACCGCCCCAGAAGATATCTCACTACTGATGCAATTCTCTATCTATATAAAAGCCAAGTACGTCCAAGGATGGAATACTGTTGCCATATCTGGGCAGGAGCTGCTAAAAACAGCCTATCCTGCCTTGACAGAGTACAAAATAGACTTCGTGGTTTAGTAGGGGATGCCCTTTTCTCTACCCTGCAACCTCTCTCACACAGAAGAGACGTTGCGAGCCTATCCTTGTTTTATCATTATTTCCATCGCAGGTGCTCGCCTAAACTCCAATCTCTGGTCCCCCCTCGCCAGTCTTTCACGAAAAACACCCGTCTAGCCGAATCCACTGTGAACAATTTCCCCCACTCTATATATGTGTGCCTTAATCAAAACGCGGATTCCATGAACAAAGCTTCTTTCTTAGAACTGCACGCCTGCTTCCCACCGGACTACAACTTGGATGTCTTCAAGTCCAACGTTAACAAATTCCTAATGAACCGCCCCCGTAAGTAAACACTTCATCAATCTCCACACTAACGTAATGTACTTGCAATAACCCTTATCCCTGAGTGGCTTCCGGGTCTTGATAAGTGGTTATCACTGTGTAAAAAAATATATATATGGCAATTAAGCTACCCAGAACCTTCCACAGTTCATTCTCGTAAGCTTGACGAATTCTCACGAGAATGAAACGCGGAATATTCTGTGTAGCTCAATTGCTACATAAATGTTCATAACTTACTACGTAGCTCTACCTATGTATTGACCACTTTTGAAGTAAATACTGAAAGTTTACTCATTAAATTAAATTTTCGTATATTAATGTATGTTATTAAATATAGTATATATATATATATATATATATATGTCTGTGTGTGTGTGTGTGTAATAATATTTTGAACCACGTTAAAGTCTTACATAAAAAAAATCTTAAAATCTTGTGCGTATAGATCATCTACGCAATATTATAACATTATTATTATTTGAAAATAACCGCCCCTGCAGCATGTTTGTTAGATCTGAGAATACCCTAGTCGAAATTACAGCTGTTGTTTTTCTATGTCTCGTTTGACTACAAATAAAACATTAAACACATGTTGTTGTGCACATAAATAAAGGTTTAACTGTTATAACATCATACCGCGCTAGTTAATAAGAAAACGCGTTCATCATAAATGTTTTTTTTAATACTTTTTAGTAAAGAACCTTAAAGATTTTTAACGTAAATGCGTAAATATCTGTAAAATGAGATAAGATACTGTTACAAACGTGCATATCCCCATTCAAAAATCAGGTTATCTTGCATCCTTCGGCAATTCGTAAATAGATGTTAAAAATGAATACAGAAACCTCCAAAATATTACAGACATTCATTTAAAACATGTTTTTTTTTATATCCTAGTTATGAAATAGGAAATAATTTACCAATAGCTGGCAGCAACATTTCTGAATTTGTAAGGTAAAAATTACGTTGATTCACAGGACTACTGTTCTCATCTTGAGTATGGTTTTCACAAAGTTTCGATCCATGTAATCTTCGACTTTCTTCATGTGTATCTTGTCAGGCTAGGAAATTTTTCTGTCGAACTTGAGAATTTGAACGGAATTTCGAACGGAACCATTACTTTACTTTAAGGCGGTATCACTCTCTTATTCCGTTAGCCATGACTGTATAGAGATCCTAAGTAATTCGAAATTGGGGGTTTCGTGATATTAACGTAAATGTTGAAATTTAAATTATCAGTGTAAGCGAATATCTGGCAGTAATTCACACAAAATCTAACTCTATATGACTTTCTTGATTGTTCTTTTTAAGAAATGCAGTTGATTTAGGAGTTAATGACACGGAATGACCAAAACCATTTTCGCTTAGAAAGTTAGCCACCTTAATCGGTGCAATTGTGTGAAAATTAAAAAAAAAGAATGAAATTAGACAGGTGTAACGTAATCCCCCATTGAGGAGCGTTAGAACTACGCTAAGGTAGCTTTTTATTCCCGGGTGACGCCAGATAACCAAAGGATTTAAGATAGAGAAGATAAATATACATATTTTATTTCATGTCAAAATAGATATTGTTTGAAAGCCAGAGAAATATATTTTTACGGCTAAAAGTCAACAACAGGAAATGCGAGGATGTTAGACGGACATATTGTACTGGCTGAGTGATGGTTGGTGACCGCGAGGTTATATATGATTTTTAGTCTTGAATGGGGTCTCAGATCGTTGGGGCTTAGCGTGATTTGATTGGCTGGGAAGACTTCAACCCCAACACATCGGGTCGATGCACTCTAAAATTAAACAGATTGCTCGTTGAATTCGGGGAAAACAGGTCGTATGAATCCGCCGTTCTCTGGAGAGAGGACCCCTCCCCACCTCATCCATCCGTCGGTCGCTGTCTGTGAAGAGAGTTGAGACTTTGAAAAGAACTTACAAAATCTGAATGAGAATTGTAAAAACATTCGTACATAATTTTATGAGAATTAAGCTTTTGTAGATAAACTACAATCGTTGTCTTTCTTCCTGCCTGCCGCTTCGGTATTCGCTTTCAGCATACCAGATTTGTAACAACCTCCGAGGAGCCTAGACGACACGTGCCGAGAACCCAGTGAAATAAGAGTCCTAACCACCTCCTCGAACGAGGCGTTACACAGGTAAAGGTCGAACGACGGCATTACGAGCGTAACGTAATAGCTATCAGTTCACGTTTGAATTTTTACACTTGCAGCAAACATGTATTCATAGCACAGGAAATAACGTCAAATGAAAAAGGAAGTCGTAAGCTAAACGTTTTGGTTTCGATTCTCGATAGCGGCGTACGAGTCATTTTTAAAAATAAATATTTGATCATTACTATATATTGGGTCCTATATAATATAGTAATGAATATGAAATCTACATTAATCAAAATATCATATTTAAAAGTATTTTTAGACCGGGCAATGACGAGCGTCCTGTGTGGCATAATAGAGAGCGCCCCTTTTAAGGTAGCTGGGGGTTTCTACATTAATAAACCATGTGGTTTACTTGTTCTGTACTTGTGTAGACGCAAACACACACATTTCAGTGAGTACACGTTATTAAAGCTTGAAACTGTCCTCACACGAAGATAGACATCTGTTTATGAATCCAGTGTACAATCAAAGTTAAGTTATCTTGACATTATAATTGGAAAAATATATGGGCAATAAAACATATCTCTCTCTCTCTCTCGCTCTCTATCTCTCTATGTCTGTTTTCATTCCCTTTCTCTCCCTTCCAATGAAGAAAGAGAGCATTGAATATGAGTGTCTCGTTTTAAATACTTCAGACTTACATTCTGGGGTTCACGGACACGACATAGCAGTTTAGTTGCATACTTGTCTTCATAAAAAAATGTGCCCCCACCAGTGTCAAACGTACAATAAATTATATATTTTTATAAAAATGCATTTGTTAGCAATTTATGTGCACACTTTCAATTTTAGCATGTGGTCACAGCCAGTAATAACCGACGACATATCGATCCGGTGCGTTGATAGTTCCATGTGCCTATCCTTTGATATCGTGTCTAACTGCTGGGGAGCTGGTTGTGTTCCCAGGACGTTCCTCAACCAAGTAACTCTTCCCGGGAATTAATAGGGTCAAGTTGTTTTCGTACATCCAGGATTGTTCCTTGCATAGGAACAAGCACGACACTACGGAAAAAATTTCACGGTCACAACAACAAAATAATCAACTACTAGACAAATCAATCCAGGAAAATAAATTCGACTCTGAAAAAAAATCCACTGACACAACAACCAAAAAGAAAGATACATTAGATTAATCAAAATCCATGGACACATAACAAAGCAGGAATTCAACTCAAGAGCAGCCATTTCAATCTAGCATCTACAGAGAAAAAAGAAGACAAAAGAAAACTCCAGAAAAACTAACTTATGTGACTATTTCCTCTGCTCTTTTTGCTACTCTTCAATTATTTTGGTTTTAATAATTTGTAAACATTACTTTGTGGATAGAGCGTTTTGTTTAAACGTCGGCTATTACAAAAAAATATACATTTGGACAAAATGGCTAACACTAACAAAGCCCAATTTAACAGAGTCCTCACAGGTGGATAGAAGATCCCATTCTTTATTGGAAAACACTTCGACTTAAGGCCATGGCTAGCAGCTTTGAAAAAGAAATTCCGTCTATAGTCAAAACAGTTACATGCTTGCAAGAGAAAAGAACTTTAACTCGCTTTTTTCTTCGTATCCATTTATTTCTTCATTGTTACGGCCATGAGGACACCTACGTCATCCCACGTCTCGAACGCGCTCCTTATCTTTCACGTGATTGTTCTCTTTCTCTATTTTCTATAGTATTTTTTGCCGTTGACGTCATTTAGCATGCGTAGGCATGAGCGCGTCCGCACTCTGTTAAAGTATCTAAAAAGCCGACACTAAAAAAACAATATCTAACGATCATCATCATCATCATCATCATCATCATCATCATCATCATCATCATCATCATCATCATCATCACCACCACCACAACTACCCCCATCATCATCATCATCATCATCATCATCATCATCATCATCATCATCATCATCATCACCATCAGCAGCAGCATCATCATAATCATCACCACCACCACCACCACCATCATCATCATCATCATCATCATCATCATCATCATCATCATCACCACCACCACCATCATCATCACCATCATCATAATCATCATCATCACCACCACCACCATCATCATCACCATCATCATAATCATCATCATCATAATCATCATCACCACCATCATCATCACCACCATCACCATCATCATCACCATCATCATCATAATCATCATCATCATCATCATGTAGCAATACGTCCCGTGGAGTTCCTGTTAACCTTTCCGAGAAAACCATTACTGCACTACGACAATCCCGACTAAAAACTCAGGGGTGCTAAATAGCAGGCCCCTTTCTCCGGAGATTTACCAACTATTCAGAGTTATGAGCTTCAATGCGGAAGACCTGTCACCAGAAAAATTAACTTCCTGTCTAATCCCAGGGCAAATGTTATGTGTTTTCTAGAAGAAAACAAAAATTAAACCCCCCACCGTAAGTTTTTAGTCATTTTCCATTCTAGTGCGACTCAGGAGAATACCATTTACGTGCGAGGCAGCATTATTTTCGTAAGTCGATGGGACAAGTTGGTTGACGATATGTCTTTATTTGATAGAAACTAATCAGATAACAAAAACATCTGACTACGAACTTGATCTTGTTTCATTTGAATAGCCTGTCAAATGCACTATAGATTTTTGGTGACTTCAATAGCCATGATACTGTGTGGGGTTAGGGTTACACCAATAAAGGAGAAGATCTTAGTAAATATTGTGTTGTATTACATGAAATGGATATAGTGATAAAGATCAAAATTATAGTATACATATATTATAGTATACATATTTTATAGTATACATATATTATAGTATACATATTTTATAGTATACATATATTATAGTATAATATTAATATTATAAATATATTATAGTATACATATTTTATATTATACATATATTATAGTATTCATATATTTTGTATACATATATTATAGTATACATATATTATAGCATATATATATTATAGTATACATATATTGTAGTATACTTATATTATACTATACATATATTATAGCATACATATTTTATAGTATACATATTTTATATTATACATATATTATAGTATGCATATTTTATATTATACATATATTATAGTATACATATAGTATACATATATTGTAGTATTCATATTTTATAGTATACATACATTATAATATACATATTTTATAGTATACATATATTATAGTGTACATATATTATAGTATACATATATTATAGTATACATATTTTATAGTATACATATTTTATATTATACATATATTATAGTGCACATATATTATAGTATACGTATATTAAAGTATACACATTTTATAGTATACATATTTTATATTATACATATATTATAGTGTACATATATTATAGTATACATATATTATAGTATACATATTTTATAGTATACATATTTTATAGTATATATATATAGTATAGTATACATATATTCTAGTGTACATATATTATAGTATACATATTTTATGGTATACATATATTATATTATACATATATTATAGTATACATATTTTATTGTATATATATTATAGTATACATATTTATAGTATATATTATAGTATACATATATTCTAGTATACATATATTATAGTATACATATATTATAGTATACATATATTATAGTATACATATATTATACTATACATAGGTCTCTTGTAGAAAAATGTACTGTATTTTTTTCTTTTGTATTAAATTGAGAATATTAGAGACGGCCTTCTTATTAGAGGTAAGCTGTACTGAACTGCTTGCATTGCCCTCTGGCCAGATGGTTTAAGGCAGCCTATAAATCATTACAATAGCATCGAAGCTAATTATATAGTTTACTAGTATTCCAGCTGGTCGTAAATTATGCAGAAATATTATTATTTAATAAAAGCAGACTTCTAATTTATTATAAACACAAATGATGTAGGCATTAAACGAAACGTTAATTTCATTAAAAAAACGAAAATAGACTGAAACGTGTGCGTGTTAGTAATCTGTTTTTTTTTAAACATTTCACTTCTTGTAAGAAAAATACTGGATCTGAGTTGGGAATCAAAACCTAAAGACAGTGAGTCAAGTACGATACGTACTTGATACGCATGAAAAACGTTTTCAAACCTACTTATTCTTAACATAAATAATATGGGATGTAAGGCGAATTCATAACACAGTTAACGAACAGATAAAAATCCGATGAATCTCATGTCCCAATTTTTTAGCAACATGTAATGAATCGGATGAATAGCGATTAAAAAGTTTTCCACATATCTAAATACATTATATATCAACTTTCAAGTTTATAGATTAAACATTCGTTGAGTATATAGGCTGAGAAGTGCCCTCATACAATTTCTTACTTTTAAAGATATATATATATATATGTATAGATATATATATATATATAGATAGATAGATAGATAGATAGATAGATAACATGATGGACTGATAAGAAGAAAATATAATTTCTAAAAATATCATAATCTACTTACCATTATTCGTAACTAATCCGTCTGATTTGAAAGTATTCGGGCCAAAAGTGATTATGACAATTACATCGGCTTAATCTTGACAGAAACAAGAAAACTAATAAGAAAACTAAAACAATAAAAAACAAAATATGTGAAGTGCAATTGTCTATTGTCTGCAAAGTTGTTTTTAACGAGGAATTATATTTCTGATTAAGAGTTCCACGGGCCAAAATAAAATAAATGATTTGACGCGCTTAATATTGTTTTTCTCGTTAGTTTTGGAGTTTAGGAGAAGTGGTTTTCCAAAATCTCATTTTGAAAAATCATTTTCTTTAAAAAAATAAAATCATATATTTACACACATTTTCATGTTTTTATTTATTTTTTTCTTAGAATTTTAAAGATTTATAAATTCTCCGAGCGCCTGATTAAAGATTTAGCGGGCCGGATCTGGCCAGCAGGCATTAGTTTGGAAACCCATGGTTTGTCTATGTTATTAAACAATATATATATATATATATATATATATATATATATATATATATATATATATATATAGAGAGAGAGAGAGAGAGAGAGTAGGACAGAGAAAGACAGATAAAGAAAGAAGAGGAGAAAAATAGACAGAGAAAGAGAATGTCTAATGTCAGTATAGAGTGATATACTGTACAATTTTCTATAACACCAATTGTAATACTAGGCTCCAATAATAAAGTGTATCATTTATGTGTATTATATGCATCTAATATCTAAGGATGTTTCTATATTTGCAATTAAACATATGTATTTGATCGAAATAAATGTATATAAAAAAGTCATATTAATACAAGAATCCCATTAGTATTAAAGATATTCATTCGGAAAATTCATTGCAGATCAATATAAAATCAATTTTTAATGCGGGGTAAAAGTTGGTAGGCATTGTGTGTGAGAGGAGAAAAGCGAACTGTTAGCAAATTACCAATGTCACGAATGACGGGCAAAGTAGCTTTATTCTGTTCATAAGCAGACAGAAACGTTTTCCATGATTATTAAAATGTTTTTCATGATCGCCCGCAGAAAAGCAATTTGGCTTTTACTTAGTGAAGTATTATCTCACACACACGCATAAACATACATAAACACATATTCAGATACATATACATTTGTGTGTGTATGAAAAACATTCTCATGGTTTTAGATCAGTGTTCAGAATCAAAGTTTGGTTTGATTATTTTTGTTTTACGGCATATCAATCCTTTTCAGGTTATTTAATGCCGAATTCAGTTATTTTGAAGAATTTTCTTTTAATAGAATATATATTTTTTTCTCAAGTCCGTTTCTATTTAACTCATAGTTGGGACTCTAAAAGGTACTATCACCCCGGGTCAGAGTGAACCTGGGAGCAATGGCAATTAAAGGGTGGCTTCACACTCCCCAGAGCCCTAAAGCTGGGGCCTCACCATCGGATATAGTTTAAGGTCATATCCCGGAGCTCAGAGACAAGGAATACCTTATGTATTGTATACCTATGCGTGCATATATGTATCTATCTATCCTCTTTTATTAATTTTAGCATCCTCCTCTCTCTCTCTCTCTCTCTCTCGCCGTATATATATATATATATATATATATATATATATATATATATATAAAGTTAGATGAGTTTATATATTTGTGTGCACAAGATTCATACTTGAAATATCGTTTGGAGCACACCCGCTAGACATAAGTATTGGTGATATTGACTATATTTAGTTTAATCTAGTCTAATTTCGGAGAAAAATATATGGTGCGAAAGCCCTTCGATAACATTCCGCTTTTTGAGAAATATACTATAAAATCAAAACAGTAAACAAATACTCCATAAGAATTACGAGCAATTTAAATTCGTTCTGAAGGCATTTTCAGGGGAGAAAAAACAGTCACCGAAATAAATGAATAAAAGAAAAGAAAACGTAATAAATAAAAATACGAGAATGTCGTATATGTGCTTGTTAATCGTCAACAAAAATCAAAATGGTATTCTAAAGAAAACACACTACAATTTATTGTGGTTGACAAGAAATTGCTGGTGTTTTTTTTAAATTTTGATTTCAGATTATGTATATTTAAATAAGTTTTCTTTATGATACCTTTACTTTATATATTATTTTAAATGGTATTTTTCGCTCGACAGAATCGTTTTCATTACAATCGTTTTGAAACAATTATGTGTTCATTTCCAAACGTTGAATACAAGATGGAAAAAAGAAAATTCACACAATTTTCATATTGCAATTCAAGCTAGGCCGAAAAGCTGCTGACGCAGCTCGCAATATCAATGAAGCGTTTGGCTTAGTGACTATTTTTGAACGCATAGCACAATAGCGGTTTAAGAAACCATTGCGGTGGAGAAGTACTTTCAACAAATGAATGAAATGCATCAGAAACTTCGACAACAACACCCATCATTAGTCAACAGAAAATGCCCAATTTTCCTCCACAAAAATGCCCCGTCGCATGTTGATAAACTGATCTTGCAGACGTTTACAGGCTATGAAATTCTCATTATCAACCGTACTCTCCAGACCGCTCCCCTACCGACTAACACATTTTCAAGCATCTTGTCAATTTTCTGTGTGAGAAATGCTTAAAAAAACAAAGCAATATCAAAAACGCCTTCAGCGATTTCATCGTCATTAGAATGCAGGATTTTTACGTTAATGGCATAAATGCACTTGTTTTGCTTTGGCAAAATGTGCTGATTTTTATGATGTTTATTCCGACCAATAAATTGTTATTTAAACCGAGATATGTTCATTAGTTTTAAAAGTGAAAAACCGCAAGAACTTTCTTGCCAATCTTATATGTTTTAGGATGATAGAAATAGCATCGCAGATAGATTGTATTTACGTTATACATTTAATATATAAAAGTAATGCAACTTTTGGTTATTCCGCCCAAACAGATCAGAAGTAATCGCAAATTCCCGTATTTGTTAAGGGATATCTGAAGAAAATCTATAGAATATGAAACAATTAACGATGTTATTGCCATCAAAAAAAGAATACAGTAATGAGAGCGAGATTTTATTTGTTTTGACTATGGGATCCTTCTACTTTATCTTACGAAATGTAAATGCGTGTTATTAATGGGGAAAGCAGAAGTACCGGGTAAACCATTTATTATTTATTAATGCCAAAATATTGTATGCTAAAAACGAATATCTATTAAGTATGATTCTCGGGATATTAGAGTCTCCAAAATACATATATACATCCAAATATATATCTTGCATATATTAATCGCTTGTTGCGTTGTTGGGATGTTTTTGGAACGTTTGAAGGAAAAACTTATTTTGCAGCGTCAAGCCCTAACTGATAAAACAATTGAAAGTTAATCAATATTTTTGTAGAGCAGAGGTGCCGTTGAATCAAGAGAAAGGTAATCTATTCTTTTGTACAACAGATGTGCGCTGTGAGACACTAGACCCTAGCAATATATCCATCAGGATTGTATGAGTTGTGAACTGTGAATCTTATTAGGGCTCGCTCGCCCGGGAGCACTAACAATAACATTTTGACTTTCTGAGTTAAACCTCTGACTGCCTAAAGAGACCGATCCCGGCTTGAGTAGGATTATACCGCGTAAACTATTTATTACTTTTTAATGACATAACGTTTTATGCAAAGAAACAATACCAGCTAAGTATGCGCGTGAAGCCTGTTCAATTGTTCAGTCATGAAGAAGTATGGTGATCTGAAATAAAATAAAGAGGGAAATTGTTGAAAGTTAAGAAATGCATTATTTGAATGAGGGAATGATAAAAATAATTACAGAAAAAGGGTGCACCTACTAAGGAATTAGATTAAATAATAGGAAAATGATACAACAGATAACTGCTTCCATGGTCAAACTTTAAAAGGGAAAAATAAAACATCCACAATAAATACGTTGATAGGAGCTATAATTCGGTATTTTGAATGGAAAGAAAATGAGCTGAAAGATTAGCTTTCACTGAAAGAGTGGTGTCGATAGACTAGATGTGAAAAGTAAAAAAGGAAAGCGAGGACTAATCGATAAAGAACGGCGCGTAAAAAAACTTCTCCTAAAGAAGAAGCTTGGTAATAGTATGTAAATGTTTGACAAAATTGCACTTGTAAAAACAAAATATTTAAGGGCATAAAAGCAAAAAGCAAGCAGCAAGTGGATCGAAAAGAAAAAGTTTCAGAGTCAGTGGGTAAGGAAGAAACCTGGCGATGGTTGGCAAAATGTGAGATAATTTTAGAGAATGAAGCTAACGCCCAGGGCAAAATATGTGAAATTCATATAAGTAAAACTGCTTAGCATCCATTGTATCGACTCTGTGAGTAGAAAAGTAAGAATCTACGACACATTGTTAGTCGTTGTAATAAGTTATAATAAGTTATAAGAAGTTATAAAAAGTTAGAAGTAGTTATAAGAAGTTATAAGGAGTTAACACAATAGAAGTACAAATAACGAAATGACAATACTACGCGAAAGATACATTGGTATAGGTATTTCTAATGCAGCGAAAATGGTACGAGCTTTAGGGTCCAATTAAATGTATTTAAAACTACTGCTTTGTTATGAATCGCCAGAACCTTGCGGAACGTTATAAAGACTGTAAGAAGAAGATACTTCGAGCCTATGGTCATTTGTGATCTTATCAATCTAAAGTCAGCAATAACAACAGCCAGATTCAAAATGTGACAACGGAAATAAAAGCAATAATAGTAATAAATAATAAGAAGAAATATTAATGAAAAATATAATAAAATCATACAACAACAACAACAACAACAACAACAACAATAATAATAATAATAATAATAATAATAATAATAATAATAATAATAATAATAATAATAGAAAGTGAATTGTACACAGCATCGATTACAAATTGTTCACAAACAAGGTGTTATTGCCGGCCTTTTCCAAAATGACGAAATTAGAGTAGTATAGGAGTTTTCGTCCAAGATTTGGAAGTAATAAAAAATAATGTATGCCCGTTCTCATACTAGATTGCATTTATCATGTCATATTAATTTTTAATAACATTCTCTTAAAACATACATTTTATCGGCCATGACGACTTGGAATCATTGGGGAAAACACAAGTACATTAAACGCAGTATCGACCATGAACGGGTCGCAAATATCTATTTGCCAGCGTATATAAAATCTTGGACGAGACTGTAGTAGTTTACGTTTTCCTATCCAAAATATGGAAGTATAAAAAATAAATAAGGTATTATCATACAAACTAATAAATTGGAATTGGACAGACCCCCCCCCCAAAAAAAAAGAGCTGACGAGAACGTATACTAAGTTAATAATACTTAGCTTTTCTGTACTGTTTATTAAAGTGTGGTAATGTCTTTCATGTAGATGTGAGAGTGTATCTTGCCTTTCAGATAAGTAATAGACATTATTTCTGTGACAGGTAACAAAATCCTAAGGTTGATTTTATCACAAAAACCTTAGCATTAAAATGTCTCTAACAGATCATCAAAAACTTTGGGCCGAGAATAAAGATCTAGATGTCATGATTTGCATGTAGCTCCCTGGTGATCATCATGTAAATGTTTGTAATTTTCATTTCTAAGAACAAACTTCGCAGTAACTGAGCAGTTAAGAAACCCTCTCTAATTGAAAGTAACCGAAATAAATAAAGGACATCAAAAATAATCAACATAAACAAAGAGAAAAACAAAAAATGCTAAACTGGTAATGGAATGCTGTTACACAAGTAACGTCATAAGAAAAGATGTCTATCAAAAACAGATGAAGAGTTATGGGACACGCCTTCTGACTACCATACGACAAAATAAAGAATTGCAAACCAAACAAAACACACTCATAAAAAAGTTTGTCTTTAAAATTTAAAACTAATGGAAATATAACGGAAGATAATTGAAAGAAGAGACCGAGAAACCCCACTAGATGGAACCCCACACATAGACACATGTGAAAATCTGCAAAACTTAAACCAAGCAAGCACGGAGACTGAGATCAATGAAATACCAGAACTCACTACTAATGATAGTGTTGCAGTAAGAAAACACGCATTCTATAAACAAAGCAGAAAAATAAACAACAAATAATAAACAATAAAAAATAGACAACAAAAAAAGGAAGTTCTATCTCTTAAAAACCTAGAATAATAGAAATTAAAAGCAGAAACAGAAAAATACCCGAACAAATTCGTCTATACATTCCGACAAATCCAAGTAAAGACACACAAGAGAGTAAGTAATCAATAGACACGATCAAATGATGAAAACATTACATTGTGTGATCAGGAGATCAGGGAGGAGTATGAAAACAGTCATGGAAACAAGCGGTCAGGAGTGTCATGTACGACACTTAAACCTCGTAACCCGACCGATAGGACACGAAAAGGCAAATTATCCTTAAATTCGATTGCATTTTCATTTGCATATGTCGAATTTAAGCATATAAATAACCATTATTTCTTTAATTGGAGAGATTTTTTTTGCTCATTCAAGTGTCATTTTGTATGTACTTTGACAGTCAGTGGGTAAAAGAGAAACGGATATTTTTTTCGTACGGTTAACTCGCGTGTTAGAGAGGGGAAAAAGGAAACAGTATTCATCAGTTAAAAAACATCATTTAAACACTATTTAGGTCGTTATAATGGCAAAAATACGTCTAAGAAGTCACATGGTGAAGCAATTTACTGACGAGAGAGATGCAGAGAGAGATGATGGAAGAAGGTAAAGTTGGTCGCGAAATTCAAAAAGAATGATGATGTGGCAAACCTGTTGCCATTGTATTCGGAAGGGGCATTTACCCTTTACTTAGAAATGATCTAGCTTGATCAATTGGACATCGAATGGACAGAGACTCGACTAGAAGACACATTCACGAATGGTGCGATCACAGCCTACAGGAAGTTAACCACGGTGAAATATATATGGCGAGCAGGTGGACGTGTACGCGAACAAAACCAGACGGTTGTTTGGACTTGCTGGTTTCGAGGGAGTCGGACTAGAATTACTTGCCAAACTGGGGTTTTTCAAAGGATTCCCTGATGCCATTTTCATCGAACTCCAGTAAGCACCAACAACTGAGATCCTTATCATAGGATACCTAATAGCAAGAACAAAGACAAGGGGGGTTAACGTTAACAGGGGCCAAAACCTTCACGTTGTTTCAGTCGTGAGTCCATCAAATGGTAAATCTGCTATCATACCGGATATAATCCTGACAAAGGAGTAAAGGGTCACATAGCGAGAAATTGCCGATGACGTGGAATACATTGCTACCGGTGCGGAAAATTTCGGACTGTTCGGGAAACGAACAAGAGGACGAGGCATAAGCGCCACCTTACTCCTATAAAGATGTAAATGCGGCGCTTACGGACATTGTCGTCTACGTTGGTGAAATGCGATGTTCGGCATTAATTTACACATAATACTCACATACCATAATAGATGCGGAGCGATGTCAATCTTGGAAGACAGCAAACGTGGATATCCTGACTGTTGGAGACTTGTCCCGCTCGTGCGGGGGAAAAGAAGTCCTATTTCACAAACGATAGTGACTATGTATGAACCGATGCTCTGGCGGTGCATAGTAAACCACTAGGGTTTGATCTGCTGTAAGGGATCGATGTGATGAAAGCACTGGAGCGCATCACTGTTGGACATACGGCTACAGTTCCGATCGACGTCGGGAAAGTTTCCACGGTTAGTTAACCGGACCTTACTTTTAGGTTTGGCCGTAAGAACCGAGCATGGATAGCGGTATAGAAATCGGCAGATAACCGCCCGACTGAAGGAGTGCGTAATGGAGTGCTAGCATATCGCGTGTCTGCTGAGCTTCGACCAGATTATGATCAGGAACTCTGGGCATAGATTAACAAGGGCTGGCTTGTGCGATACTTGGAAGGCAGACTCGTGCCTCCCAAGGGATTAATTACATCGATGGCCGTGATTGGCGCATAAAACGGCCGAACGTATCACTTCTTGATCTCCGGAGAGCATATCTTCACGCACCGGGACACTGTGACAATACTAAACGGTAGAGGTAACTAGACATCGATACCGTTTTACACGTTAAGGAGTTTGGCTTGAACGAGGTTCCCTCATAATTCTGGCTATCGGTAGCAGGATGCTATCACAGTCTTAAGGGAACACAATATACTACGCTACAAACGAGGAAACACATTCCAAAAAATTCCCAATATTATAACACGATATACTGAATTTTCTTTGTGTGCAAAGCTGGCAAGGCACCTTCTAATATGTGCGTGGCTGGGTATTGCATGCGGAGTAATCAAGAAAACAAACAGTTCAATCACAAACCACTGGGACGACAATGGGAAAGACTCCCTACTCTGGCATCAAACGGAACTATCCAGCTTGTGGGAATTGATGTGTGAACAGCCGAGAACTGAACGTTTGTTTCGATGCCAGCGCGCTAGTAACCGGAGTAGCATTAGAAACAGATGAAACTGTGGTGGAGGACGCTTGTTCGTTCGACCTGTGACGATGCGCAACATATTAATTTGGCTGGATTGGATGCTACGTTGAGAGGAATTAACTTGTCGCTAGTGGCAGACTAAGGCCTTACACATTAAGACCGACTCTGCGTCTGTACACAGCTGGATGTCAGAAACTCTCAGCGGGAAAAGGCGAGTTCACTCCAAGGCTGCTCATAAAAATACGACTGAATTATTTAAAAAAAATGGTTAAGGAATAGGAGCTCTCAGGTGGTTGCGTCAATTCACAATATGGCCGATCATATTACGCGCGGGACACAATGATGGTTCAATGCCATGAAGAAGAGTGCGGGACCTGAGCCACTGGTCAGTGTAGTGCATGTCACTGAGCTGGACGCAACCAAGGTCCTTTCCATTCACAAAATCAGTGGACATCTAGAAGCCGACGCACTGCTTATTTTGCCCAGAGAGTTTGACTTTCGACAACCAAAGCAGCAGTAAGATCGGCAATATGGACGTGTATGGAATGCCAATCTATAGATCCAGCGCCAGTTCATTAGTAAGAAGGAAAGCTAGAGATTAGCAGTGAATGGCTACGGTTAGAATGGACATTACACGCTACGGTACTTACCATTTCCTATCATGGATTGTGGCCCATTGCGGTTTTCAGTGTGGAGGCAATTAGCACGGCAGGTCTTTTTTAACGTTACCTACCTCGCGAACTACTGAAAGATAATGATATAGCTTTCTGCAGCAGATGTCATAATAAATTAAAAGAAAGAGAATCCTGCCAAATCCGTAATTTCGAGATTAATGCAGACCACACACTAAATATTCAAGAGACTGAGAAGCGGAGCAAATACACTTAGCTGGTCAGAGAGCTGAAAAGTAATATGGAAGATATAGGAAAGTCAAGATAAGATAAATAATAGAAGGGGCATTAAGAAAAGTCCCGAAAAGCATTGAAAAAATAGGAAAAATTGAAATACGCGAATAAACTGAGAAACTACAGCTGGTAACAATGAAGAAAACGGGTGAATGAAAAAACCTTTGAATGTGGTGAGTAATACTCATGAGTTACAAACGCTTACCATGTAGAAACTGCAACAGAAGAAAAAAAAAACATTGAAGAACACCACAGGGAAAATTAAAATCACACACGTGTAAGTTTAATAATAATAATAATAATAATAATAATAATAATAATAATAATAATGATAATAATAATAATAATAATAATAATAATAATAATGATAATAATAACAATAATGATAATAATAATAACAACAACGACGACAACAATAATAATAATAATAATAATAATAATAATAATAATAATAATAATAATAATAGTAGTAATGTATATATCTATAAAGGTGAAATTTTCCCTGTGTGTGTCTGTGTGGGTGCATTTCCCTATCAAAATACTCTGTCAACTTTCGGTCTACAGACTCGATATTTGGCATAAGGGTTATTGAGATTTGCGAAAAAATCTTTTAAATCGGCTTTCGGACAGGAATTTTGCTTCCAAGGGGTTAAAGTTCAACGATTTGAGCTTTGAAAATTCTACCAAACTTCTCCGCCAATTTTGGCCTAAGTACTTGAAATTTTAAATGTAAGTTACTTAGACATGGGTCCAACTTTTTAATTTGATTGGAGACCAAAATAATAGATCTTAACGGGTCAAAATATGGGTCAAAGTTTAAAAAAATTGACGCCTGCGGTCTCTACCACATTACTCAACTAATTTCTGCTCAAAACATTTTAAATCTTACATAAAGTTTATTCAAAGATCGGGCAAGCTTTTTAATCGGTTTGGGTCGAAAATTTGAGATGTCACTATATAAATGTATGTATGTATGTTTTTATGTCATTCTTTAAGTTTCGACCGAGGCGATGGGTTTCAAAAGATAGTTATCGTTTTGAAGTTTACCCTTCAGATGACAAATATCGAAAAAAGAGCTAAAAAATTAATTACTTCACCCTCAACTGAGCACTTTTCTATAGGGAAGGGTTGCTTTTTTCGACGATATTTTCGAAAGTGATCCCCTTTTTCGATTGTATAGCCTTAATTTAAACCTACGTCACTTCCGGATTGGCGATGGCCGTAACAGCAAAGATGTCACTTTTTTCAGGTTCTTTCCCTTATTCACCGTACAGGTTCGGACCTGCCTGCCTACTACCACTTTTTTTTTTTTTGCTCAACACACACCTCCAAACACCTGGTAAACGCCGGGCACCCAGAATAATAATAATAATAATAATAATAATAATAATAATAATAATAATAATAATGATAATTATTATTATTATTATTATTATTATTATTATTATTATTATTATTATTATTAATGTTATTATTATTATTAACATCAGTGTCCCCCAGTAAATATCTCTACCATTAAGTAACAGTAACTATATTACAACAGAAATGACAACAACGGATGACGATGTCCGCGACTGGATAACGGTTCCCATCACTGGATGACGGTGTCCGACATTTGAAGACAAACAACTAGCCCGCCAATTTCCGCCCCTCTCTTCAAATGCGAATAACCAGCGTCTATTTAATTTCGGAGTCGGGCTCGACACTGGTCATAATTGGGTGTAGCTGATCCAAAAGTTGAGATAATTATTAACTTATAACACTAATATTTACAATAATTGTAAATATTTATAGATAATAATAATAATAATAATAATAATAATAATAATAATAATAATAATAATAACTAGGAATAACTAGGAATAACTGTGTAAATTCCACAACGGCATCTTTTATATATACATTGCTGCTTGGCATTCTGTGGACGTTCAGCGTGAATGGAGACCCCACGATATTATTGTAGCCCTTTTGTTAAAACTGTTAAAAGTATTTAACTTAGTAAATGTTTATGGCTCCTAGTGATATAAGCAGACCTCTAGACACAAGCTTGGATACTTCCTTGCACACACACACACACACACACACACACACACACACACACACACACACACATATATATATATATATATATATATCTTTCCTTGAACAGCAGAAATAATTCCTGTTGTAGCGTTATAGGTGTACCAAAAAGGCACAAAAACGGCGTATTTTGTATTATGGGTACCATAAAGGGGCCTGAGGTGTAATGTGTACCATAGCAACATATGTCGATATGTGTACTTGAGACGAAGGGTTCATCTTGATGTGTATACATGGTTGAGAAGGTTTTTTTTGTAGTTGTTAAAGAAAAGTCACTTATAACAATAACAAGCAAATGATGATGCGCTAAGGCAATTTTATGTTCGTACGTATATTATCAACACATTATTCTTAGCATTGTTTTGACAGAGTTAATCAACCGAGAACCACATCACTCATTAAAAAAGCATATAACATATCAATGGATACACACTGGAGAGTCAAAAAAATGAAAAGAATATGCTGTTGTCCTAGCCCTAATAATAATAATAATAATAATAATAATAATAATAATAATTATTATTATTATTATTATTATTATTATTATTATTATTATTATTACTAGCGGGACCTGTGGAAATTCCACAGCAGCATTTTTCATATATAATATATTGTTGCTGGGCATGCTGTGAGCGTTCTGTTCAGCATGAATGAAGGCACAATCATATTATTCTAGTTTTTTATTAAAACTGTACTGCCCCCTTACTAAAATAAAAACTTGGATACATTTCCTGGGCTGATTATTTCATTACAAACATACCGGTCAATTAACTCACATTTTATCATTTTTCATAATTATTGAATATGTTACTATGTTCGACAATAATTTTTCATAATTTCAGCTCACATTATCACGCCTCCCTTTACTAAAATATTAAATTTGATATATTGTATTGGCTGATTATTTTATAAATAAACACAACTATCAATTAAGTCACATTTCATTATTTTTAATCATTCTTGGATATGGTACTAATTTTTACAATTTTTCATGATTTAAACTCACCATATCGCACACCTTACTAAAATAATAACTTTGATATATTGTCTAGGCTGATTACAAACACACACATCAATCAACTCACATTTCATCATTTTTCGTAATTCTTGGATATGTTACTAATTTCGACAATATTTTTTTATACTTTAAACCAACGTTGTCGCCAAACCTTACTAAAAGGATAATTTTGATACATTTGCTAGGCTTATTATTTCATTACAAACACTAATCAATTAACCTCCATTTCATAATTTTTCATAATTCTTGGGTATATTACTAATTTCGACAATCACTTTTCATAATTTATAGCCACATTATCACCCCCTCCTTAATAAAATAATAACTTTGAAATATTGTCTGGGCTTATTATTTTAGTACAAACACACTAATGCATGACATCACAGTTAATCATTTTTCATAATTCTTGGATATGTTACTTATTTCGACAATCATTTTTCATAATTTAACCCCACATTTTCGCCTTTCCCTCTTTACTAAATAATAACTTTGATATATTGTCTAGGCTGATTATTTCATTACAAACACAGCAATCAATTATTTAATATTTCATCTTTGTTTTCGTAATTCTTTGATATGTTACTAATTTCGACAATAATTTTTCATAATATAAGCCCTCTTTATCTCATCCACTTTTACTTATATAATAACTTTGATATATTGTCTAGGCTGATTATTTTATTATAAACACACCAATCAATTAAATCACATTTCGTAATTTTTCGTAATTCTTGGATATGTTACTAATTTCGACAATAATTTTGTATAATTCAAACCATCCTCGTCGCCCTCTCTTACGAAAAAATTACTTTGATATATTGTCTGGGCTGATTATTTCATAAAAACACAACTATCAATTAACTCACACTTCATTAGATTTCTTAATTCCTGGATATGTTACTCATTTCGACAATTATTTTTAATATTTTAACCCATATTATAAACCCCCACTATTAAAATAATAACTTTGATATATTATCTGGGATGATTATTCATTTCAAACAGCCCCATCAATTAACTCACATTTTGTCATTTTTCATAATTCTTGGATATGTTAATAATGTCGACAAACATTTTTCATCATTTTACCTCACATCATCGCCCCACTTACTAAAATAATAACTTTGATATATTGTCTGGTCTGATTATTTCATTGCAAACTCACTAATGCATTAAATAACATATTGCATTTTTCATAATTCTTGGATATGTTACCGATTTCGACAATTATTTTTCATAATGTAAACCATCCTTATCGCCCTCTCTTACTAACATAAGTACTTTGATATATTTGCTGGGCTGATAATTTTATTTTATTATAAACACAAAATCGATTAACTCACGTTTAATTGTAACACCAAAGAAAGGCAGCATCAGACCATTAGGGTCGATGTGACGCTTTTATTTAACGTTAACATTTTATCCCGGGCAATATCGGGTAATCGAAAGATAGATGTTAAGATTTTATTCCAGGCAACACCGGTTAACTAAAAGATAAATATTAATATCTTGTGCCGGGCACTTCCAGAGAACCTTGCTGGCTTAAATTCAAAGTATTTATTTTTCTTTCTTTAAAGCAAAACAATAATAATGATTTAGTCAAAATGGACAGAATGATAACTTCAAAAAAACATGCGTTTTGTTTTCAAGTCGAGCGATGGTGACAAATTCCGATACAGTCATATCCAGTGCAGAAAAGGGAAATATTTTTTTCCTTTGATTGCTTTGAACTAAAAACCACACACACACGTAATTGTTGGCGTCACAAAATATATTTGTGACAAGATCAAAACAAAGATAAATAATTTCTTTGGAGTTAAAATTTCACACACGCATTTGTCGGCTTCAAAGAATGTTTTTTCGAATACAATATTAAATGATTTGGTGTGACTCTGATAAAACCATTTGAACCCAAAATGACCTTCCTGATGTTTTCATTTCGCAGTTTTGAAATTTAGATCAAGAGATTTTTCAATTTTCAATAACATATTTTGTGGAGATGTTAACAGAATAATAAATGGTCCATTTCCTTTGATAATGACAAGTGTCACATCTAAGGACAGAATTCACGAAGCATTTTTTTTTCTTTGGACGCAGTTTTCTTACTTACGCGGTTATCGCGTATTACGCAGTTTTGAAATTATCCAATTAGAGAAAAACTGGTTATTTTCCATCGGGCGTTTTTGATTGATCGGAGAGGAGTTAGAATTATTCTTGGATTGTGTGAGGTGGCCAATTTTTGGTCACCAGTCAAATTATCCAATGAGAGAGAATCAGACGATTTGGTTATTGAGCATTCTGATTGGTCGGGAAGGAATTGGTAATTGTCGCCCCGCCCAGTGCTGTACTATATAACGTCCAAGAATCGCTGTTCATAATCCTGGATATGTTACTAACTTCGACAATAATATTTATAATTAAATCCCCACATTATGCCTCTCCCTCCAACTTATTTAATATGTTTGATATATTATCTGGGCTTATTATATCATTACAAACACACCAATCAAGTAACTCACGTTTCATCATTTTTCATAATTCTGGATATGTTAATAATTTCGACAATAATTTTTATAACTTTAACTCACTATGTCGCTTCCTCTTACTAAAATAATAAGTTTGATATATGGCCTGGGCTGATTATTTCATTACAAACAAATCAATCAATTCTGGGTATTCTCATGGTATATATGTTTCATTTATCTTATCCAATCCCGGGTGACGCCGCATTTTCTGCTAATATATATCGTTCAACTATTTAATTCGATCCCGGGCGACGCTGGGTATTTTGCTACTATATAGTAGAAAAATACCCACCTATCTCATTCAATACTGGGCGACGCTTTCTGATAGTATATATTTGCACATCTCATTCAATCCCGGGACTGACATCATATCCGCCACCCTACTGTTGAAAATATACATTAAATAATGTAATGTTTTAATCGTAAACGATTTCAGCCATTTCTGGGACTGACTTTATATCACCAACCCACTGTTAAAAATATACATGAAATAATTTAATGTCTAAATGGTAAACTGTTTCAGCCATTTCCGGAACCGAATTTATATCCCAAACCCACTGCTAAAATATACATGAAATAATGTAATGTCTAAATAGTAAAATGTTTCAGCCATTTCTGGAACTGACTTATAATACCCAACCCACCGCTGAAGATATACATGAAATAAAGTAATGTATAAATCGTAAACCTTTTCAGCCATTTCCGGGACCGACTTCTTATCACCCATCCTACTGTTAAAATATACATTAAATATAGTAATGTCAAAAATGTAAATGGCTGCAGCCATTTCCGGAACCGACTTCATATTTCCCACCCGAATGTTAAAAATATACATTAAATAAAGTAATGTGTAATGCGTAAAAGGTTTCACCTATTTTCAGGACTAATTTAATATCCCCACCCCAGAGTTAAAAATATACATGAAATAAAGTAATGTTTAAATTGTAATCGGTTTGAGTGATTTCCGGGACTGATTCATATCCCGTAATCCACTGCTTAAAATATACTTGAAATAAAGTATTGTTTAAATCATAAACTGTTTCAGCAGCTTTTCGAAAGTAATACATAAAAACATTAACAAGGGTAGCGATTAGGCAACCATTGCTTCAACATGAATTTCTTAGTGTAGTATCAGTTTCAGCATTCCAGTGACTTAAATCTCCCCCTTTTTTGGTCTTGGTTAATGGAGGAAAATCCTTCATTACTGATACAATTTTTATTTTTATTATTGACCAGAGTTTCCCTTTTGGGGAGCTGGTTTCCCCCTAAATTTATAACCGACCTCATGTCCAATTTCGCCCTTGTGGGGAGGCAAGTAAACAAAAAAAAATAATCAGAACGGACATTTTCCAGGGCATTTTATAATTAATCAGAAGTGACATTTCCAGTGACATTTCCAGGAGAAATAACTTTTTCCAGTTATTTTTTAATATTAAAACTTTGTTAAATTAAACATAGTATCTATTCACAATGCCTCCCCACGGGACAGATTTAAACACCGGTGTTGTTTTTTAACGTGGAGAAAAAATTGTCTTAGTCGTAAATGATTTCTCTTCCACTGAGAGGGAAGAAATTGAAATGTAGCACATGAAGGTCAGATAGTACACTTTGATCTTAGACAAAAAGGCCAAGACAGACAAATCAATTTTATTGGCTTTGCCTAAACAGCGACACCATTTTTTTTTACATTTCATTTTCCTTTTCAAGGGTGACAAGGTTTATTTGGAATATTCAGTCTTGGAATATTCCACTTTCCTTTTTTTAGGGATGCACAGCATGATAACGGACGGAGCGATAAGCGTAATAATATAATGATAATGATTAGAAGAAGAAGAAGAAGAAGAAGAAGAAGACGGAGAAGAAGAAGAAGAAGAAGAAGAAATAGAAGAAAGAAAGAAAAGAAAAAAGGAAAAGAAGAAAATTACATGTTTAGGATTGAATACACTGTTCTTCTTACTTGGAGGGGTAATGCTAAATTTGACAAAATGTATTCATTAAATCTCAGCATATCAGGATATATCACTAAAACTAAAACTATATTAATGCAGAAAGACCTTGAAAGAGATTGACATTAACCAATAAGAGAAGACCTCTTTGCTTATCAGGTAAAAAAACTAAGATCACACCTGAAAGAAAAGGTCTAGCAATTACTTAAAAAAAACGGATCAATTCTTGACGAACAGAAAAATGTTAGAAACAGAATATAATATCCTATAACAATTAGAAACACATACGTAAAAAGCGGCGGAAAGCAATAAAAAGAACATAAAAATAGCGTGGATTGATGATAAGTAATCTTAGGAAACGATCTTTGAAATATAGATAATTTAAAGCTTGGAGATATGCAACATATCAGGATTATCAACTTGATTACTAAAACAATAAGAACATAGGGATTAACTAGCAGCTGGAGAATAATCTGTAAGTGAGATAACATTGTTGATAAGTAACTTCCACTGAATTCTTTTCCGAAGGCATAATAACCAGCTTGCAATGAAACATCATTCTCAAAAATGTTATGACAGATTCTACTTTAATGATACACAAGATAAAATAGCCCTTATTATTTGTATGGACGACTAAAAGCTATTTGCTAAAGGCAACTAAGTACGAGAAATTCCCATTAAATAAATCAGAATCTTCTTCCATTAATTCGGAATAGAATACGATGCCCTGTTATTATTTTTAAATCGTCATATATAATGTAGATAAGAAAGATAACCATAAATGACTTTATTATTATTATTATTATTATTATTATTATTATTATTATTATTATTATTATTATTATTAATATTATTAAATATAATAATCATAATAATAAGAAGAAGACCATAGAAACATTTTCTTAAAAAATAGTTAATTAAAACAAGACAACAAAGTGAGTCATAACACGCAACAACAGTCTCCAAGGATTCTCGTCACTGCTCATCCGCGTTCTGTCTGCGTCCTCCTTTAATGCAATCAAGCGACGAGATTTTGCACAGGAGCCGCGTGATTTTTCCTCACTAAGAGACCGCTTAGTAATAAAAACTGATTGTTCTCATTCCGACCCAGACAGCTTGATTTCACTTGATGTTGACGACTAAATTATAAGCCACAATTATCCCTACACTACGAATACTTATACTAATATTCTAATAATCTATTATATAAAAGCGAAGCTGTGTATGTTTTTGTGTTTGTGCATTATTTTGTATGTCTTTAAGGCTTTTGGAGGTGGATTGTTCAGGGTGTTACTAATTCTTACATCTTTTTATATACATTCTAGACTATAATATCTCTGATTTTAGAAAATAAGTTGTCTATATATATATATATATATATATATATATATATATATATATATATATATATATATATATTGTTTTTATTACAATTTCACCCCAAACAAGGCAAATTGACACTTTGGTGTAGGGGGCTACTATCAGGGGCAACAACTACTGGGGAACTATGTAGGGATTTGGGCAGCAAGATGTCGGTTCACGCTACACTTGAACTTTTGCACGTCAGTACTGTTGGGGAAGCAGGGACCTGGAATGGAATTCCAGAGTCTAGCGGTTCTGGGGAAGAAACTATTGGAGTAAAAAAGATCTTTTACATCTAGGGATCTCTACAGTGTGGGGGTGGGATTTAGCAGCCTGTCGGGTTTGTCGAGGGTGCTCACGTCGTGGGGGCACAAGTGATTGCAGTCCGTCAGAGCATTCACCACTAAAATACTTGTAGAAAAAGCAGAGGGATGCAACATTTCGTCGATGGGACAGAGTCTGAAGCTTAGATGCCAGTTCATGGCCTATCAGGTGTGCGACTCTCTTTTGAACCTTGTCAAGGAGCGAGAGACTAGTAGCAGATGCACCAGCCCAGATGTGGAAGCAATACTCCATACATGGGCGAATGGTGGCCTTATAGAGGTACAGGATACTTTCGGGTGTTAGTGGTTCTCTAGTACGGTAGAGAGAGCCTACCTTTATTGCAGCGGCCCTGGCAATGCCTTCAATGTAATTGTTCCAACTCATGTTTCCTGTGAATGTTAGGCCAAGGAGTTTGAAAGATGGACACTCAGATAAAGAGTCGTTGGCCATTGCTATGGGTGGTAGAGAGGGTTTCTTGTAATTATTGAATGAAACTAGTTTAGTCTTGGCAGCATTGAACGCGACCAACCACTTTTGTCCCCATTCCACTACAGATTGGAGGTCTTCCTCTAGTGTTTCTGCCATTTCTTTAGAAATGTGTTCATTCGTCTTCCTGTCGTGCCTGCCATAGAGTGTAGTGTCATCAGCATATATACCCATCTCAGAGGCAATTTTGTCGGGGAGGTCATTTATGAATATCAGGAACAATAGAGGTCCAAGGATAGAACCCTGGGGCACCCCCGCATTTATATCATATTGTTTAGATATACGACCGTCGAGGACAACCTGGATTTTTCTCTTATCTAAGAAGGATTTAATTATGTTAAGTATTCTACCAGTGATACCGTATGATCTGATTTTCCTGAGGAGACCCTCATGCCATACCCTGTCAAAAGCCTTAGATATATCTAGAGCTACCGCTCTGCCCTCTCCCGCTTTGTCCAGTGAATGGGATATACGTTCAGAGATCACAGTTAGGATGTCTGCCGTGGAACGGGCTTGTCTAAATCCATATTGTTTGTCAGTCAGTAGTTTAGCATCTGTAAGATGATGGACTAGAGCATGGTTAATTATGGTCTCAAATATTTTGGCAAAAAGTGGGAGGAGGCTAATGGGGCGATAATTTGATGGGTCTGTCCTTTCGCCAGAATTCTTGAATACTGGTACAATAGAAGCAGTTTTCCAACAGCGCGGAAAGCATGCTTCATTAAGGCATTTCTTGTAGAGTTTGGAGAGAACTGGAGCTACTTCGGCTGAGCACTTTTTTAATAGCACAGCTGGGATAAGATCGGGTCCACATGCTTTTGAGGTGTCAAGGTTTTTTATGATAGCATGCACCTGAGCAGGGGTGGTTTTCAGATCGTCTAGTGTGGCGTCTGTCCGCATAGGAAAGTCAGGTAGGGGGTGGTTGGAAGGGTCCAGTGTGGAGTTAGAGGCAAACCGATTGGCAAGCATGTTAGCCTTGTCGGTTGCTGAGGAGACAACCTCGTGATTGTTGGTTAGTGGGTGAATTGTTGATTGCCCATTATTTACTACACTGTTGTAGATTTTCCAGAAGTCTTGAGTTCCTAGTTTTTGTGTTTCGATGCGCTTTTTAGTCGTTTCCGTAAATTCTCTCTTAGCTGTCGCTATTTCTTTCTTAACGTTATTTCTAGCTTCTATATACTTCAGTCTGTTTGAACTGGATTTATGTCGGTTAAACCTACGGTATGCATGCTGCTTTTGAGCAATGGCAGTTGCACAAGTCGACGTAAACCATTGGGGAGAGTGGGGCTTACTATAAAATTTCCGCATGGGAACATGCGCTTCGATTGCAGTTTTGAACCAGTCAGTGGTCTGGTTTGCACATTGTTCAGCAGGGAGAGAGAAAATATTTTTCCATGGGGCATCTCTGATTAGTTCCCTGATGGCTTCCCAGTCAGCCATTTTATAATATCTCGTTGTTTTGAGCACTGGCTCTTCAGTTTTGGCTCTAGAGTTTAGGGCGAGTTCAACCATTATCACTGCATGATCAGCGTTCCCGAGTGGGCTGTGGGCCTTCGTAATTCAGTCATCGGCAACTGTGGTCAAAAACAGATCTAGAAGTGATGCGTGTTGTTCTTCCTGGTTAGGGAAACGGGTTGGAAAGGTAACAAGTTGTGATAGGGAGTGAGATATAGTGGAGCTATGGGTTGTGCTGCATGCTGCATCTGTGTAAGTAGAGAATCCAAGCCAGTTTTTGTGATGGACATTAAAATCACCAAATACATGTATTTGTGCGCTAGTGTCGAGGGACAGTGCCGTGTCTATGCTGTCAGATACTTTGTTTATTATGGAGCAGTCCTGAGTCGAAGGAGAGCGGTAGAGAAAATAATAGTAGCTAATATTGTGTTGCATGTTTAGTCTAAAGCACATAAAGGCTTGATCATCTGTTTCTAGGTTTGTTTCTCTAGTCAAGGGAAGGGTATTACGAATGTAAACTCCAAGTCCGTGCATATGTCTGTCAGAGTCCTTACGGCAGAGTGGGAGATATCCAGGCATGTTAAAGTGGTTAGAGAGAATAGAGGAGTGTAGGTTAGTCTCACTTAGTGCTAAGATATCCGGGGTATTTGTTAAGAGAAATGCTTCAACATCAGCTAAGTTAGTTCTAAGCCCACGGATATTTGTGAATGAGAGCCTAAAGGGAGGAGGCAAGTTGAATTTGTTTGCCCCTAATCATGGTTTAAGCTTATTTTTAGATTGTACTGTCGTCATATCTTTTTTAAGAGTTTCGGTAAGGGGGAGCTGAACAAGAGGTTATGCAGAGCTTCAGACATGCATCACAAGTAGACCATCAGCTGACCTTTCTCCAATTAGGATTGTGGCCTCAGGAAAGCCCATCGGGGATGAGTGCAGGGTCCCTTTCCATAAACAACCCGATATTATTCAACTGTTGATGGAGCAGCCGCTCTAAGCGCTACCAAAGAGTTAGGGCACCTGTACTACCAGTCGAGAACAGCAGCCAGGAACTGTCAATCCGGTACCCTCAACCCATTTGAAGAAGGTCAACCCAATCTAATTGCTCAGGCATATCTTATACTCAAGCACTCCCAAATGTTCAGTTTTAGGGGTGGGGCGTTCGTTGCCCTAGCCAGGAAACAAGATCTACCGCCGGGTGTTTCTGTCTAATCACTGAGATAGTGTCTCTGCGCTTGGCTGATAGGCAAAGACGGAGTATGGAAGCCGGGCGATAGACAGAGCCTATCTACTCCTTAAGCAATTAAGGTTTGCAAACCGGTGAATTTGTTTGAGTCACCAGCTCTAGGAAGGTTGTCATCCAAGACTGAAAAGGCCTATCTCCCCTTTGGTTTAGTTTCAGAGTTTTCCTTCTCCTAGACGGAATATCTGGGAAGACCTACTGGGTCCGTCAGCCCTGGGAGGGTTTTCTCCGCGCCTAGGTTCTAATCCAGGCATTTCTGCGACCCCGCGTGGTTAGTGTTACTAGGTTAGTTTGTGGGGGATTATATCTATAAGGAGTAGTCGTCAACAATGTGTATTTTTTAACATTATTTTATTATTCCGTGTCTTGGTTTTTCATTGAGAATTATGTTTTGATCATTGTAATAATGTTTTTAAGTCATTGAAATCGTTTACGCGCGTTTAAGACGGTCTGTGATGCGTCCTCGTCAGAAATTATGTTCAAATCTGTTGGAGATGTAAAAATGGCGATTTTCGTATATATATATATATATATATATATATATATATATATATATATATATATATATATATATATATATATATATATATATATATTATTTGATTCCTCCGGCCTTGGCAGACGTGTTTTTTAATATTCTCTCCAGTGCTTTTTCTGTGCACATTTGAACTTTTCTTTTAATGATTTGGAACGCATTCCATTTGTTATTTTTTCCAAGGAATGCTGCCTTTTGGATCATTTTGGACCATTTGGGACTTACCTGTTGGATTGGAAGTTTTTAATTCGACCGTGTTTGGATTTTACCTTTCTTGGAATTTTATCCTTCACCGGACTATCCATTCATGTGAAATCTTTTTATCATTTTTTCTTTTACCTCCTATACCTCTTACATCACCCTTTTTTTTAATCAAGTGAGGTCTGTGACTTACTTGTGGTTTCATTAAATACTCTTACATGCAAAATCCGATCCCGCATTTTGCTAATTCCTGCCCTCTGATGAGAAGGAGAGCATTTCTTCGAAACTCCGTGGATTAAGGACAATCCACTTATCTTGTGCTTCCTTTTTAAAATTAAATATGTTTTTAACTCTTTTTCAATATATTTTTAAACATGTTTTATTCGTCATTTGTCGTCAACAACCACAGAATTCGCGCATAAACCTGAGGAGTCCTAGAGTGGATAAAACGCGGAATATTCAGTGTAGCCTAATCGCCATATATATTTTATAAATCACTATATATATATATATATATATATATATATATATATATATATATATATATATATATATATATGTATATTGAGCGACTTTTATGCCACAGAATACGCGCTGTTATTTACTTTTCTCTCTGGCAGATGTATTACCTAGATAACCACACGTTAGCGTCCGTTTAACCACCTGCTTTTTTAAAAGTTAATTTCACCCTTCTCACTTTTCAGTCCGCTTAGTGTCGCGGTGACGTGTCAACTTTTTCCCCCTTCAAGGCTAAGGGGAAAACCTACATTCCTACCAAAATATTTTTTCACATTTACAAACACCCTAGCAACGCCGAGCACCCCCGCTAGTAATAATGAAAAGGAAAAATAAAAACGGCGGGAGAGGACTGGTTTATATAAAGGACTGTGTGAATAATTAAAAAAACTAGAAAAATACATAATGCAAAATGCTGAAAAGATAATTATAGCAACAAAAGACACCGAAAAAGGCAAAAAGGACAAAGACAAAACAGCAAACAACCTCATGATTGTTGGATAGTGAGGTATTGTTCATTGCCCATTATTTACTACACTGTTGTAATTTTCTAGAAGTCACGGGTACTTAGTTTCTTTGTTTCGATGCGTTTTTTTACGTTGATAACCTAGAAAAAGGAAAAGAGACACTTCATACATTTGCTGTCTAGAGATAGTGTATCGAAAAAAAAAACACCGAAACACTAGAAAAAGGAAAAAAGAAACTTCATACAATCGCTGTCTAGAGATAGTGTATCGAAAAAAAAAAAAACACCAAAACACTAGAAAAAGGAAAAAAAAGACACTTCATACATTTGCTGTCTAGAGATAGTGTATCGAAAAAAAAAAAGACCGTCTATCTTAAAATAAAAAAAAACCTATAATATGTAGTATGCAAAATCAAAGTATTCAGAATAGGGCCGTGAATGGGGCTGAAACTCCAAGTGAATGGTCTACGTCCAGCAGGGTTTTGGGCACAGCGGCTAGGAACCGCACGTAATATTGCAACTTCTAAAATGAAGTGAACAAGATAAGCATAGGATCCTTCTCCAAAAGCAATCCTTCTGATTAAAATCGAAAACTTATTACGGGGTACAGACAACATATGTTTGGAGAGTGGAGAGAACGCGTGAATCAACAAAACAATTCTTGTGTGATCGGGACGAAGAAATACGAAACATGTATGGAATCAGAGGTCATAAAAAGATAGACAAACGCAGAAGTAATGGATTGACACGACAAACATAGAGATTAATAAGAAATAAACAGAGTGAATTGAAAAAGGCAGATAATAAAGAAAACAGGGAGCGAATTAATTGGTAATATGTGGAAACTTATAATAAGATGTCGGAAGCAAAAACAGTATGTGAGAGGGAATTATTGAAAGACTAAAGGTTAGTATTGTAAAGGAAAGAGAGGCCATGGAATTGTATTGTACCAACTAAACAGAAGAACATTGAAGATTCAGGTAGACAAGATAAATAAAGCAATATATTTTATGAAATATAGACTTCCACAAAAACAAATAATTTGATCGTAGCAGAAAGTGTTAGGGTCGCAGAAAAATGGCATTTAAAAAGTGGGCGTCAGAAAAGAACTAAACAAAGTGGCAGCAATGAATAGAAGAAAAGTATCGAAGTTAAGACATGATATGATCTTTTCAACCCACTTGAAAGAGTGATAAGACACAGAAAGAGTAAGAAGACACAGAAAGAAAAAAAATTGAGTGTAAACTATGGAAAGAATAAAATAATAACTAGTGGATAAAAATAAGGACAAAGTGCAAAAGTGACGAGATACGAAAAGAGTATTAAGAGTTTAGATAGACTAGGTTGTTTGGTTTAGACCAGGAGAAGTTTTACGTTGAACTATATAAAAGTTTAAACTTCTTAAATAATATATAAAATTCTGAAGAATGAACACACTCTTGGATGAAAATTAAACTGTTCAAAATGTGGTTGAAAAATTTGAAGAACAAGGTGAGAAGTCAAAAACAATGTATGAAATATTCCAAATTGTGAGACTTCCGAACCATATGGCGTTTATAAATAAAAAGCTTACCAACTAACATAAAAAAGATTGCAATTCAAATTAACGGAAATTTGACATGTGCAATCACTGACTAGAACACGCGTGGACGAACAGTGATCTGCCAGAGAGATAATACATGGCACTGCGGTCAGTATCTATCGCCCCCGTGTATTGATGTGCTACTTCTGATATATAGTAAGGCAAATGAGACATTTGTTTACTAACCATGTAGATAACCATAATATATCAAATAGGGGGGAGATATCGAACTCACTGTAAAAACAGAGAATATAATAGGATCTAAAATAGTTATAGAAATATAGACATGCATTCAAATCGGTAGACAGAAGAGGTGAATATAGAAATAGCATGGATTGCTTATCAGAAAAACTTAGGGAACGATACCGCAAATATAGATGATCTAATGCTTTAGATTAATAAAACATCAGCTTAGATTATCTTGATTAAAAAATTATGATCCGGAAGTGAACTGACAGATGGGGAATAATCCGTAACTTGTCATTATTCTTGTTTTTTATTGAGCATGTTACCCATATCGTTCATATTACGAAATGTAAATTTCATTATGCGTGTTATTGTATAGGAAATAAGTAATACAGTGTAAATCATTTATTATTTATGCAAGACTTGATTATAAGAAACCTTCCCAACCACCAATACCTTTGGCTAATGCTACATTACTTGAAATACTTCTTATTCCTTTGCTTTATGTTCATTAGGGAATTTGAGTTGGAACAGACATATTGAGGGTATTGTTAAGGCTGCTGCGATGAAGGTGGGCTATCTCCTGCGCGCTTGAATGTTATATACGCCTGAAAGTATCTTGCACCTCTACAAGACCACCATTTTCTCATGTATGAAGTATTGTTGTCACATTTATGCTGAGGAATCTGCTTCCAGTCTCTTATTCCTGAACAGCGTTCATAAGAGAGTCGCCAACCTAATAGGTCCCGAGCCAAACTTCAACCTCTGTCTTGTCAACGAATTGTTGCACCCTTCTGCCTCTTTTACAAGTATTTTAACTGTAGGAGCTCCGACAAACTGCACGCTCTTGTACCTCCTCGAAGTAAATACCTATGACGAACGCGACAAGCAGCAAAGTCCCACGTCTACACATTAGAGATATCAAGATGCCAGAACCCTTCTAATCTAATGTTTTTCCCCATGAACTGATAGACTTTAGAATTCCCTTCCAGGTTCCTGGTACCTCCATGTTACTGCCAACTAGAAGTTCAAGTGTAATGTATACTGACATCTTGTTATTCAACCACTTACATAGTATCCCTGCAATTCATGTCTCCGGTAGTTGCCCCCCACATAAAGTGGCACTGTGCCTTGTTTGTGTTAAAAATGGAATAAAAAACCCTAAAGTTGTACGCAGAGAATATAGACAACTATGCAGGCTGTTAAAGACTGTTCATAAATTCAATAAATGATATATGTATGGGATTTGACATGAAATTGAAAAGAGAAACTTTTCGAAAGTAAGCGAATTATGGTAAATCGTGTTATATCTCCGCTGCGGCCAGTTGCTTTCTAGTCTCTATAATTTCTAAATCAATTTCTGTCACTTATTTATGATATATACACACTGACACCGAACAAAGCACAAAATAGCTGACTTATAATAAAAATATTTGTGTATTTCACACTGATAAAATTTGTGTTGTTTAGAATCAATCAAGGCGCGTGAGAGTGCTGCTGATGTTTTGACAGTGAAAAAAATTACCTTGTCCTCACGGTGTTTCTTTCTGTTGTGTCGATTTATATAACCATTCTGTTCCCTTCGAATGTTTAATAGTTCTCATTGTCTCTTGTTATAATCCTTTGACGATATTTCTAGTCAAAGTTTGCATTCCAATAGACAATGATCGAAAGTCTCACATTCCTTACATAGAGTCGATATGCGCGTGTGCAATCCATCGAATGTCTCTCTTTCTGTAGTAAACTGGAAAATGTCCAACAACAGTAAAAGTTGGAATTGTATTTTTTAGACATTTCAAATATCACCGCGAAATCTGCACATTCTTCTTAATTTGGCATTTTATTTACGCAATTTGATATTTTATTTATTTCATAGTAGAATGCCTTCGTGTCTAAATCAAACAACTATTATTATTATTATTATTATTATTATTATTATTATTATTATTATTATTATTATTATTATTGTGTTCGTTAATTCCGTAGGTTTTTGATACTTTAGACCTGTAAATAGTTTACATAATATTGGCCTTTTACACCAACACTAGTGAGCATATTCAAAGGGTCAATTTAATTTAAAGAAACCTAGGTTAAAATGTTGTATGTGCAAAGCAAAACAAACTGTTATAGTACTCTGATGTTGTACTTGATTCCCAAAGGTGTTCAACTATTCTAAAAGATCATCTGAACTTGAGTCAAGCGCACGTATGATAGTTTTCTCGTTTCACAACCAAGAACCTTCATGTCAGATTCTGCTAATTATATGTCGCTTGTGTCAGCCACATTAATAATTTGGACATTCATTTTTTTCACAACTACAATATCCGATTTTTATAAAATCCTGCAGAATACTAACGCACATAGTTTTGCACTATCATGAGATTCCAAACTTCTGGCACAAACTCCAATGCAGATTTGCATATATTTTGTCATAACGTTGCTTGAGCATGTGCAGAACGTGTATTAACATGTGTGAGGCCGTTTTAGGTCTGAAACTTCAAAGCTTGCACTTATAAGAATATTGTTTCCTGTAGATGTTTCTATTGAGTGTATTAGTATTTAATGCCTTCTCCTAAGCAGCAAATATAAGAGTTGCTGTTTCTCTTTTCAAGTCACTTATGAACAGAAAAAATCCCCGTGGCTTGCCATTTTAGTGGCTTAGTATCTCGCTCAAACAGACCAGGAAGTTTTATTTTTTCCAACATATTTTTTGCGTCAATACTTCTGTTATATTCGTGCTTATTTTTCACTTATTTTTTATACAACTATTTCTCCTTCGCCACAGCTGCATGGAACACTTCATGATTGTTTGCCATTTAAGCGAATCACAAAACATAATATTATGTATGACGGAAAAATTCCTTTGAATAAGACTGTTTTTTAAAGACAAGGTGAAAATATTTGTATATATAAAATTGTTTAACATTGCGATGACATTTGTCATTTGTAGACCAGACTGCAACCCTTAATATTTGCTTTACAAAATGGGCACCGTATAGACAGGTCGTTTGGCTGCATTTCGTGTACGGATAGGGGAAAACAAGGAGAGAGGTAGTTTCCTTACCCTGAGTGATGAATTAAAAAAATCCTATCAAAAAATTTCCATCAATTTAAAAAAATATTTTAGCTGCCCCATAAAAAAGATACCTCGTAGTTTAATGCCTTCAATGTAGATGCAAATAACGTATTTTTGGAGACAAGGCGAATATATGTTACAAATGTCAACATATGTAGATCCGTATTTTACAAACTTCACCGTATCATTTAATAATAATAATTATTATTATTATTATTATTATTATTATTATTATTATTATTATTATTATTATTATTTATTTATTTATTTATTTATTCACTGGCAGTAGTCATACATCATCAAATATTTCCCTTTGAAAACAACTCGTGGCATTTTCTGGAGACTGAGTGAAAAGAAGTCTCCCCAGATTTCCAGTACTCTCCACCTCTTTCGATAACCATTTCTGAATGATTTGCGTTATCGTAGTAGCTGCTTTCCATTGATTTTTCTTTAGCGGCGACCATTCATCTTCACTCGAATTTGGATAGCAACAAGCCACCCCACGGTCCCAATTCTCTTTGCACCTGTCCAGCGAAGGTCTGGTTAGTCCTTTCTTTCCTCCGTTTTTTCATCCTTGACTCACCTCGCTTTAGTGTTGTGTCAGTTTTTGGTGGCACATAAAGAAGGTTCAATTCTTCGTAATTTCATGTTATGCGCCGCTGCATTTGGAGCATTTTCTGCGTGTCCAGTTTGAATATGAAGTTCGTGTGTATTAAACTCCGCATTTAAGAGGTGTCCTTAATATTTTAAAAATTTTCATTACTGCTATCTGTTGTATCTTATCAGTTATGCAGCTGATTCCTTACGCTTTTCTATTATTTTTTCAATATTTTTCGGTATTTTTCATTGAGCTCCTACTATTAATGGTGTTATCTTGCTTTTTATCTTCGGATTTGACTTCTCCATTTCCTTTATGCTTACTTTGTGGTCTGTTGCGACATGAAAATCTACAATCTGATATGTCTTTTCCTTGTTGTCTACTTCTATGACAGCCGGTCGTCTTGCTTTAATAGGGTTATCCGTTTTTATATCCATACTCCATAGAAGTTTGTGACTTTCATTTTCAAGTACTGCTACTGATGTGTGCTTGCACATTTTTTCTGAATGTTCAAGATTGTTCTTCTGACATATTATTTTTCCAATTTTCTCTTTAATTACTGTTGTTTTTAGAATTTTCGGTTGACATCCTCATCTTGTTCCCTCGTTTCCATTTTGGTTGGGTAGTATCATACTTTCCGTTGCTTCTAATTTTCCCCCTTCTCCTGATCAGAAGCACACACTTTTCCATGCCGAATTCCATTCGGACATCCTGACTGAACACCTAAGTTGTATTTATTAGTATCGCTAATTTCGTCTTGTTGTATTTCAAATAACTTCAGGTTATTCGTATACATTAGGTTGTTCATTCTTTTATATGTATTATTGAACTAGTATCCAGCTTGGCATTTACTTAGTATGTTTTTAAGAGTGCATCATGGCTTGATGAATCATCTTGAAAGATAACTTTTTGCATGTTAATCTTTGTTATTTATTGTCCACCAAATGTCAGTCATAGTCCCCATATTTTTATTCAAATTTCCATTAAATTTATAGTCTTGCTTAGTATTTTGTACGTTTTTTTCTTCAATAATTAGTATTGGCTCAAGGAACTTTCACACAGGTCATCAACGATCTCCCCTTGAAAACAGCCTGTGGTATTCCTTGAAAGCTGAGTGACAACACGTTTCCCCAGATTTTCAGTACTCTGCACCTCTTTCGATAGTATTTGCAAATGAATTTGCATTACCACAACGTCAACTTGTCATAGGTTTCTTGTTGGCAGCGCCTATTGGTCTTCACTGAAATTTGAGTGGCAATAAGCATCCGCTAAATTCCTTGTTCTCTTCGCACTTTTCCAGCGCTCTCTCCTCGGTCTTTCTATCCTCCTTGAATTTACTTGGCTGTTTGGTCTCACTTTTTGGGGTGGCAGTGATGTTATATTTTTCCAGTCATGTCTTTCATTCTAATTTTTAACAATTTTTTTCAAAGTTTTTTTTTTAATTGTTCCTAGTGCTCCTACTATTATAGGTATTACTTGATTTTCTTCATCTTCCATATACCTTTCAGCTGCAGGCTATGTCCGCGTATTTTTCCCTTCTTCCTTTTCTTTGATATTTACCCTGAGGTCGGCCAGAACAGCAAGTTCTTCGATTTGACAGGACTTTAATTTTTTATTAGTTATTACGACATCCTGTTTTCCTGCTTGGATGGGTTTATAAGTTTGTATGTCCATGTCCCATAGGATTTTGTGAATCTCGTTTCCAAGTACAATGCCCAGTCTGTTAAATCCAAAGTAGCCGATCAGCAGTCTGGTTCCCACCAGTTTTGGCAAATAACAAATAGGATCCTGGACAGAAGTGTGCGTTCTATCCCAACCATTATCAATGGAGCAGAGTTCATCTCGTCAGCTTCAGACAAGGCCAAACTATTTGCCAAGAACTTTGCAGCTAATTCTACCCATGCGACGAAGGCCATCAGCTCCCCATATTTCCTCCTATAACACAGAACATGCTAGGTAACATACAAATATCTGTGCATGAGGTCGCCAAGCTGATCAAGAAACTTGTATTCCAGTAAAGCAACTGGCCCTGACAGCATCCCAATTATAGTGTTAAAAAAGCTTCAACCAGAACTTGCTCCCATACTTACGAAACTGTTTAAGCACTGCCTTAAGGAGAAATGCTTTCCAACACTCTGGAAAACCTCATTAGTATGTCATGTTTTTCAGAACATAAGTGATAAGTAATCTCCCTCTCAGTACAGATCCAATAAGTCTCCTGTGTGTTATGATTAAGTTGCTGGAATCCATATTTAATAGAGAAAAGATCAACCACCTCAGCAAAAATAACTTTCTTAGTGACACGCAATATGGTTTCCATTCTGCAAGATCTACCGCAGATGTGCTAACGGTTATATCTCATAGGATTAGTGAATCCCTTGACAAAAGCTTCCTTTCTAGGGAAATTGCTCTTGGCATATCAAATGCCCTCGACAAAGTATGGCCTAAAAGCCTACTTAACAATATTTCCAGCTATGGTATAACTGGAAATATTCTCTCTATCATTAAATCATTTCTCTCTTATAGGCTCATAAGAGTAGTGATTGATGGATAAAAAACAGAGGCCCGCAGTATTAATGTTGGACTCCCTAAAGGGCCAATCCTGGCCCCAACTCTCTTCCTGATCTACATCAATAATCTTCCAAAACATATACTTTAATCATTCGTTGACATCTATGTTGATGACACGACCATCTACGGCAACACATTAACGGCTGTAAATGAAAAAGTTCTCTCTGATTCTCTCTCCTCTGATCTCGAGCGCGTGGTTCAGTGGGGGAAGACGTGGCTGGTTACCTTTAATGCATCTAAAACCAAACTCCTATCTTCACATCATCAACGCTTAGATCCCCATCCGGCATCAATTGAAATGGATGGCTCTCGTCTAGGAGAAGCCCCATGTTTTCACAAGCTACTGGGTTTGTCCTTTACTCCTGATCTAAAATGGACCACGTACATCAAGTCTGTTGCCAAGGTCGCTGGAAAGATCGTGGGATCCTTCTACCGCTCCAGAAGATATCTCACTACTGATGCAATTCTTTATCTATATAAAAGCCAAGTACGTCCAAGGATGGGATACTGGTGCCATATCTGGGCAGGAGCTGCTAAAAACAGCTTATCGTGCCTTGACAGAGTACAAAATAGACTTCGTGACTTAGTGGGGGATGCCCTTTTCTCTACCCTGCAACCTCTCTCCCACAGAAGAGACGTTGCGAGCCTATCCTTGTTTTATCATTATTTCCATGGCAGGTGCTCGTCTTAACTCCAATCTCTGGTCCCCTCTCGCCAATCTTTCACGAAAAACACGCGTCTAGCTGAATCCACTGTGAACAATTTTCCCCACTCTTTATCCGTGCTTAAATCAAAACGTGGATTCCATGAACAAAGCTTCTCTCTTAGAACTGCACGCCTGTTGAACTCTGTTCCTTCTGCCTGCTTCCCACCTTACTACAACTTGGATGTATTCAAGTCCAACGTTATGTATTAAAGTCCAACGTTAACAATTTCCTAATGAACCGCTCTCTTAAGTAAACACTTCATTAAATCTCCACACTAACGTACTGTAATTGCAATAACCCTTATCGCTGAGTGGCTTCCGGGCCTTGATAAGTTGTGACGACTGTGTAAAAAATGTTTTTACAATATCACTCAGTTTTTTGTAAGTTTTGTTTCGAAGTCTCAAATCTCTTCACAGACAAGGACAGATTGTCGGGCCCAGGATTGACCCTTGAGGGTCTCCAGCCTTAATATTGGAGGCCTTTGATTTTTGTCCATCGACCACTACTCTTATGAGAATATCGGAGAGAAATGATTTAATTATTGAGAAAACATTTCCAGTTATACCGTAGCTGGAAATCTTGTGAAGTAGGCCCTTATGCCATACCTTGTCGACGCCTTTTCATATGTCTAGAGGAACGACGGTTCTATACGAACTGTTCTCCCCGAATTCAACAAGCAATCTGCTTAATTTTAGAGCATATCGGCCCAATGTGAGTGGGGTGGAAGTTTCTGCAGCCAATCAAATCAAAACCCCAACGAACTGAGACCCAATTCAAGACCAACATCGCATAACCTTGAGGTCATCAGCCATCACTCAGCCAGTACAATATGTCCTTCCAACACCCTCGCATTTACTGTTGTTGAGTTTTTCCCAAATAACAAAATATTTCAGGTTTTTCCAACTAAAAAGCAAATATATCCATTTTGACAATGAATTAAAATATATCTATATTTATCCACCCTTAATTCCCGAGGCACCTGCCGTTACCCGGGATCGGTCAAAAAGCTATCTCAGCTTAGTTCTAAAACATCTCAATGGGGGATTACGTTACACACACTCCCACGTTTTTGTCCATTTCTTGTTCTTGGAGTCTCTCAAGCCTGTTCTTGTAAGTGAGTAAATATGTAAAGGATAGTCAAGGATTCGAACTTGCGAAGCTAGATTTGGAATTGAGAATTCCAATCATAAGTTAAAATAAATACAGAATGTTATTGAAAATAGGGAATGTGGAATTGCCATTGTTTAACTCACATAAAATAGTTAGATATCTGTTTGTTGGAAAAGGAATGTAATGGTGAAATTTGTTTTCGTTATAAAAATTTAAATTAAAATAAGTAATTTAAAAACGGACAATAGAAAATGTTATTTGTAAAGTGGGTAACGAAAATTAGGTTAGAGTGTCGGATTTGTAAGAAACACGTGAATAACAATGTATGCTTAAACACGGAGGCATGTCATGCCATGTGTTCTGAGAGACACGTGCTTGATCATGCAGTGACGTCATGAGTTATGAATTTAGTTAGATAAGTCGGAATCAGAATTAGTCAGTTGGGAGAAGCGAGAAGCGAGAGGAGTCACTTAGGAGAAGCCATAGAAGGTAGTAAAGCGAGAGGTTTTTAGAGCTAACCATGTAAAACTTTGAATCCCTGAAATACAGAATCATTTCCGACCGGTCGAAGAATAAATGATCATCATGTTTTTTTTTATAACTGTCGTCTTTCTTGTTCGGCATTACAACGAGAAAGTTAACGTGTTTATATTATATGTACCCCATCTATATCCACCAATGTCTCCATCTCTCAACAATATTAACACTCATAATGAATATATATAATATCTAGCATCCATTAACATGATCACATACATGTACACCCTAAGACTCTTCCTAATACTTATATAAACAGCAACAATAATACAGAATATACGTCATCTAAAATATAACCCCGATGCAACACGACAGTCTATGCTTGCTTCTTCTCAACTTACTTAATTTTGTAACTTTACCATTCCAATTTCTGTGTTAAAACGGGAGCAGCTCTATCTTTTGCTAAGACGCCCGTTGCTTGACCCATGGAGGTTAGAGATCTTTTATTTTTTTCTTATTGCATAGGACGGTGTTCGCAGTTTTCTATCGGTAGATTCTTAATTTACTTAAAACAGACTATTTTCTTAACCATCCATACGATATATATTGACGGCTGATTTCGCCTATATTGGTTGCACGTCGCGCCGTCATGCTCCGTGTCACGATTTTTCGTTCCATCAACGGTACGTCAGATTCCTACACCGACCCCCCCCCCGTTGATGAGGACTCTTCTGCATTGGATAATCAGCTTCGCCTATGGCTGATTCGCTGTCTGAATAACTAGATTTCTTTGGAACAGACAATGCAGCTTTTCTTATCGACCTCTCTCTAGTGGGAATCTCCCACTTCTCGATAGACTCTGCCTTGAGATGTTCTGCATGCGCCTTCGTTACAGAACCCGTTAATTGATCCTTAATTCTATATGAAACCGGCCTAGTCTTTTCTATCACTATGTAGTACGGTTTCCATCGTACATCTAGTTTTCCTCGCGTTTGGTGGTTTTTATAATACACTAAATTACCAACCTTAAATTATACATCTTTTGTTTTCTCTGATCTATCTAGCATTTTTCCCTAAAATTCTTTACATTATTTCTTACTAAAGTGGAGGTTCAATGCATTTCCTGTAGAGCGATTTCGTGATTCTCATCCTCATAGTATACTATGCGGGGTCTTACAATATTGTTCAACGACAGGACAACATCTCTATTGTAGAGTAAATAATAGGGTGAAAATGTCGTCGTTTCGCTTAAATAGAGCCTGACAGCCGCTAATTCATGTATATGTCCGACGACTGTTCATTGCCCCCTATTTTCTTCATTAGGTTGGTTAGTTGTTTTTATTTTACGGCATATAAACCCTTTTCAGGTTATTTAATGCCGAATCCAAAGATTTTGAAGAAAGATATTTTAATAAAATATATTTGTTGTTTTCAAGTCGGTTTCTATTTAACCCATAGTTGGGACCCTAACAGGTACCACCACTCCGGGTCATACTGGGCCTGAGAGCAATGGCAATTAAAGGGTGGCTGCACACTCCCCAAAGCCCGCAAGCTGCGGCCTCACCACTGGATATAGTTTAAGGTCATATCTAGGACCTCTTCACTAGGACGTCATGCATCGTTCTGTGGAACCTTCCGACTTTGCGGTTACTCTGTGAGTGATAGAATGATTTGGTCACATGATGCACATTGATGTCCTATAATGCCTTTTTAATTATTTTGTTTATGTTCTCAGGCCCATTATCCGTTAAAAGCTGCAGTGGTGCCCCGAATCTGGGAAAAATCTCGTCAATCAACAGATGCACCACAGTTTCTGCCTTCTTATTTGGAACCGCAAAAATCTCTGGCCAATCATTGTACATATCTATAAAAGTCAATATGTATTGGTTGCCTGATGGAGTTTTGGGGGTAAGGCCTGGAAACATCTAACGCTAGTTTAGCGAAAGGAAAAGGAGGAAAATCGCACCCCTGCATTTGAGGTTGCTGTTTCCTAAACTGTTTGATTTGGCATGGAATACATTTACCTATGTATTCGTTAACTTGTTTAAATAAACTAGGCCAGAGATATTTTGCTTAATAGCGTGAAACGTTTACTCAACGCCCATGTAACCATTATCATCGTGGTATTGAACTAACGCCCTATATCTTAGATGCGACGGAATATATAGCCTAATTATTGGTTCGTCGTCGGGTTGCGACAAGTAATATACTACATCGTTCATTACTATGTACTGCTTTTGTTCCATCTTGGACGCTTTGCAGCCTTTTATTCCTATCTTTAAATCTACAATCTCCCTATCTACTTCCTGTTTTTTACATAAATCTAAACCTGATAATGTAGGACGCTCGTGTGCTACCGATGAGTCTTAAGCACCCTTATGTGATGCAAAATCTTTTGGCTCAAAAAATGATTGTGTAATTCCTACTGTCTATTTCTACTGGGGGGTCATCATTGTTCTGCTTCGAATCCATAGCACGTGACAAGAGATCCGTACAGATGTTGTCTTTCCCTTTTAGGTACTGTATGGTGCAATAATAGCCAGCCATACATACAACAAAGCCCACGTCTGTATTTTCCTATTTTGTATTAGTAAGTTTAATAAAAATTCTAATAGTCTGTATAGATGGTGAACGTTGCACTATGCAAATAGTGATTTAATTTATTCAGGGCATAGTGTATCGCATATGCCTCTTTCTCTATCGTTGACCCTCTGGTTTTAGTATTACCCAACTTTTAGGATAAAAAAGAAATAGGTTGTTTACTTCTTTACCATCCTTTGGGTCATAGACCATTTGTGACAGACATAGCTCAATCGAATTATTAGAGGCATTTGTATACAGTCGGTAGTCCTTATCCGGATCGAGATAAGCCAGTGTTACCATATCTGCAAGCTTCCTTTTTAGGCTATCAAAGGGAGGCTGACATGCATCGTCCCAATAAAATCATGCATGCTTCCTCGTTAATCGGACTAACGGCTGGGCGATATCGGAATTCTTTTTATATAAATCGTCGATAGTACGATGTCATACCGATGAAAGCTCTAACTTGCTTTCCAGTGGTTGGAGTCGAAATCATTTTTATAGACTTGATTTTATCCATGTCTGGCTATATACCCCTCTCACTAAATTTGAACCTCAGATACTGTATTTTTTTACTAAGAAACTGACACTTCGCTGTCTCTAACCTAAGATTGTGCTTGCGCAAACTACCTTATCTATGTGTTTTATATGGTCTTTCTTTGTATTGGAGAATATTAAAATGTCATCCAAATACGGTACAGTGAATTCTTTATGTCGTTGTAAAACTATGGACATTAATTCCTGGAAGACTTTGAGAAGTATCTTGCAGACTCTAGCGTGACTAAATTATCATCAATAACTGGTAAAAGTCGGGCATACTTCTTCGTTATTTTATTTAACGCCCTGAAATCTACACAGACTTTCTTCTCTACTAAGACTATCGGAAAACTGCACGGGCTGTTTGCTCTTTCTGCATCCTGCATCATTTCCCCTATTGCTGACTCTACTTCTTTTCTTTGCTGAAGCGGTCTGCGGTACGAGCATTTCCGTTTGGGCTCATGCGTTCCAGTATCAATACGCATCTCCACCGTCTCGGTACTGCCCAAGTTTTTATCTTCCGTAACGAACAAGTCCTTGTTCCGCTTTAGCACCTTATTGATCTCTAACTTGAATTCCTCGGGCGCATTTATCCCTTTCAAGTTTTCTCCAGAGATCTTATGACCATGTTTCTTTGGCATGGTAATGTCCATTATTTTACCAATTGCTCTGCGCCTAGCTATTTTACAACCTCTTCTTAAGGTAACCGTCTTATTGGTGATGTGAATAATTAAAAGAGGGAACATTTTTTATCTTTTAATTTTTACTACGGTATTTGCTACTGAAATACTACTAAGATCACTTAGCAATCCTCCATATATTTGCTCTACCTCATACTCCAGTCCTTGGCCGTTTTTAATACTCGCAGGTGCCGTGCACATATGCAGGTGCTGTGGTTTTAATGTTATTTTTTTCCTAGTCTTACTATTGCTAAGATTTGAACATCTTCTTCTAACGCTATGTATTCATTGCCTATTTTTATTGCGCTTAAGTCAAAGTATATGCACACTCCTAAGCACGTCCCAGCCTAGTATTTTATTCTTATTCAGGTTTTTCGCAACAAAGAAATAATAGTGGATGAATTGACTTCCTATCCGTATTCTTAATCGGGCGATACCTTCCACAATTAATGAGGACCCATTAGCTGTCCTTAAATTAAATCAGGTCTCTGTATAAGTGTTTTAAAAACGCTACTTTTTATGACATTAATTCATTAATGAAGAGTCCAACCGGACCCCTAGTGGTCAATAGCGCTGTCTGGCAATTTTTACATCCGCATCACCGACTATTCTAAAATATGTTTCTGTATACTGTAACCACACCCTATATCCACCGTACCATCTATATCCTTAAGTTTGTATATTCTTTAGAAGAGACTCCCTGCGTAAGGTTTTTGAGATGACCCCCACCGCGTTCCTAAGCTCCATGGTTAAGCCCTGTACGAAATCCGAAAAAAAATGCTGTTCCATCTTTTTTCCACGCTTTAACAACAACCGCAAACAACAAGAAAAAACAACAATAACTAAATACGTCTTTATTATTATTTTATTTTATAACGAATGCTTGAAGTGTTTTTTTATGTATATACGTGTATATATAACATTAGAGCAGAAGCAAGCAAAGAAAGAATTCGGATTCGACTTATCTCTTTGTTTTTTTCTTCAAAATAAAAGTCTTTGATTCGGTTTTGCTTCGTCTCTTTTTTTTTCAATATTATATCTGTGGTAAATAGTTTCTTTTTCCAAAGGACACTTTTATTGTTGCTTTTTTTCATGGTATGGTTCGTGTTTTTATTTCTGTTTTTCCTTTGTTATTCTTGTAGTATAAAAATGATCAGGGCAATGAAATTATACGTATGTTACATATAAGTCGGACGTGTGATCATTCCAGGCTATATAAAATGGACAGTTATTTCATTTAAAAACAATACATTTTGTGCATTTTTAATCTCTGAAAGCTGCTTCTTTGAAGCCATTTTCAGTAAAATATGCTATAATAGCTCTGGTAAGGATAACATATTCCCTGGAAAATAAGTAACAACTATTAGGATTACAATGGATAATTTAGTACATTGGGATTAATTCAGTAAGAACCTCAGTTAAAACACCTGCAGGAGGCTTTAAAGCAGAATATACTAAAAGGTACAGTAAAATATTTCTCATTTATTCTCAATTGTTCACTCCCACGGCTATATATATATATATATATATGCATATATATATATATATATATATATATATATATATATATATATATATATATATATATATAAACACACATATTTTCGACCTATTCTTCGGTCTTTCTGACAGAGGAAGACTAAAGGATCGGTCGAAAGCATGCGCTTTTAAAAAACATTTTTGTTTTTCTCAAAATATTTTTTGTATTACTCCACGTCAACACATAGGAAATAAATACAGAAAATATATACACATTTATATATTTTCGTATTTATTTTTATTCATACATATTTACATATATTAAAAGGAATACTCGTGGATACAACATGCATTTTTGATCATACCTATATTATATATATTTAATTATTATAGTAAAAAAAAAAATTATTACAGCCCCTTTAAAAAATTCGTTTCTTATCGTTGAACACTTTCAGTTGAATTAAAAGTCGGTCAATTTAGCTCTTATGCGTAGATCATCGTATAACGATTTGATCACTGTCTGTCTGACGTAATGAACATTTAAATTAAAATGTTTAAAATTCAACGCTATTTCACACGGTTAATAGTAGCCGAATGGATACGGCCTCCGCTAATCGAGCCAGAGATGTCTCGTGTCGCGGGGTTCGAATCGTTCGACTCGTAGTAATCGTGACACCCTGCACTGAAGAATCCCGAAAGGATGAAACACTAGTGTCTGTAGGTATTTAATTATTATAGTAAAAAAAAAAAAATAATTATATATATGTATATATATATATGTATATATATATACTATCAAAAGTATACGTCGTTGACTGGGTTCAAAAACAGCCTACAGACAATGGTGTATGAAAGTATGTTTGGTTATGAAAACGAAGGAATGCAATGAGATAGCTTCGAATTTGGCAATATCAAAGCCAAAGCAAAATATGATGAAAGGAAAAATAAAATAGATAAACCCCATAATTTATTATACTATATCTGTTCACAATGAAACAATATCACAATATTCTGTGGATCTATATTAAAAAAACAAAACTTGTTAAACTTTGTGACATATTTCCATTCTATGGAGGTCAGGCGCGAACTAACACCACATAATTTTATTATACCATATTTTTTCAAACTGAAACATAATTATCAAAGTATACTCACGCAAATACATATGAGAAGTCTTTATTTAAGTTTTTTTTACATGGAGGCCATCACTTATCAAGGTCCAGAAGCCACTCGGGGATATGCGTTATTTTGTGTACAGTAATCAATGGGATAGTATCATAGTAATGGTAAGTATTAGAGATATGATAAAGTGTCATTACTTAAGAGTGGTTCATCAGGAATTTGTTTGTGTTGGACTTGAAGACATCCGAGTTAAAGTCGGGAGGGAAGCAGACAAGCGGCAGAGAGTTCTACAGATGTACAGTTCTAAGAAAGAAGCTTTGTTTACGGAATCTACGTTTTGATTTAGACACGGATAAAGAGTGGGGAAGATTATTGACAGTGGTTTCAGCTAGGCGGGTGTTTTTTGTGAAAGATTGGTGAGGTGACACCAGAGAATGGAGCTCAGACGAACACTTTAGCAGCTCCTGTCGAGATGTGGCAGCAATACTCCATCCTGGGACGTACTTGGCTTTTATATAGATAAATAACTGCATCATTAGTGAGATATCTTCTGGGGTGGTAGAAGGATCCTATCATTTTTCCAGTGACCTTGCCCACAAATTTGATGTACGTGTTCCATTTCAGATCAGGATTAAAGGTCACACCCAGAAGCTTATCAAAAATGGGGTCTCTCCTAGACGAGATCCATCTATTTCAATTGATGCCAGGTGGGGATCATAGCGTTTATGATGTAATGATAAGAGTTTGGTCTTAGATGCATTAAAGGTAACCACCACCTCTTCCCCCACTGTAACACGTGCTCAAGATAAAAGAAGAGAGAATCAGAGAGAGCTTTGTCATTTACGTCCTTTGATGTGTTGCCATATATAGTCGTATCATCAGCATAGATGTCAATGAATGATTAAAGTATGTGTTTTGGGAGATCATTGATGTAGATCAGGAAAAGAGTTGGGCCCAGGATGGACCCCTGAGGGACTCCAGCTTTAATACTGTGAGCCTCTGATTCTATAAACCACTACTCTTATGAGCCTATCAGAGAGAAATGGTTTAATGATTGAGAAAACATTTCCAGTTATACCGTAGCTGGAAATCTTGTGAAGTAGGCCTTTATGCCAAACCTTATCGAAGGCCTTTGATATGCCAAGAGCAATTGCCCTAGAAATGAATCCTTTACCGAGAGATTCGCTAATCCTATTAGATATAACCGTTGGTACATATGCTGTAGATCTAGCAGAACGGAAACCATATTGTGTGTCACTAAGAAGTTATTTCTGCTGAGGTTGTTGACTAATTTTCTATTTAATATGGATTCTAACAACTTGCTCATGACACACAGGATACGTATTGGTCTGTACTGCGAGGGAGATGACATCACCTGAATTCTTAAATACAGGGCATACTGATGAGGTTTCCCAGGGTGTTGGAAAACACTTCTCCTTAAGACAACGCTTAAACAGTTTCGTAAGTATGGGGACAAGTTCTGATTGTAGCTATTTAACACTATAATTGGAATACCGGCAGGACCAGTGGCTTTCTGGAATCAAGGTTCTTGATTATCTTAGCGAACTCACGCACAGATATTCGTATGTTACCTAGCGTGTTCTGTGTTATAGGAGGAAATGCGGCGAGTTGATGGCCTTGGTTGCATGGGGTAGAATTTGCTGCAAAGTTCTTGGAAAATAGTTTGGCCTTGTCGGATGCTGACGAGATGACCTCTGGCCCTTGATAATGGTTGGGATAGAACGCACGCTTCTCTTCATGATCCTATTTGTTATTTACAATTTTTTTGGTTGTGAACCAAGCCGCTGCTCAGCTACTTTGGATTTAACGGTTTGGGCATATAGCTCTCGTGCATTTTTATTACTCTTTTGCAGTGGTTGCTGGCGTTCCTGAAAGCAGCTTTAGTCTCAGTGCATCTATTACGTTGGTAGCTATGGAAAAAGTGATTTCTGTGCGCGATGGCAGCAGCACATTCAGGGGAGAACCATGTTAGGTTTTTGTTAGAATTTTTTGGATGGTATGAATTGGTCTATGCCTACAAGTAGCCATTCGGTCAGGTCTGATACTATAGAGGATACATCCTTTTAAAACATGGAATGGAGAGGTAGATCAAATATGAATGTGCGGAAGCTATCCCAGTCAGCCATAGAGTATCGGTGTACAGTACGGATGAGTGGTACGTCTGTAAACTTATTATATTTCTATTCATCTTTACTGATACAACGGAGTGGTCGGAGGATCCCAGAGGAGATAGATCGGAACATGAGCATAGCTCAGAGGAAGTGGAGAGAAAAAGGTCTAGAAGGCTTGCGTACTGACCGGTAGTATCGGGCACACGAGTGGGCTCGCGAACAATCTGAGTGAGGTCTTAGGCAATGGCAAAATCATGGCAGAACCTCCGCTCATCGTCAGTCTTATTTGAGTGGGTCAGCCATTCCACATTATGGACATTGAAGTCACCGCAAATGTGAATGTTAGCCGAGGGATGAGCAGACAGGATGTGGTCAATTTTCTCCGATATACTCTTAAAGATAGTAATTCCGCTGTTGTGGGGGCGATAGTGAGCAAATATAAATGCGGTGGTGTAAGCAAGTGCAACCCGGAAGCACATATAAGGTAAATTAGAGTCTTCTCTAGAGATATCCCTACCACACGAGAAGGCACCTTTAATGTAGGCACATATTCCATGACCATGGCGATCCTTGGAGTCAGTTGGTGCCTATTTCTGTTCTATGGAGGCCAGGCGTGAACGCAGACCCCACAATTTTATTATATCATCACTATTGAAGTTAGAAGATACTAATCAAAGTATTATTATGTACATCTATATAAAAAACACTTGTAAACGTTTTTTATTAATTTTTTGATTTTTTATTTCCATACTTTGTGGACTACGCGCGTACGCAGACCCCCACAATTTTAATGAATCCTCATTATGACAGATCAAACATACCCATTCCTGTGTCTCGATACATCTTCGATCATTATATGTGATAAATTTTCTATAAAGGTCAACCATATAGGAGTCTATTCGTGACCAGGCACACACACAGACGTTCAGCTTTATATTATAGACTAACACATGTACCCGTCGTTGACTTGGTTCAAAAACAGTCTACAGAAAATGGACTCTTATTAATGAAAGTATGATAGGTTATGAAAATGAAGTGTTATAAAGAGATAGCTTCGAATTTTGGGGTATTAAAACCAAAGCAAAATATGATTAAAGTAAAAATAAAATAGATAAACCCCATAATTTATTATACCATACCCGTTCACACTGAATCACTTATCACACTATTCTGTAGTACTATATTTAAAAAACCTTGGAGGTAGCAAGTGTTGGTTAAGGGGAAAATTATTCCCAACTCGCATTTAGGTAAAAATGCACTTTCGTAAATAATTGAATTCATCCAAACGTATCGCAAAAACAAAAACAAATAACATCTAAATAGATCGCGATACATCCAGGCAGTCGAGCGGATTGGACGAGCAGGGTCCCGATTTCGAATCACGTTTCAGTGGATAATTATATTTTAAAAACAATACGAATACCGCTCCCCATGTGAGGGTACCAAGTTGGTTAAAGGGAAAATTATTCCTAATTCGCATTTAGGTAAAAATGCAGTTTCGTAAATAATTGAATTCATTCAAAACGTATCGCAAAAACAAAAACAAATAACATCTATATATATATATATATATATATATATATATATATATATATATATATATATATTCGTATTATCATATATACAAAAATAACTGATAGTTGTATGTATCCAATGTAACTCGGGAATATTTACTACAATTTTTGCCCCGCTCATTTATGAAACTGTTTATTGGTTATGACGTCATATATAACGTTATCACATATGACGCCATCAAAAATGGCATCATCATGTATGACGTCATCGCATTTCGCCTCATATATATCTTATAGTTCACATTCATAATACCTATCAACTGCTATGACGATATACGACGTATGTGAATAAACAGAAACAAAAATCGGATTCTTTATAACAAATATATTTATGCGTAAATGTATAATATATATATATATATATATATATATATATATATATATATATATATCATGATTTATGATGAGTGCAATGTCTTCTCAGACGAGTGCCACTCCCTCAGACACTGTCCATGAGCCCCAAAATGACTTCTATCGCCACAAGACCATTTTAATAGACAAATCCCTGAGGGAGTAGCTATACACAGATTTTGTCACAGAGTCTTAGTTTTGTACGACAGCTAAGTCTCTCTCTCAGTTCAAAATGTTGAGATCCAGCAACAAGCAAGAGCAAGATAGCCAGCAATAAGTTAAACTGCAGACCAGCTTAATGCGGGTATTGGTCTCCCGCTTTATGTTTTTTTTAAATCAGAGATTTTCTTCTCCTAGAAAGGTTGCCTTTACCACGGCTTACGGAAGTCCTCTCCACCCCAACACACACACACACACACACACACACATACACACACATACACACACACAAACACACAAACACACGGTGCTAGTTAGCCGTTGACTCCGAAAAAAGGGTTCATTCACCCTTGTGAAGGTCTTGTTTTTAATCCTTCAGGGAGACTATCCATCCTCCTCACCAAAGAAGTCTGGTGGGGGAACCAGCTAAGTCGCCGGTGACCCGACCATGAGGCAGGTTTTACTTGGTTATATGGTACCAGTAGCATATGACATGTGCTGACATACAATGATATATATATATTATGTATAATATATATATATATATTATGTATAATATATATATTTATATATATATATATATATATATATATATATATATATATATAGTATAGATTGATTGGACGAAGATAAAAAAACTTGATTTAATGTTTATTCATTAAAACATTTCATACTGTGTTATTTTCATAGAAACAAAATTAATTATTTTTTTACAAGAAATATTCAGTGTTTTTTTTTACATAAGAAATTGTATATTGTGAAATTTATGAACTAAATCACTTTGCAACACACACATTTCTAAATATAATTGATTTAAATGAAAAAAGTGTAAGTTTAGGTCAATCTCATAAGAAAATATAAATACGCCTTTCTTTAAAAGGATACGACAAAAATAAAATATAATTAAATTCAGATGAAGAAGCAAAATTATAAGCACGTATGCATTATTAAAAGCAGGCGACAATGTGGACAAAGAGTTTATGCAACACAGGCATTTTTGAAATAAATGAAAATCATCGTTTTTTAATCTTTTGTTATATGTTTATAAATTCTTTATTTGGTTAAAGGGTACACTTAACCGAATTGTGGTACATATCTTACTTTATTTTCGCGTTTAAATATGTTTTGAATAAAAGTAATTCAAGCGTAAATAATTAGATTGAATTATAGGTTTTTCTATTAAAAAAAAACACGATTAACAAAAGAAGTTCCAGATTTTAGAAATTTTCTGTAATCGCATTTCATTTAAATCCACTTTTTATTTTTCTAAGCTGCCTTGGTAATAACCAAAGCAGCGATAAGAAGAGAGAGGAATTAAAATAGTACAATTCTTTATCTTTTTGAATATATTTCATGGTTAACATGTATTTTGGATTTTTTTAAATATTATCATGAAAGAAGTTTCTGCTCTATGTTCTATGTTTTTGTGGTGTGTTTTGCTCAATATAAAATATACATGATTTATGAGTTGGTTAGTAAAATACACGAGGTTTTCTTATGTGGTGAGTTAGTAAACTTCTTCGAAATTCCTTCGGAAATCCTGCACAAAAACGACAGCCTGGGAAAAGGACGAACTCATTACTTGAAGTAGGTGTCTATATTAGATAGCAAGACTACGAAAAAGTTTGCCTCTTAAGTTTCATTATTTTCTTATTTTGCATTACCTGACTTTAAATTTTATTGTAAATCTTAGTTAAAATGAAAACTTCTTTATGAATCACTGGATCTAATTTAATATCAGAAATTATGTATATGAACATTAAAAAGATGACCATTCAAGAAAATCGCAAACTTTTTTTTTACTCCAGATACAGAACATTATACTATATAAAAATGTTCGAAATCACCAAGAAAAATCAGTTTTAATACTAATGTCTATTGTCATAGTGATCATCCCTAAGAATCAAATGAAAATAGCTCATTAAATTCAAATTAAATAAACAAAGTAGTGCACATACTATAGAAGCAGCATTTATTTATGCAATTTCTACTCTCAGTCTATCAATTACTTCAATTTCCAACGGTTAATGGTGACGCTCTCGGTTGAAATATATCATTATATATATATATATATATATATATATATATATATATATATATATATATATATATATACTAGCATGGTGCCCGGCGTTGCCCGGGTGTTTGGAGGTGTATGCTGAGCAAAGAAAAGGGGGTAATTTTTTAAACTTTGACCCCTATTATGACCCCTGAAAATTTATTGTTTTGGGCTCAAATCAAGTTATTAAGTTAGATCCATGTCCACGGAAGCTATATCTAAAATTTCAAGTGTGTAGACCCAAAATTGTCGGAGAAGTTTGGTAGAGTTCTCAAAGCTCAAATCGTTGAACTTTGACCCCTTAATCGCCAAATTTCTGGCTAACAACCGATCACATAGATTTTTCCAAATCTCAGTACCCTGTATATCAAATTTCGAGTCTGTAGACTAAAAATTGACAGAGTTATTTCGTAGGGAAATGTACACAGACACACACACACACACTTTCACTTTTATAGATATATAGATTTAAAATTTGAGTCTGATAGAATGACAAAATTATATTGCAAACCGATATATTAAACAAACGAACTTCAAAGAGACAAATGAACACATAAGTAAAAACAATTTGTATTAGAAAACATTTATTATTCCACGTCTTTTTACAGACCTGACGACTGAGGTTCGCTCTTAATAAAAATTGTTTTTTATAGTCTTAATTTTGACTTCCTTTTTCATAAAAAACTAAAAAAAAATCAAGAAAGAAAAGAAATTTAATTTTACTTTTTCATTAATTTCTTTCTGTGCAAAGCAATTCTTTCAAACTTACTCTGTTTCCAAAATGTTTTTATTTTATTCCCCTCCCCCTTCATTCATTTTCCTCCGCATCCTGGCAAGTATTAAAATAAACCATTTATAATATTTATTTATGGATTTATTTACTTATCATTTCTTTTGTATCGGTAAATGAATTCCATTTAAAAAAAAACTGTAAAAGTCACGTTAAAGGTGATTAAGTTGGAAAGTAAGTAAAAATTTACCCTTTTTACTTTTATACGATTTCTGATCACTTTGAAAAATATGTGTGTGTGTTTTAAAAATGTTTTTTAATTGTTATAATCTCATTTATATATATATATATATATATATATATATATATATATATATATATATATATATATAACAACGTGAGTATTCATATCGTGGGTTTGTATTACTGTACACATAGATTCGAAAAAATAGTCAAAAACAAATATATAAATAAATGTTATCAAAGGCAAGATAAGTTACTTTTCTACCTAACTGGATATATTTTTTGTGTTTTTATTCAATGTAATATATTTATTCAGCTCGAAAAACATACAGTGTTTACCGATGTGTTGGAAAATTCAAGATGACGTCTCACACCCTCTTTAACACCGTAAGTTTGGGAAAAGGTGTTATAAATAAAAAACTATACAAAATACTATTAAAAACCCGCCGAATATATGTCAACCTATGTCACGGTAACATATATTGAGCGAGTTTTTAACAGTATTTTAACAGGGCACATCGTAAAAACTGACCCATTAATTTTCCTGAAGTAAAAACTATATAGTTTTTAAACTTTTAAAACTGTACATTATAAAAAGAAAACTGTTCGAGTGATTTTTTTTTTACATGGGTGTCACCACTTATCAAGGCCCAGAGGCCACTCAAGGATAAGGGTTAATAGGTATACATTAGTCATTGTGATTTTAGCATAGTAAACAGTGGGAATTTTGTAACTTGGATTACTTGAAAAAGAAAACTGTTCGAATGATTGAAAATGAAAACAAAATAACAATGTAAATATAATGATAAGAAAAAAACAAAAACAAACGAAGTTTCCGTTTCAGGAACCCGAGTTTAATTTTATGTCGTAATCATTCAACTCGTTAGCGGTTTTATTCAGCGATTAGGGATAACCATACGACATATCTAATTACCAAAGCGATTTTTTTTAATTTTTTTTTTTATTAAAACTAAACCTGTTTAGTTTTAATGAACCAATTTTTTTAAAGCCAACACTTTAGTTATTTTGAGAGCGTGCAACTGCACCCGAAAGGTTGATTAGGAAACTCCAAATCCTTTTATGACTCGAAAAAAAAAGGGCTTTTTATCGGCTTAAATGATAAACTAATGTTAAATATTAGTATTTAATATAATGAGATATCAATCTACACAATTTGCCATCGATTCTGAAATAAAATGAAATCCTGACAGTGTGATCATTTTTGCAGGTGTTATGTGCCAAATATTGAAAGAAGAATGTTTAAATTCAATTATTGTAATTTAAGTCTTTTATTTTAAAGTCGATTTTATTTATAAAATATCTTTTTAGAAATCAATCTCAAAAACAATCTGAACAATAAATTTCTTTTGTTATGGCTAAGTTTTTGTCAAGGGTAGAAATTATAATAGACAAGTATTCATCCATGATGACATTTTACCGATTTCCTGGTTTACAGGTATTCTTGCTAAATTTCTTCGAAAGAATTGACATAAACAATACTTCAACTAAATACGTATATTTCATGCAATAATGACTTTTGTTTCTTCTGACTTTTCCTAAACTAAACATAAAACATCGGTTAGGGTTAGTTTAACATTCTGTAAAAGTACCTTCCGTTTTTTTTTTTTTTTTTTTTTTTGTACTTCTGCAGAGAAGGTAAAAAACCGATAAAAACTGGATATATTTTTCGTGTTTTTATTCAATTTAACATGTTTATTCAGCTCGAAAAGAATACAGTGTTTACCGATGTGTTGGAAAATTCAAGATGGCGTCTCACACATTCTTTAACACCGTAAGTTTGGGAAAAGGTGTTATAAATAAAAAACTATACAAAATACTATTAAAAACCCGCCGAATATATGTCAACCTATGTCACGGTAACATATATTGAGCGAGTTTTTAACAGTATCTTAACCGGTTTTTTATTTATTACACCTTTTTCCAAACTTACCGTGTTAAAGAGAGAATCGGCCGCCATCTTGAATTTTCCAATACATCGGTAAACACTGTATGCTTTTCGAGCTGAATAAACATGTTAAATTGAATAAAAACACGAAAAATATATCCAGTTTGGTAGAAAAGTAATTTATCTTGCCTTTGATAACATTTATTTGTTATATATTTGTTTTTTGGCAACTTATTCGAATCTATGTGTACAGTAATACAAACCCGAAATGAATTTAAGACCACGAGTGAAATGAGAAAATGAAGAAAATCACATTTACTGTGTGTGTTTACTGTTTATGTAAGTCAGCGGGTTTGGTTGCCATAACAACGTGACGGTAGTGAACGTGTGTATGTGTGCGTGTGTGCGCGTTTCGTGTAGTTTAGTTTCGTATAATAGTTTCGTATTTTTTTAATTTGTAAATAACAAGTTATTTAAAAATTAAACCCTTCCAAGATAGACAATAAATAAAGCCATAATATTTTATGGTAAAGGTAAGAGCGTAGAAATGATTGTTTTTTAGGAGATGTGATTATTGGATTAACCAATCAGAAATCGTCTGTGGCACACACATCTCTGTTTTTATAGATATATATAGGTCGAGGTAATTAGTTAAAGAGATTTAATATAATGTGATATATAGATAGATAGATTAAATGTTAAATAGATTTTGTAAATAGTACAGTTGAAATGATTAGAATGTTTCCAATATGTAATAAGGTCGAGGTAATTAGTTAAAGAGATTTAATATAATGTGATATGCAAATGAGCATAAGTCATTCGATATGGGGGTGGTTTGTAGAATAGTATATAAAGAAATTAGGCATAGATTCTTATGTCTCCTATAACAGAAACATCCTAAAATGGGTTCTAATGTTTCTCTACCAGGAGAGATCTACCCTCTTACTTCCTTTATATTTCGTTGATGATGGAGAGCTGTACACACAGACAGAAACACACGAACCCTATTACTTTATAAATATATATATATATATATATATATATATATATATATAAAATCTATTCATTTAAACCCAAGAATGTCCTAATCAAAATCCATGGTAAAGAATCTTAGGATGTCAACCAGAGTAGTACTCGTAGAGGAGGAAGAGATAAATATAAAAGAAATGTTGTACGCCAACATTTTATAAATACTTGAACGGTACACATATTTGAATTGTTTGAATCTTAACACATATTATCTGGTGATAACAACGTTTCAGATCAACTAAGACAATGTGTGTTGCTTTCGAGGTAGAAATGTTCAAGCTAAAACGCAATCAATTTGTTGGTTATCGTCTTTGTTTTATTTTCCTAAAGCTTCTAACGTTCGATCAGTCTGTTTATTCTTGTAAGAGTAAGCGTTTTTATGAATGAATTACACCCAAACCAGTAATCATTCCATATTTGTACGGTTTGAAGATATTCATTATTTCATATTTTTTAAGTTTAATCTAAATATAAACGCCCAGACTTAAACAATCCGCTTGGAAGCACATCCAACACTAATATCATCATTATCGTAGTCTTTTATTCAATTATAAAATCAAATACAATAAACATTCCACACATATACGGAAATAAAACAGTATTTTATCCTATCAGGTTGAAAATAAAGTTTCTGCGGCTTTTTACTTCTGGAATCTTATGGATATAGATCGCTTTTAACAAAAAAATTATTAATCGAAATTGGCACCGTCAGAAGCAATACCCTTTTGCTAACGCAAAATGCTAAATATATTTGTTATAAAATAAAATTTATGCCAGCAACTTAAAACTCTTGTATTCCCGTGGCGATGAAGTCACTGGAGGAGTTTAAGATGTCGTTTGTATTTTTGTAGCATTTCTCACGCAGAAAGTTGACGAGGTGCTTGAAAAAGTGATAGTCGGTTGGTGAGAGTACGGGGGGACGAGGCAGAGTTTCGAAGCTAAATTCGTTCAACTTCTGCAGAGTCGGTTTAGAAAATTGCGGTCGGGCATTGTTATGGATGAAAATAGGACCTTTTCTTTGATAAATGATGGGTGCGATTGTCGAAGTTTCTGATACATTTTATCCATTTGTTGAGAGTACTTCTCCGCCGTAACGGTTTTGCTTGCATTCAAACAAACTGTAATGAATACGATCGGTTGCAGACAACCAAACATCCAGCATGACCTTCTTTTTTGTAGGTGTCTAACTGTCGTGGAGCTTCGTCGGCGTCTTAGTGCTGAGCTGAGCGTCGCTGGTTGTCGTAAAGGACCCAGTTCTCATAATAAGCAACAACCCGGTCGAGAATATGTCGTTTTTTTTTTGCGTGAAAAAAGGAAGATGACACTTCATAACGGGCTTTTTGATTGGTTATCGTTCAATTTGTTAGGTATCCATTTAAGAATTTTCCTTTTTACTTTCTAAGTTTTCGAACAGATGTGTATAGATTGGCGTCGACTAAGGTTCTTAATTGATAGTTGTCAGCATCAGATGACCGACCGATACGCTCATCTTCTACAAAACTATGCGTCGCCACGAAATTTCTAAAACCACCATCGTGTTCTGCGTTCAGTAGTAGGTACTAGTCCAAACACTCCATTAATAGCGTGAGCCGTTTCAGAAGCGTTTTGGCCTAGCTCGAATTGAAAAAGGGAAATTGTGCAAATTTCCTTTTTTTGATAGTGTATTCAACGTTCTGAAAAAAGACAATTGTTTTAAAACGATTCTAATTCAACAAGCGAAAATTTTAAAAATTATATACAACGAGAAGATATTATAACGAAACCTTATTAGAAAATACATAATTTTAAATAACAATAAAAAATCCGCAATAACTTTTTTCTCAATCTAGTACTAGACAATACGAGAAATGCAGACAGTTATATATATATATATATATATATATATATATATATATATATATATATATATATATATAAATTCGTATTCCTGTCTGTTTATTTATTTGTTTTTTGTTTGTTTGTTCACAATTTGATTAATATATACAAAATGTGCCTGAATTTATGTTTCATTTATTTCTGTATATAGTATGGTTCTTTAAAAATATCTAATTAAGGAATCACATCATTTGTATATTACATTAAGACAAATCAATTTTATTTAATAGCGGTATCCTCGGTAATGTTTTTAGCGAGAGAATTGTTTTATGTGTCCTATTTAAAATTGGTATTTAATAAACTTTAAACAACATTTTTTTAAATAATATTTTTATATATTTTATTTGTAATTAATGTTTTCAACATCGACCATTTTAAAAACTGCTCTAGAATTACTCCTAGAAGTTTCTAAACATAAAAAAAACTCCTACCAAGTAAAATAAATTGGTAATCTGAATGAGTTTCTAGCCTAAAAAAGTAATTCCGTGTAGATAGTCTGCACCATAATAAATAAAGTCTCTGACAGCATAGACATCGCACTCTCCCTCGACACTAGCGCACATGTACATGTATTTGGTGACTTTAATGCCCATCACAAAAACTGGCTTGGATTCTCTACTCATACAGGTGCAGCGGGCAGCACAACTCATAGCTTCTCTATATCTCACTTCTTATCACAAATTGTTACTTTTCCAACCCGTTTCCTTGACCAGGAACAACAACACGCATCACTTTTAGATCTGTTTTTGACCACAGTTCCTGAGGATTGTATAACGAATGCCGACAGCCCTCTTGGAAACGCTGATCATGCAGTGATAATGGTTGAAATCACCCTAAACTGTAGTGCCAAAACTGAAGAGCCAGTGCTCAAAACAACGAGATATTATAAAATGGCTGACTGGGAAGCCATCAGAGATCTTATCAGAGATGCCCATGGGGAAATATTTTTCTCTTCCTGCTGAACAGTGTGCAAACGAGACCACTGACTGGTTCAAAACTGCAATCGAAGCGCATGTTCCTATGCGGAAATTTTAAAGCAAGCCCCACTCTCCCCAATGGTTTACTTCGACTTGCGCAACTGCCATTGCTCAAAGGCAGCATGCATACCGCAGATTTAACCGACATAAGTCCAGTTCAAACAGACTGAAGTACATAGAAGCAAGAAGTAACGTTAAGAAAGAAATAGCGACAGCTAAGAGGGAATTTATGGAAACCATTAAAAAACGCATCGAAACACAAAAACTAGGAACTCGAGACTTCTGTAAAATCTACAACAGTGTAATAAATAATGGGCAATCAGCAATTCCCCCACTCACAAACAATCACGAGGTTGTTTGCTCAACAACCGAAAAGGCTAACATACTTGCCAGTCGGTTTGCCTCAAATTTCACACTGGACCCTTCCAACCACCCCTTACCTGAATTTCCTATGCGAACAGACGTACCGCTAGAAGATCTGAAAATCACCCCTGCTCAGGTACATGCTATCATAAAAAACCATGACACTTCAAAAGCATGTGGACCCGATCTCATCCCAGTTGTGCTATTAAAAAAGTGCTCAGCCGAAGTAGCTCCAGTTCTCTCCAAACTCTACAACAAATGCCTTAATGAATCTTGCTTTCCGGGCTGTTGGAAAATATTCAAGAATTCTAGCGAAAGAACTGACCCAGGAAACTATCGCCCCATTAGCCTCCTCCCACTTTTTGCCAAAATATTTGAGACCATAATTACCATGCTCTAGTCCAGCACCTTACAGATGCTAAACTTCTGCCTGACCAACAATATGGATTTAGACAAGCCCGTTCCACAGCTGCCATCCTTACTGTAATCTCTGAACGGATATACCATTCACTGGACAAAGCTGGGGAGGGCAGAGCGGTAGCTCTAGATATATTTAAGGCTTTTGACAGGGTATGGCATGAGGGTCTCCTCAGGAAGATAAGATCATACGGTATCACTGGTAGAATACTTAACATAATTAAATCTTTCTTAGATGAGAGAAAAATCCAGGTTGTCCTTGACGGTCGTACATCTAAACAATATGATATAAATGCGGGAGTGCTCCAGGGATCTATCCTTGGACCTCTGCTGTTCCTGATATTCATAAAGTACCTCCCCGACAAAACTGCCTCTGAGATGGGTATATATGCTGATGACACTACACTCTATAATAGGCACGATAGGAAAACAAATGAACACATATCCAAAGAAAAGCAGGAACACTAGAGGATGACTATATAGTGGAATAGGGACAAAAATGGATGGTCACGTTCAATGCCGCCAAGACTAAACTAGTTTCATTCAATAATTACAAGAAACCTTCTCTACCACCTATAGCAATGACCAACGACTTTTTATCTGAGATTACGTCTTTCAAGCTCCTTGGCCTAACGTTCACAGGAAACATGAGTTGGAACAATTACATCGAGAGTATTGCCAGGGCCGCTGCAAGGAAGGTGGGCTCTCTGTACCCTGCTAGAAAACTACTAACACCCGAAAGTACCCTGTACGTTTATAAGGCAGCCATTCGCCCATGTATGGAGTATTGCTGTCATATTTGGGCTGGTGTATCGGCTACTAGTCTCTCGCTCCTTGACAAGATTCAAAAGAGAGTCGCAAATCTGATAGGCCCTGAACTGGCATCTAAGCTTCAGCCTTTGTCTCATCGACGAAACATTGCATCCCTCTGCCTGTTCTACAAGTATTTTAATAGTGAATGCTCTGACGAACTGCAAGCACTTGTGCCCCCACGACGTGAACACCCTTGATAGACCCGACAGGCTGCAAAATCCCACCCCTACACTGTAGAGATCCCTAGATGTAACAGATCTTTCTACTCCAGTAGTTTATTCCCCAGAACTGCGAGACTTTGGAATTCCATTCCAGGTCTCTGCTTCCCTAACTGTACTGAAGTGCAGAAGTTCAAGTGCAACGTGAACCAACATCTTGCTGCCCAAATCCCTACATAATACCCCAGTAGTTGTTGTCCATGATAGTAGCCCCCTACACTAAAGTGGCAATTTGCCTTGTTTGGAGTGAAAATGTAAATAAAAAAATTTAAGATAGATACAAATTTTTTTTGCTTTTATTGTTTATTTTTCTTAAATATTCAAGCAAAAGAAACACTTAGAAATAAACTCAAAAGATTTCATTAGTTTGTTTTCATTATTCTTGAATCTGTACATTTTTACGATGTGACCCAACGTCGTTTAACACCTTAAAAAACGAAGATCTGCTTCCCCTCTAAATTTCACAATTTACACTTTTTTCTTTTCTCACGTTAATCTAATCTATTAAAAACTTATCTTTCTGATTTAACAAGGTACATTTTTGCAACATGACCCAGAGTCGTTTAACCCCTGAAAAAATGAAGATGTACTTTTTTCGTTTAAACAGCGTTTATAAATAACATGTAACAATCACTTTTGAAAATAAAAATGAACATTTTATAGTGGTATCACCTTTCCATATAATTTTAACATAAAATGACCACCCACATGTTGGCTGCCAAGCATTCAATAAGACCTGTTACCTCGAGCTTTTTTTCAGTGTTCGTGATTGAGGGGTGGGGCAAAGCATGATATATATAATTGGGGTGGCGGCAATTATATTTAAAACATAAAATAACGATGAATTTATTTAATTTTTATTAAACCATTCTGTACATTCACCTAAAAATTTCATTTTTTTGTTCGGCGGAGTATACATTAGAAACATAAAATAACGAAAAATTTCATTTGTTTTGGAATTAAATTTTGATATATCTTTATTTGGGGGGGGGGTATTTAAACGACGCTAGGTCACGTAAAAATGTACTACAGAATATGTCACTACTTCGAATTCAAACTTTAGTTTGAATTCGAAGCACACACTTTTAGAAATAAAAAGGACCGCTCTCAAAAAAGCTAATTGGAAAAAGACCCCCCTAAAAATAAACAAATCGAAAAAAGAAAATGACAACTAGTGGACAAATTGCCCTGAAAAAAACCCTCACGCGTTAATGTTTACAAACGTTATATTTTTAGATTCATTGTATGAAATAAAAGTTGTTTGCATTTATTTTTATTTATTTATTGTTGAGGGTCTTTCCAGTTGACGCGCAACCAAAAGTGCTCAATATCCGGGGAATAGTTTCTTCTCTTTGTATTCCTTCTACCAAGTATCTGGTAGAGAGGGCATCTGGTATTTCTTCTTTTTGGGGCGATTTCATTTACATATTTTTATTCGTTATTATATTTCTGAAATAATTGTGAGGGTATCGAGATTGCTCATGATGAAAATGATAAATATAGCTGGTATGTTTCAAACGGAACTTTCTGTCAACCCAGGCAACGCCGGGTAGCCATGCTAGTATATCTATATATATATATATATATATATATATATATATATATATATATATAGATATATATACTCTACATACTACAATAATAATTACAGTTTAAGAGACGATCGCGCAGATAAGGCAAATAATTAAATAGAAATTCGTGGTCTACACTAAACAACTGCCCAAAATTTTTGATGCACTAAGATAATTATGGAGTCGAAAAAATCCAAACATAATAATTAGGTGAATTTCAATATTAACTGTTAACAATTTTTTTTTTTGAAGTTTGCACACTTCATTCGTACATAATCACCTAAAATTATATTATCTAATGTCTGCGTTTCTTTAATTAAAAAAGAATAAGATGCTTGTTAAGACACAGACATCTTAGAATTACAGTTATTTAAAAAGAATCTGTATACGGCCTTTTAATCAGTAGATTCAATGAAAAAAATCTTCAGCTGTCGACTTAATTAATATCTACGTAATATATTGATAGCAATATCTAAATACATACATAATTTTAGATTATCTTTTATTTCAAGAGAAGGACTTAGCGACTTAGATACGATTATAAATGATGGTGTATGTGTGTTCTTAGAAATAATTATATTTCTTCTATATAAATTTGCGCAGTAAAATAAACTAAAATGAAATAGTTATATTTGCTCATTGCTGATATTTATTAATAATTAAGAACATTTGTGCATTGATAAAGAATCAAAAGCTATCTTTGCATATATTTTTTATGAATAACAATGTTTTTATTAGACGAGAATATTCTGTCAAATTGTAAACATAATGTTTAATGATGTCTATGTTTATTAGCTATGAGAAAAAGATAATTCATTCAAAATACATCCATTTTTCTTAAAGACAGAAAGAAAACTGGTTGAGTGAAATGTAATTGTTCGCTTGCACAAGTATCTCCCTTCCTCTCTCTGTCTCTTAATCTCTTTCTCTGCCTAACTCTCTCTCTCGCTCTCCCCCCTCTTTCTCTCTCTATATATTAAAATATTTATTTGTTTTTACATAAGCAGTAATATATTGCTACACTCATAACAAGTTTCGATCAGCTAGTTTTTAGAAACTAGAGACCTTTTCAGGTGGCTTGCCTATAAGAAAGCAAATTTGCAATCATAAGTATGAGACAAAAAATTGTACATACATACATATATATAAATATATATATATATATATATCTATATATAAATATATATATATATAAATATATATATATATGTATATTATTATTAAAAGGAACTTTGTGTACGGGTGTTTGTTCCCTATGGACTCCAAAACAACTGGGCCGATTTTGGTGATATCCATATAGATGTACTTTATGTTCGTTGCAGTGATCTTAGATATGTTTGTATTGGCATGCCTTCGATAAATAGCGATAATCGAATTGACTTGATGAAAAAAATGACACCTTAAGCAGCTAAAAGTCCAAGTGCATTTCAATTATGTTATTACGACGAAGGCCGAAAGTCCCATCATATAAAATTAACAATACGTGTTTAGATATGACATAGGCGCGTTCGAATTCAATGTTTCTGATTAACGCACGAGTGAATAATGTCATTTTACTTTTCACTTTAAACTTAAATTCAAAATATTATCATCTCACAAGCAGTAATGGCAGGTATATAAAATCAACAGTATGTTTTTTTAATATGACACGAGCGTGTCCGATATGAATGTTTTTATTTAGAGCACAATAAAAGTATGATACTTGACTTTTGAATTTGTTATATATTTACTTTTAATAAGAACACAGCAAGAAACACAGGGTTATGGGTGAAAGACAAAGGAGTTTATTTACAAGGGGATACAGGTGACATAAGAGATACTCGACATATTTTCTTATTCACTTCACTACATTGTCTGGTCTAGGAATGTCTCTAATTGCTTCTGTCCTATTTGGGTTAGGTCTTCTACCTTTCCAATCAATTATTTGCCCCAAATATTCAATCTTGTCCATACCAAAATTACATTTTTCGAGAGCCACTTTAAATCCGTAGTCTTCTATTTTCTCGAATAACTTCCAAATATGGTTTTTATGATCTTCAATATTTTTGCTTCTTATCAAAATGTCGTCTAAATAAGCCATTGCAAAATCCAAGCCTACTAGTATGGCATCCATAATTTGTTGGAATAAATTTGGTGCTACTTTCAACTCAAACGGCAATCGTTTTAGGGAAAATAATCCTTTATGAGTATTCATTGTCAGGTATTTACAACAATCTTCGTGGACTTTGACCTGTAAATATGCTTCTGATAAGTCAACTTTTGTGAAATTTTTTCTTCCATTTAACTTAGAAAATATTTCCTCAGGGGTAGGGAGTGGATAGTTCTGATCCTTTAAGGAATCATTCAGTCCCGTCGAAAAATATCCACATACTCTGATTTTTTTTCTTTTTCACATAAACTATGGGTGATGGCCATTCAGAGTAGTTATTATTCCAGTTTCATCGAGTCTATTTAATTATTTCTGGATTGTTTCTAATGCTGAATACGGAACTTTCCTTTTTAGTTTAAAGGACGGTTTCGCTTCATCTTTCAGTTCAAATCTTACTTCCGATTTAATGCAGCAAATTTTCAGAAAATACATTTTTAAAATCCTTCTTCAAATTCCCTAATAATATTCCTGGCAGTTTGGGACTTTGAGATCCTGTCACATGTACTCTTTTGCAAAATGAGTTTATTGGTTTCTCTCATAAATTGAAAAGTATCATCAAATCTATACGGAATAGATAAGAATTCTTTTACAGGTATCACATACATTTTAGTTTTTAACGTCTTTTCGTTCAGGGTCACATTAGTATAAAATTCACTCTAAAATTTTAATCTATATCCAGATATTGGTCTAGCAATTTTCTTCGTGTTTTTCACCTCTGGAGAACCAATTTTCTTTCATGTTGTTTCATCAATAAAGGATATGTCACTTTCAGTATCCAAAGAACATTACTTTCCGGCCATTCAATATAACTTCAATATATTTCCTTTTTTACCATACGTGGAATCTTTTTTATAATCATTGGTCTTTATTTCAGGCTTACAGTATTTTTTGCATATTGTTGATATGTGTCTTTTTACTCCCGCACTTATAGAATATTTTGCTTTTAAAGTAGCACTCTTTTGTGAAGTGATTCTTTCCTCCACACATCTTACAGTATTTTTTACATACTGATCACCTTGCTTTACCCTTTTGTCTTTTATCAACATTTTTCTCTTCGATACTAGCATTAGCCTGTTTTAAATTTAACATTCATCAGTAACTTTCTGTAAAGTTATTTCTATGTATTGGTTCATAATGAATCCCTATGCCCTTCGAGGATGTTAACATTTGCACAAATATCAAGCATTTAAATATGCCCTCTTTTAGGTCTTTCAACTTAAATAACTCGCATTGGCCATTTACTCTCCCAGCATAGGCGATAAAGTCTTCATAGTCTTATTTCAAAATATTTAAACACATACAAAGAGTATAAAATAAGCTGTTCCGTTCCCCGAAAATGTCGATAAATTTTCTATAGTCTCTTTAAAACAAATCTCTTTTTCCTTGGGAGTATAAAATTTGTATACTTGGAATTTTCATGTGAACCCAGTTTTTGCTACAGTAATATAATTTTTCTTCATCCGACTAGGCCTGACATCGTTTGAAAAAAAATATTTTCGTACCAACGATAGTATGCTGAAAACGTTAAACCATTAGTTGGTTAATATAAAATTCTGTTAGTGAATTTGCAATTCCTTCCAGAGTGAACCGACAATCCTTTTTTATTGTTGTTTCATTAATATTGTTTTTAATACTTCATTTTGTTTTAACTGTCCTTTTTGTAAAAATTCCATGTGGCTTTGTTGAGCTTCTAGTGCTAATTGTATCGTTTTTGTAAACTCCGCTAACTGTTCATTGTTGAAGAATTTGTTTTAAACACAGTAATAAAACACAATGTTAACATTATCTGCACAAAACATTTAATACATTCACTGAACAGTTTAAAAAAACAATCTTTTGTAGACAAGGATTTTAAGGGTGTTACACACACGAAAGTGACACCGAACCAACAGCATACAAGCGTTCCTTTCCGGCGTATTTTCTTCTTCTTATGAAACAAAAGAAATTTGAAATGGACAACTTTAAAAAATTGTTCTTTTCAATGTTTCGTTAAATTTCAATTTCTCTTTTTTTCAGTAGGGCCGCAACAGACTGAATTAAAAAATACAACTTACTTTTTGTGTGTCTCTTAGTTTTTTTTTTTTCAGTAGTTGAATTTTCCGTGCAGTATTTTTTCTCATCGTTTTCCAATATGTTTTTGGCTTAAAGTTTCCTTTTTTGTGAATTCGAATCTTGTCGCCATTTGTTATATCCTTACTTTAAATAAGAATACAGCAAGAAACACGGGGTTATGGATGAAATACAAACGGGTTTATTTACAAGGGAAAACAAGTGATGTAAGAGTTACTCGACATCTTTTCTTATTCACTTCCTGTCTTTTTTGCTTCTCTCTCAGTCACGTGAGAGGGTCAATATTTCTATAGTTAATTTCATCTATGAAGGGATGTTAGGTTATTCCATTACATAACCTTCCTCCCAAGCTAAATTCTTCCATAGAATTTGCTTCTACCATTTTTCCTTGTCCCCAAAATTCGGCTCTTTTCCTTTTCCTTTCACTTCTCCTCACCATGTAAGGTTATTCCATTACATCAGAAATTAAATCTTTAATTCAAGCAATTATATATAAAAATAATTTTATGAAATCAAGAATTTTCTCTTCATTGCAATGTAGACTACAATGTGTTGTGGACAAAGTCACTGCGGTGAGGCCTATGAAAAATTAAAGCAATTTATCAATTTGATCGATTGGATTGAATATGATTTCACTGATTTCGGTTACCGTAAAATATGGAGGCGTGAAACATGCGTTGATTATCATTCAATCCCGGATAACATCGGGTTTCCTACCCAGTAATGTTATATGAAAGAAACTTTGATTCTGTGTAATATGTGAGTTCGTTCCCTATAAACTCCTACATGGCTTGGTAGATTACTTAATGTGTCATAAAATTGTACTTTATGTGTCTGGAAATGTTGTTAGATAAATTCTTTATCGGAATGTCGTCAATAATTATCGATAATCGTTAATCAAACTAATCCAATGAAAGAAGGAACAGGTCATTTGGAGTAAAGTTTAAGCTTTCTACAGCTTAACCTCGCAGGTGCACCAGACAAGTTTCTTTTACCGTACAAGCTGAAAGGGACCGGCTGTAAAATTAATTGTAAGCTCTTTGATACGATAGTGGCGCATTCGCAATAAATGTTTCTGTTAAGAGAACAATGGAACAATAATACTTGCCTTTTGCATTTTAAACTTTATTTCAAATAGCTATATGAATATAATTAAATAAAATTAGTAGTAGGTTCTATACCTTGCAATCTAGACTACAATGTATTCAGGACTAAGTCAGTTGCTTTTTTGTTTGCTTTAAACGTATGGTTAATTTTTGTTCTAAAACATGATGTATAAATATATCAGTGCCAACTGTAATATAACCTATTTTCTTCAAAGTCTATTGTTGAATTCCAGTCATTTCAAGAGATAGTTAAAAATTAAAAACATCTTAGGCAATAGGTGCCCTTACAACATCCACTTACTGGAGGGGTTCCGAGGAAACGGGTACCCGAGTGTACAACAAAGACCCACCCGGAATGCGAGTATATTTACTAGTATAAGTATGTTTTTAATAACAAACAATGAATGTCGACTGTATTACTTGGAAGGCCATAATCGTGGGCTGTAAATCTCGGAATATTTTTATCTAACGGGCTGATGAAAAGAAAATATTGAGCAAATTATTCTTTCAAATTCTTATATATAAACACTGGTGTAAGAGAGCGTGTATGAGTAGAAAATATCAGTAGCTGTGAGATAGCTGACTTCCCAAAGTTTTAGCAGCATTAGCCGAACGAATATCATCCAAATAAAGAATTTTCTGCAAGCGTGAGAAGAAAAAAAAAACAAAAACAAAAACAAAACACCAGGTGGTCGGGAGAAGAAAAAAGTGCGGGTGAAAAAGATTGACGTGTGAAGTCAAAGACAAAAAATGGCTGTCTACAGCTAGCGTGTAGTGAATCAGCAAGAAAATCTCCCCCAGAAAAGATAGACATGTAACACCACAGAGAAAGATTTTTAAGTTGATGTTGAGAAAGAAAAACTGCTATAAACGACTTGTATTAAAAAAAGAAAGAAACTATTTATTTGTTTTTCTTTAGTTATTGTTTGTTTCGACAGTGCCTAACAGCTTTGGGGTAAGAGAGAGGTTTTAACTGAGAAGAACACGGTTCAAGCACAACGGCCACCTTACACTGGGGAATGAAATCGATGTTCGCAATGTTTTCTGACCAATAAATCACATTGTGAAAATGTGTACGTATATATATATATATATATATATATATATATATATATATATATATATATATATATATATGTGTGTGTGTGTGCGTGTGTGTGTGTGTACGTGTGTGCATATATATGCATATATATGTCCGTGTGTGTATAACTATTTACTGTTAAAAACTCTTTGCATTAAAAAACAGTATCATGCTAAATTGTTGAATGAACATTGATACTTAATTTCCAATAGTCAGACATCAATTTGCCATATATATATGGTTGAGAAATTATTTTTGTTTATTCTATTTTAACCCCAAACAAGGCACAGTGCCACTTTGAAGCAGGAGGCTACTATTAGGGAATTAATTAGCGGGGTCATTATGAAGGGAGAAGAGTAGAAAGATGTTTGTTAACATTACACTTGAACTTCTGCATATCAGTGCAGTTGGGAAAGCAGAATCCCGGAAGGGAGTTCCAAAGACCCGCCGTTCTGGGGAAGAAACTATTGGAGTAAAAGGCTTTCTTGCACCTAGGGATCTCTACTTTAAAGGGATGAGACTTAGTAGCTTGTCGGGTTTGTCGGGGGTAGTTACGTCGGGGAGGTACAAGTGTTTGCAGTTCGTCAGAGCATTCACCATTAAAGTATTTGTAGAACAGGCAGAGGGATGCAACATCTCGTCGATGGGACAGAGCTTGAAGCCTAGATGACAGTTCAGGACCTATCAGGTTGGCGACTCTTTTTTGAACCCTGTCCAGGAGCGAGAGACAAGCAACAGATGCACCAGCCCAGATGTGACAACAGTACTCCATACATGGGCGAATGGTTGCCTTATAGAGGTATAGGATACTGTCAGGCGTAAGTAGTTTTTTAGCACGGTAGAGGGAGCCAACCTTCCTTGCAGCAGCCTTGACAATGCTCTCAATGTATCTATTCCAGTTCATATTCCCTGTAAACGTTAGGCCGAGGAGTTTAAAAGAAGTACTTTCAGGCAATGTGTTCTTGGCCATTGCTATTGTTGGTAGAGAAGGTTTCTTGTAGTTATGGAAGGAAACAAGCTTAGTCTTAGCAGCATTGAATGTGACCAACCATTTTTGTCCCCATTCCACTACGGATTGGAGGTCATCCTCTAGTGTTTCTGCCATTTCCTTGGATATGTGTTCATTTGTTCTCCCCTCATATCTTTTATAGAGAGTCGTGTCATCGGAAAATACACCCATCTCCGAAACAATATTATCAAGGAAGTCGTTTATGAATACCAGGAATAATAGACGTCCAAGGATAGACCCCTGAGGTACTCCCGCATTTATGTCATATTGTTTGGATGTACGTCCGTCGAGGACAACTTTGATTTTTCTATTACTTAAGAAGGATTTAATTACATTATGAATTCTTCCAGTGATTCCATATGATCTAATTTTCCTTAAAAGACCATCGTGCCATACCCTGTCAAAAGCCTTAGATATATCAAGGGCCACCGCTCTACCCTCCCCTGTTTTATCCAATGAACGCTATATATATTCAGCAGGAATAACCTTCTTAGTGACACACAATATGGTTTCCGCTCTGCAAGATCTACCGCAGATGTGCTGACGGTTATATCCCACTGGATTAGTGAATCTCTTGACAAAGGCTTCCTTTCTAGGGCAATTGCTCTTGACATATCAAAGGCCTTTGACAAAGTATGGCATAAGGGTCTACTTCACAAGATTTCCAGCTACGGTATAACTGGAAATGTTTTCTCAATCATTAAATCATTTCTCTCCGATAGGCTCATAAGAGTAGTGGTAGATGGACAAAAAATCGGAGGCCTGCAATATAAATGCTGGAGTCCCTCAGGGGTCAATCCTGGGCCCAACTCTCTTCCTGATCTACATCAATGACCTCCCTAAACACATACTTAAATCATTCGTTGACATCTATGCTGATGACACGACCATCTACGGCAACACATCAAAGGCTGTAAATGACGAAGTTCTCTCGGATTCTCTCTCCTCTGATCTCGAGCGCGTGATTCAGTGGGGGAAGATGTGGCTAGTTACCTTTAATGCATCTAAAACCAAACTCCTATCCTTACATCATCAACGCTCTGATCTCCAGCTGGCATCAATTGTGATGGATGGCTCTCGTCTGGGTGAGGCCCCGTGTTTTGACAAGCTTCTGGGTTTGACCTTTACTCCTGATCTGAAATGGAACACGTACATCAAGTCTGTTGTCAAGGTCGCAGGAAAGATGGTGGGATCCTTCTACCGCTCCAGAAGATATCTCACTACTGATGCAATTCTCTATCTATATAAAAGACAAGTACGACCAAGGATGGAACACTGTTGCCATATCTGGGCAGGAGCTGCCAAAAACAGCCTATCATGCCTTGACAGAGTACAAAATAGACTTCGTGGTTTAGTGGGGGATGCCCTTTTCTCTACCCTGCAACCCCTCTCCCACAGAAGAGACGTTGCGAGCCTATCCTTGTTTTATCATTATTTTCATGGCAGGTGCTCGTCTGAACTCCAATCCCTGGTCCCCCCTCGCCAAACTTTCACGAAAAACACCCGTCTAGCTGAATCCACTGTGAAAAATTTCCCCCACTCTATATCTGTGCCTAAATCAAAACGCGGATTTCATGAGCAAAGCTTCTTTCTTAGAACTGCACGCCTGTGGAACTCTGTTCCGTCTGCCTGCTTCCCTCCGGACTACAACTTGGATGTCTTCAAGTCTAATGTTAACAAATTCCTAATGAACCGCCCCCTAATTAAATACTTTATAAAATCTCCTCACTAACGTGATGTACTTGCAATAACCCTTATCCCTGAGTGGCTTCCAGGCCTTGATAAGTGGTGATCACTGTGTAAAAAAAAATATACGTTAAAAAACTACAGTTAAGATATCTGCTGTTGAACGGGCTTGCCTGAATCCATATTGTTTGTCAGTCAGGAGTTTAGCAGCTGTTATGTGCTGGACTAGGGCTTGATTAACTAAGGACTCAAATATTTTGGCGAAAAGCGGGAGGAGGCTAATGGGGCGATAATTTAGTGGGTCAGTTCTTTCACCAGAATTCTTGAAGACTGGTACCACAGAGGCGGTTTTCCAGCAGTCGGGAAAACAAGATTCGTTAAGGCATTTATTGTAAAGTTTGGACTGAACTGGAGCAACCTCGGCAGAGCATTTTTTTAATAGCACAGCCGGGATGAGATCTGGTCCACATACTTTTGAGATGTCTAGGTTTTTTATAATAGCATGTACCTGAGAAGGGGTGATTTTCAAATCGTCAAGTGTGGCGTCTGTTCGCAGAGGAAAATCAGGGAGTGAGTGGTGTACCGAGTTCAGTGTGAAGTTTGAGGCAAACCGACTGGCAAGCAGATTAGCCTTGTCAGTTGCCGTGCAAGCAACCTCATGATTGTTTGTTAGTGGGGGAATAGTTGGCTGCCCATTATTAACTACGCTGTTGTAGATTTTCCCAAAATCCCGGGTTCCTAATTTCTGTGCTTCGATGCGCTTTCTGGTGGTTTCAGAGTAATCTGTCTTAGCTGTCTCTATCACTCTCTTACAATTATTTCTAGCTTCTATAAACTTCTGTTTATTTGAGCTGGACTTATGTCGGTTGAATCTGCGGAACGCATGCTGCCTTTGACAAATGGCAGCTGCACAAGCAGAAGTAAACCATTGGGGAGAGTGGGGCTTGCTATAGTATTTCCGTGCGGGAACATGTGCTTCAATAGCAGTTTTGAACCATTCAGTTGTCTCAGTTGCACACTGTTCCGCTGGAAGAGTAAAGATATTTTGCCATGGGGCATCTCTGATGAGCTCCCTGATGGCTTCCCAATCAGCCTTTTTGTAATACCTCGTTGTTTTGAGTAGTGGGTCTTCAGTTTTAGGGCGAGAATTTAGGCTGATTTCTACCATTATCACAGCGTGATCAGCATTTCCGAGTGGGCTGTGGGCATTTGTTGTACAGTCATTGAGAACCGTTGTCAGAAAGAGATCTAGCAGTGAGGCATGTTGATCGTGCTGGTCTGGGAAACGTGTCGGAAATGTAACCAACTTAGATAGGGAATGAGATATAGAGAAGCTATGTGTTGCGCTACCAGCTACGTCTGTGTGATTTGAGAATCCTAGCCAGTTACTGTGGTGGACATTGAAGTCACCAAATACATGTCTTTGTGCGCTAGTATTGAGGGAGAGTGCTATATCTATGCTGTCTGAGACTTTGTTTATTAGGGTACAGTCTTGGTTTGAGGGAGAGCGGTAGAGAAAATAAAAGTAGCTAATATTGTGTTGCATATTTAGTCTGAAGCACATAAAGGCCTGGTCCTCTGATTCTAGTTTTATTTCTCTAGTTAGGGGGAGGGTGTTTCGAATATAGACTCCAAGTCCATGCATATGTCTGTCCGAGTCCTTACGGTAGAGTGCGAGATAACCTAGCATGTTAAAGCGGTTAGGGGGAATGGAGGAGTGAAGGTTAGTTTCACTTAATGCTAAGATATCCGGGGTGTTTACAAGGAGAAATGACTCAACAGTATCTAAGTTAGTTCTAAGTCCGCGGATATTAGTAAATGCAAGCCTCAAGGGAGGAGGCAGGTTGGTTTTCTTCGAGTTTGGTCCTGGTTTAAACGTAACTTTTGCTTGAGCTGTCATTTCATTTTATTTTATTTAAAAGTTTCAGTTAGGGTGGATGAGTGAGGGGGTGCTGGACAAGTAGTTGTGCAGAATACCAGACATGCAATACAAGTAGACCATCAGCTGTCCTCACCCACAGGATTGTGGCCTCAGGAAAGCCCACCGGGGATGAGTGCAGGGTCCCTTTCCATGCGCGACATGGCACTACAAACATCCCGATATTTTACAACTGTTGATGGAGCAGCCGCTCTAAGCGCTACCAAAGAGTTAGGGCTCCTGTACTATCAGTCGGAAACAGCAGCCAGGAACTGTCAATCCGGTACCCTCAATCCATTAGGCAAAGCCAGCCCAGTCCAACCAACTGCACCGACATATATGGCACTGAAGCACCCAACTGTGTCCAGTTTAGGGGGATGGGATGTGGCGGGAGTGGTGAAAAGCGGCGTTCATTGCCCTAGTCAGGAAACAAGGTCAACCAATGGGTGATTCAGACGAGTCCCTGTGATAGTACCTCTACGCCTGGCCAATAGGCAAAGAAGGAGTATGAAAGCCGGGCGATAGACAGAGTCTATCTTCTCCTTAAGCAGTTTAGGTTTGCCAACCGGTGATTTGTTTGAGTCACCAGCTCTAGGAAGGTTATCGTCCAGGACTGAAGAGGCCTCCCTCGCCTAGGTTTAGTTTCAGAGTTTTCCTTCTCCTAGACGGATGACCTGGGAAGACTTACGGGTCCATCAGCTCCGAAGGGGCTCGCCCTGTGCCTGGGTCCTAATCCAGGTATTTCTGCGACCCCGCATGGGTAGTTAGTATTTATTGGTTATTTAGGTTAATATCTCCTGGAAAAATCGGGCATTTAGGTTAGCTTCTACAAAAAAAAATTCACTCCTCAAGCGTGGTTAAAAAAGGGCATTATTATGCTTTCCATTTTCATTTTTACTGGGAGAGGGTATAGGTAAAAATTCATGCAGTGGAAACAGCTAAATTTGCTACAGTATTGGATCGAGAGAGACGAGTTTATATATGGTTAGATATAGTTTTGTAAGTTTAGCAACGTATGGTTAGATATGGTTTAGTAGGTTTAGGAATGTATGGTTAGATATGGTTTAGTAGGTTTAGGATTAGGATAAAGTGTTAAAGTATGATCTACTTGCTATTAGAAATTCTGATTTAGTGCCCAAACCGGACATTTAGTAAGACTGAAAGATAAGATATGCTCAGTATAGATACAAGAGAACATTTGATATGGAGTACAGTTATACCTGATAGAAATAGGTTATTGCATATTCTGTAAGTATAGTTAAAGTATAGATGGATGTATAAGTTGTATTGTATACGAATGCATAGAATTTTAGACAATTTGAGTAAGTTGCCTTTAGACTACAACGAAGGAGAATGACTTCGCCTTTCTCTTAATATCTGGAAGTTTTTATTTCAATGAGTACCGGTTTAGTTTGAGTAATAATTATTGCAATACTATCTCTTAACAAAGATATATTAATGGTTACTGTTCATTATAGATTACTTTGGCTAGTAAGTATTTACTTAGAAGCTTGGTTATGGGTTAGGAGTTATAATCAGGAGCATGCCTAGGAAATTTTAGGTGTTAAATTTACCCAAGTGGCATATCTATAAGGTTTACAAGAAAGTTCTAGCGGTTTTTAAATTTAAATAAATATATCTCGGCTTAAACAAAAATTTATTCATTGAAATAAGCATCGTCGAAAGCAACCAACTTTTATTAAAGGAAACCAAATATATTTGTGCCAGTACCGTAAACATCTTGCGTTCTAGTAGATATAAAGTCGCTGAAGGCGGTTTTTGAAATCGCTTCGGTTTTTGAAGTATTTTTCACGCTGAACGTCTTCGAGATGTTTGAAAAAGTGGAAGCCGGTCGGTGAGATTTCTGGAGACTCTGGCCGCTAAGGTAGAGCTTCGTAGCCTAATTCGTTTAACTTATGCAGGGTCGGTTTCGCTACGTACGGTCTGGCATTAGCCTGATGAAGTAGAAAGTTTTTTTTTCTGTTGACTAATGCTTAGTGTTATAATCAAAGTTTCTGATGTATTGCCTTCATTTGTTCAGTTCTTCTCTGTTGTAATGGTTTCACTTGCATTGAAATAAAAAAAAACAAAAACAACTGTAATAAATAAGACCGGTGGCAGACCACCAGGCCGTTAGCATGACTTTCTTTGGTGGAATTTTGGCTTCAAAAAGTATTGTGAAGGTCCGTCGGCATCTAACCACTGAGTGGAGCGGCGCCGATTGTCGTAAAGAACCTGATATTCATCGCAAGTCACAACCCGCTAGAGACACGGGGCGTTTTTGTTGCTTAAAAGAAAGAAAGATGACACTTTATAACGGCTTTTCCTTTGGCTTACGTTCTAATTCGTGAAGAACCCATTTATTAAGATTTTTTTCCTATTACTCCTTCTCGTGTAGTTAAAAATCATCGTACACGCAACATAAAAATCAGAAGCAAGGTCATAGGCAGTTGCACGTGGATTGGCTTCGACTAAGGCTTTGATTGGTCGTTGAAACATCACCTTGGAAATTCTTGTCGCCGTCACCGAAATTTCTTAAAATATCATTGCGCTCTGCGCACAAGTTCCTGGATTATAGGCTTCGTTGATATCGCGAGCAGTTTCAGCAGCATAGCTTTAATTAAAATCAGAACATTGTACAAATTTGATTTTTCTATTTCGTATTCAACATTCTTAAAAGAAGACGGAATAATTTTAAAACATCTGTAACTAAAACGATAAGATTCAACGATAAAGGCTTCTTCAAATGATATGTAATGTAAATTCAATATTACTTATTTGAAAATAAATCATTTGAAATCAAAATTAAAAACTCGCAGGAACCTTCTTGTGAACCTAACACATATATATATATATATATATATATATATATATATATATATATGTGTGTGTGTGTGTGTGTGTGTGTATGTGTGTATAAAGTACGTCATGATATTGTAGAATTAAATATACAATATTATATTCAAAAGAAGATATACGAGATAGATGATAAATAATTCGTTATTCCAAGGATAGAGTTTTCTCATCAGAGGGGGGAGGGGAAACGTTAGCAAAAGGAATAGAGAGATAAAAGTATATTTTTGCTGGTTAGCGCAATTTTTAAGTACGGAAGAGAAAAGAGTTTCTGAAAGCAAATAAAATTTTACAGCAAAATGAAAAAGAGTACTCAGAAATGTCCAATAATTTTGGTTGCAGATATCCAGTGAGAATAAAAAGTTTTTGTAAATTCAAGAAGAGTTTAGTAAGATGTAATTTGGAATCTCTTTAAATAATATCAAGGGGTGAACAAAAAAAGGGAAATGTTCTTGTAGACGAGTCTTGTATCCATCCTATAGACATTGGGTGTTAATGCGTAGAGAATCATATGGAGTCTTTTTTTCTAAATATATAGAATTCAAATGTGTAGATTATGATGTTATTATCATAAGATCATCGTCATCCTCAAGAAATTTACAATTCATATAAATGTTAATTTCAACTGAATTTCTCGCGGTAAACGTTACCCATGTTGTTGGTTTATTTGGTAATGAAGAGATGGTTTCGTATCAGAATTCGAATTTCTTGACCAGCTGTAATCGTAATTCCATGGACTTAGGATGAAACACTAGTTTATTGGGTAGTGGCAGGGTCTAGCAATGCAAAACAGTCACTGTTTAATTAATGAAATAGAAAACCGACTGAGATAGCATAACTATTTTGAAGTTATCCCTGGTTAATATCTATAGCCGGTCAGACAATCAAATCGGTTCCGAGTTCATATATATATATATATATATATATATATATATATATGTGTGTGTGTGTGTGTGTGTGTGTGTGTGATATTATATATAATATAAATAACGTTTGTGAATACGTGGCAATTATATACATGAAACTAATTATCAATGAATTAAATAATATAAATCTGGTAGCTATCAGAAATCTTATTTATCACCCTGATGTCCAATCCAAACTATTAACATTCAAAAGTATACAATATATATAATCAGAGGTCTGGGAATAAAACTATGTACACATATGTTTTGCTCTTGATAGAAAATTCAGCGATAAAATCTCTTTCAAATTATATATAATGTAAATGTCATATAACTAATACTTATTTGAAAATACATCAAATAGTTCTGTAACCTTCTCATTAAAACGTTCTTGGAGAGTGTATATTTTATCTATTCGTCTTTCTATGTCTTGTAAAAATCAGTTCTCTCGATCGCTCCAAACACATCCTCCCACTAAACGCTAGTCTTCATTTGTACAAATCTGCTATGAGACAAGGTCTTTTAGTACTTCTATTGTATTTGGCCTGGTGAATAGCAGTGTCATTAAAGTATTCTTGATAAATTGCAGAAAAAAACATGTAATTTCAGTATCTTTCATCATTTTTCTTATCTCCAATCTATATCTCACAAAGGCGTCCGTCCTGGGTTCAACTCTTTTCCTGATCTACATCAATGATCTCCCAAAACACATACATAAATCATTCGTTGACACCTATGCTGATTACACGACCATCTATGGCAACACATCAAAGGCCGTAAATTACAAAGTTTTCTCTAATTCTCTCTCCTCTGATCTTGAGCACATGGTACAATGTGGGAAGAGGTGGCTGGTCACTTTTAATGCATCCAAAACCAAGCTTCTATCTTTACATCATCAACGCACTGATCCCCACCTGGCATCAATTGAAATGAATGCCTCTCGTCTTGGAGAGGCTCCATGTTTTTACAAGCTTCTGGGTTTGACCTTTACTCCTGATCTAAAATAGAACACATACATAAAATCTGTTGCCAGGGACGCTGGGAAAATGGTGGGCTCCTTCTACCGCTCCAGAAGATATCTCACTACTGATGCAATTTTCTATCTGTATAAAGGCCAAGTACGTCCAAGGATGGAGTACTGCTGCCACATCTGGGCAGGAGCTGCTAAAAACAGACTATCCTGCCTTGACACAGTACAAAATAGACTTCGTGGTTTAGTGGGGGATGCCCTTTTATCTTCCCTGCAACCTCTCTCCCACAGAAGAGACGTTGAAAGCCTGTCTTTGTTTTATCGTTATTTCCATGGCAGGTGCTCGTCTGAGCTCCAATCCCTCGTCCCCACTCGCCAATCTTTCACGAGAAACACCCGTCTGGCTGAAACTACTGTCAATAATTTTCCCCACTCTTTATCTGTGCCTAAATCCAAACGTAGATTCCATGAGCAAAGCTTCTTTCGTAGAACTGCACGCCAGTGGAACTCTCTGCCGCTTGCCTGTCTCCCACCTTACTACAACTTTAACGTCTTCAAGTCCAACATAAACAAACTCCTGACAAACCGGCCCCTTAAGTAAGACACTATCAAACCCCCAATACTAATGATTACTACAATACTATCTCATTGATTACTGTACACTCAATAACCCTTACCCCTGAGTGGCCTTCGGGCCTTGATAAATGGTGAGCCGCATGTAAAAAAAAAACAAAAAAAACGTAATGTTGATAGCCTCAGTCTTTGTTATAAATATTATTATGAGTTGTTTACTTCAGAAATGTGCGATCTATTTCATGCTTTCTTTATTCGAGCTTATTTGATTCGTTTGTACAATTTGCTCAATAAATTTTATTTTGTGATACCTTACTCTAATAGTTCCCAACCAGTATGCTTATCAGTGTGCTGCAAAGATATTATAAGTAGAAGCTATTTAATTCCGTTTTATTTAATAAAGATATTTTATTTCGTAGTCATGATGACACTGTTCAATTAGAAATCGCCGAATTTAGGGAAGTTAAATGTTACAACATACTCAGTAATAGCATTAGTAAATTTTCGCCCTAAAGAAAAAAACACTACAGCTCTTCTTAAAAGCTTTTTTTATTGAGGGAATCAATTCAGATATAAGGGGGGTGTAATAAGTAATGCCCCGTGACACATTTCTAGTTGTCTGATCTAGCTGAAATTTTGCCAATGACTTATATCTCTAGGGGTTATGTGGTAAATTACAGCTCTGAACTAATTGTGGTTTCTGTTTTGCAAGTGTTTGAACTGAGTCACGTGTGAAATGGAGCATGTTGAATGTCGAGTAGTGATTCGGTTTTTGTATTTAAAAGAACGCACACCGCAGGAGACTTTTGATGAAATGAAAGAAACTTATGGTGATAATGCCCCATCATATGACCCTGTAAAACACTGGCATCGTGAATTCAGACATGCCCGGAAGTCTGTGGAAACAGCTCCCAGACCTGGTCGCCCCAATTCTGCAATTGATGAGGCATCTGTCCGTCAATTGAGGCTGCCATTTTGGAAGATCGGCGCATTACTATTTGTCAAATAGCCCAATATGTCAAGATTAGTTGAGGGTCTGTGGAAACTATCATTCATGACCATTTGCCAGATGGTTTCTAAGGTTGCTCACACAATTCCAGAAACGAGAACGCGCCGAGTGATGCTCGAGGATGAATTTGGAGATGTGCCAAGAAGATTAGTTTTTTAAAAGACTGATTACGCAGGGTGAAATCTGGGTCAATCACTATGATACAGATACCAAAGCCCAGTCAATGCAGTGGGCGCACCTTGACTCATCACCTCCAAAGAAGGCAATGGTGTAACTCTCTGCTGGCAAGATCATGCTCAGAGTTCTGGGAGTAGGACGGAGTAGTGATGACATATTTCCTGGCAAAGGGTACCACAATTACAGGAGCCTATTATGCTTCACTTTTGAGGAAATATAGGGAAGCTATAAAAATCAAGAGGCGGGGAAAGATCAGCAAATGTACCCTCCTCCGGTCCACAATTGGCATGTCGCCAGATGAGAAGCACCGGAATGTGGTTATGAAATATCCCCCATCCTCCCTACTCTCCTGACCTTGCACCCTCTGGCTTTCACCTCTTCCCAGTCATGAAGTTGTTTTTGAAAGGAAAGCGTTTCCCAAATGATACAGCCTTGATTACTGAAGTCACGTCGTGGTTGGAGGGCCAACCCGGGGTGTTCTACAAAAACGGTCTCCAGAGCCGCATCAAACGATGGGAGAAATGCATAACTCTGGGTGGTTCCTATGTAGAGCAAGACTAATAACTATGCCAAGTTTCGTTGCTCTACTGCTATTGGAAGTTGGTCAGGGGCATTACCTTCTGCACGCCCCCTAACTTTATTATGTGGTACAGCTGACGCTTATTCCATGTCCCCGTCTACAGCCTAAATCACCGTGTCGATACGGGTCAGGAACTGTGTGGATGGATTTTCCACAAGCGTCGACGAGAGCTCAATGAATTCTCGGAGGATGCGGCGACCAGGTTGGCTTTGATGTTATGAGAGGTCATATTGGTGGTTCTAGACGTATGACTAAACGAAGTATCCAACGGGTTCGGGTCTGGGTAGGAGGGGTCTAATGAGAAAAGGTACAAAATTATAGCATTTCTGAAGCTTTGGACTTGTGGGCACCGAGACCTGCTGCTCCACTCAGAGTCAGGCAGCGGCCATCTGATTGTTTCAAAGAATCACCACACTCTTCTGCACATCCAGGTACACTTCGGTGTTGATTTTCACCCGACCTGAAAGATTTGACATGGCATTGTATTACTTTAAAACATGATCGAAGGCTCATTTCGTTCTGGGCATTTGTATAGAACTGGCTATCTAGTAGATGGTCCGCAAGAAAAAAACAAAAACGAAATGTGTTTTAATTTAACCGAAATTGAATTATTTCATCTTTTCTAGTATTGAGAATTAGCATAGTTGCTGAATGATTCAGACTAAATATCGAAGCCAGGAAGAGATCCCTAAACACGCATGTTGTATGAAGTCACTGTCATACTAATCTACATTTATGCTCTAGCAGTATAGTTCATCTTCCAAAATAACTGTATTCTCCGTCTTGTTAGTGAGAGAAACTTAATATATTAAAACAATCATCATTTGTACCTGTTAAATTCAGAATTGAACTATTTAATTTCTATTGCCATGTTACTTAACAAAATTGTAATAAAAAAAGTTAATATTTTAATAAATTATCAACGTATTCTTCTATTAAATATTTAAAAATAGTTATCTATCAAAGTATTATCTATTAGTCGTGGAGTTGGGGGACAGGATGGTATGCTGTGTGATAGACGGCCCCGTCCCCATGTGTATAATGGTGGATGTATTTAATGGTAGATGAATTGGAAAGGCAAAAGGTTGCATAATGAAGACGAAAACATACCGTTAAATATCAGCGAAAGAAATGCAATTTATTTACATAAATATACATGAAGAAATGATAGAAAGAATGAGAGTTCGTTGAGAGATGAGTAACATTACTTGAACGCAGTGGTAGCCTATGGCCCCGCCGGAGCGGTGTTTGTTACATCATGACTGCTTGAAGGTACAGCAGACGAAGAAATATGGGGAACAGGAAGTGACGCAGCTAGGTCACTCTTCTGAGTTAAAGGGCGAAAATCGAATTAGGCTGGGAGTTTTCAACTCCTACAATTAAGCATGTATTATTTTGTCACCAGTGTATACCATTTAAATACCCTGTTCACAATATTTATATATTATATGTCGATATTTAAAAAAAAAGTATTCTTTTCAATTAATGTTTCGCAAGATAAATAATACAATTATGATTATAATAATTGTTAAAAATATTTTTCAAGTTTAGATTTCCTCTATCTCTCATTATTGAGAAATTTTTCTAGAGAAAAGTCGATAGTGACAAGAATTATTAGACGTTGTTATTAAAAAGGCAAATTCTTACTGATTACTTGAAATTTGGATTTCATTTGACTAGTGATACACAAAATCCATTTTTCACTGCCGTGTGATGCCATAGTTCCATATACCCGGAAAAGAGATCTAAAGTCTAAAACGAAGACACTATTACAGTAGAAGGTTTTCTTACATCTAGTGATTTTCACCGTGTAGGGGTATAATTTTGCTGCTTGTCGGATTTGAAGGGGGTATTTACGTCGAGGGAGGCAAGGTTTGTAGTTTTTCGGAGCTCCTACCATTAAAATACTTGTAAAAATGCAAAAGAATGCAACATTTAGTCAAGGGAACAGCGGTTTAAGCATATCTGATAGTGCAGGACCTATGAGATGTACGGCTCTCCTTTGAACCCCTGGAGAGATTAGTATGGCAACAATACACCATACTAAGCGGTGTAAAAGTACATGATACTTTCAGGCGTAAGTAAATTTCTAGCACGGAAGAGAGTCCACCTTCCTCACAGCGGCCCTGGCAATGCTCTCAATGAATGTTCTAACGCATGATCACTGTGAACGTTAAATCGAGGATTTTGAAAGACGTATTTTCAGGTAATGTATCTTTAGCCATAGCTACACGTGATTGAGAAGGCTTCTTGTAATTATTGAGGGAAACAAGCTTAGTCTTGGCAGCATAAAATGTGACCATCCATTTTTGTCCCCAGTTCACTACAGAATGAATGTCTTCCTCTGGTGTTTGTGATATTTCGTTACATATGTGTTCATTTGTTTTCTTGTCTTGCCTCTTATAGGACGTGGTGTCATCAGCTAATATATCCATCTAAGGGACGTTTTTTATCAGGGAGGTCACTTATGAAGTTCAGAAATAAAAAGACCCAAGGATCGAGCCCTGAGGTACACCTGTATTTATATCATATTTTTAACTCACATCCATCGGGAACAACCTGGACTCTTCTCTTTTTTAAGAAAGATAATTATGCTAAGTACTCCTCCAGTAATTTTCATGAGGAGACTCAAGCTATACCCGTTCAAATATATATAGTGCTACTCCCACATCCTCCACAGCTTTATCCAGTGCATGGTGTATACGATAAGAAATTACAGTTAGGATTTCTGCAATATAAAGAGCTTCCTAAACCCATACTGTTGATCGGACAGAAGTGTAGTAGCTGTGAGGTGGTGGACTTGAGTTTGATAGACTCACATATTTTGGCGAAAAGGGGGGGGTATATTGGTGATAATTTAATGGCCACTCCTTTCGCCAGAATTCTTGTAAACTGGTACTACAGAAACATTTTTTTTTCCAGCAGTTAGGAAAGTAACGTTCGTTAAGGCATTTTTTAAAAAGTTTGGTAAGAACAGGAGCAGCCTCAGCTGGCATTTTTTAAAATAGTACACTTGGTATGAGATTAAGCCCACCTTCTTTTAAAGCGTTTATACCATGTACTTGAGAAGAAGTGATCTTTAGATCATCTAGTGTAGTCTCTGCACCGAAAATCCATGAGTGAGAGGTTTGCGTGGCTCAGAGTTGGAGATAAGCCTTCTCGATTGCCGTTAAATCCATTTCAAGATTGTTAGATAGTGGGGGAGTTGTTGATTGTCCATTATTTACTACATTATTATATATTTTATAATAAGTCACGATTTCCTAATTTCTTCGCTTTTCTCCGCTTTCTGGTCGTTTCGGTGTATTCTCACTTGGCTGTGTTTATTTCTTTTCACAATTTCTTCTATATACTTTTGTCTATTTGCACTAGATTTATGTTGCATAATTTCTTGGTATGCATGCTGTCTTTGAGCAACGGCAACTGATGAAGTGAAAGCAAACCGTTAGGGAAAGTGGGGTTTGCTATAGAACTTACGTGTTGGAACATGTGCTTCACTTGCCACTTTGAACCATTTAGTTGTCTTATCTGCGCACTGTTTGACAGGAAAAGAAAACATATTTCCCTGTGGTGTTTCTGTGGCGTGAGCCCTGATAGCATCACAGTCCGCTTTATTACAGTAACTTCTGGTTTTGAGCAGTGACTCTTACTTGGGGTCGAGAGTTAAGAGTAATGTGTGTCATAATGAGGTGGGCAATGGATATTTGCCTCGCAATTCTCATGAACTTTGGTGAATAAAATAGGTCAAGAAATAAAGCGTTTTGTTCCTGACGATCTGGAACACGGACCGGGAACGTTACACGTTTTGTCAAGGCAGAGGATATAAAACACTTATATGTGATGCTACCAGCTGTGTTAGTGTAGTTAGAGAAGCCAAGCCAATTACTGTGGTCGACATTAAAATCGCCAAATATATGTACTAGGGTGCTAGCGACAAGGGAGAGTGCTGATCTATACTTTCCGAGACGTGATTGATTAGTTTACAATCTAGGGGGAGGGAGTATGTAAAATTAGTTTAACGCACATGAAGGCCTGGTCGCTTATTCTAGTTTAGATTCCCTAGTAATTGGAGGTTGTTATAGTCTCCAAGTCCGTGCATGTGTGCAGAGTCCATACAGCAACGGAAAAGATAACCAGGCATGTTAAAATGGTTAGATGGGATGGAGGAGTACAACGTAATTTCATCTGACTTTGTTAGGTGAAATGATACGACTTGGTCTTAGTTAATTCTAAGTCCACGGACATTTGTAAATGCAAGCCTTAAAGATGAGACGACGCGTCTAGTTCAATTGTTATTCTGGATTGAGCTGGCATTTTATAGTTTAAGTAGGGGAGCTAGGAAAAGTGTGTATGCATTGTCACCATCAAGAACACAAGAATACCATCAGCCGATTGCTCTACCACAAGAATGTGGCACCGGAATTCCAAACGGAGATGAATGAAGGGTCTCTTTCCATGTGCGACATAGCACTTCAATCATCCCGATATTATACAACTGATGATAGAGCAGCTGCTCTTAGCACTACCAACGAGTTAAGGCTTCTGATCTGTCAATCGGAATACAGCAGCCAAACAAGCTGTCAAACTTGTCAGACAAGAGCAATGCAGTCAAATTATATTAGCATACATGGCAAGTAAGCACTACAATAAGGAGAAAGGGACTGAGGCAGGTTTGGAGGACGGCGCTCATTTCCCTAGTCAGAAAATAAAACATGGCAGCGAGCGTCAGTAATGCATCCCTGTGATCGCAGTTCTGCTGAAGGCTAATAGGCAAGAAAGGAGTACGGAAGACGGGCGATAAGCAGAGCCTACCTAATTCATAAGCAGTTTAGGTTTGCAAACCGGTGATTTGATCGTCACAAGCTCTAGAGAGGTTGTCGACAAGAAGTGAGGAAGCCTCCCTCCCCCCTTTAGTTCGCATGTGTCTGTTGAACATCAGATTTTCCTTCTATATAACCTGGCGAGATTTAATGGTCCATCACCACTGACTGTTTGCCTCCCATTTGGTTTCAAAGCCAGGTATTTTTACGCCCCCGCATGGGTAGTTAGAATTAATCGAGTAAGTGTCCTAAGTAGTTAGTAACTGCTATGAACTTACACTCCTCAAGAGCGGAAGATTTTGTTTTTCATACATTATAAACGGACATGCGTGGGGTATGTATGAGTAAGGAGTTTAATGTTTAAAGTGTATACCTACTGGAATTAAACGAAGGTTAAATATGGTTCGTTGATTAATAAATACATAGGACAAAGTATAGCATGAGTTAAGGGGCGATTAAAATGAGCTTCGGACTACGGATTTTAGTTTTAATGTAAGGACAATCACACGTATTTTGCCCATCTCAGGGAAGGAACATATAGAATTTCTACTTAATATACCTTTCGGTATGATATCACGCTATAGCTAATAAAAATCCTATAGATAATCGATAAAGTATAGGTATATATTATAGATGATTCGTATATATGATATTGATAAGTATAGATGTTTAGTATTGATTTGTAAATTTCTGTCTTTTAAAGTTAAGAACGGAAAATAGACCCCGTCGTTCATTGTACATGTAAAGTGATATGTATGTGCTTTTATAGCAGCTTCGGGATAAAGGCAATTTGTTTTTTTTTTCAAATTGGAACCAAAGAGAGGATCTAACCTGCCGTATTATTATACACTAGGGTATGCAGGGATTAGGGTAAGATTCACGATTATAAAGATCTACGGTTATCATGCCAAACAGACACAGGCAAAAATAACAAGCCCAAGATATTTATAAAAGAAATGTTCCCGTTATTTCAGAATGATACACTAGGAAGTATATGATTACAGCAAGTATAAATAAAAAATACCCTTGCAATAAAATACAATAATTTCATTATGTATCAGCATGGGAGCAAAGTCACTATTTTTTTAAAATTTGGATTTGAAGAATTTGCTTGAAACCTATATCTAAATAATAAATATACAATACTGTATTAATGCATTATTAAAACACAATATATAAACAGCATCCTTGCAGTACGATTTGCTGACCATTTCTACATTCGAAATATTTTTTTCTTTTTCCGCGCGGGACAGATTCTTATTGTAGACATTCAAGGCATCAAAACGGCTATTTTTAAAACACATTTTTCTAAAGAAAAGATTAACAACCTACAAATGAACATTTTGAGAATTAAGGTCAAGAGCGAAAAACGTATAATACTCCTGTTTGTGATGTTTCGAAAATATTGTAATTGAAATATGTTCTGCGTGAACCATAGCTTTATAACACCTTCATGCACTGCGCCATGTTGTTGTTTTTTTATTGGACGACAATGACTAGATTTCAGGAGCAAGCTGAAATAGACAAAAAATTGTGATTTAAGTTATATTGTTGTTTACCCAGCACTAATTCAAAATATGTTTATCCATCTTTCCCTCTGAACTGTATAGAATATCTGCACGTACAAATAACCACTATGCACAACTCAATAAAGGAAACTTTAATACATGAGATCATAACATATTGAAAGTCGTCACACATTAAAGAGATGACACGTTAACAAGATCAAGAGACTTATTATAGACAACAGGCTTATATACACCTGTATATATATATATATATATATATATATATATATATATATATATATATATATATATATATATATATATACTTATAAAACTCAAATGATCTTGTAACGATACATGTAACCCACCTTCCCGTTTACGACATCCGGTTGCGCATGCGCCCATGACCTGCGCACTGAAATATTAACGTTATTTTTTCAAAATTATTATTTAACATGGGAAAGGTGGGGTTTAAAATAACTTAAACGTAATACAGAAATGAAGGATGTAAAAAAAACAGACAGTATTAACAATTTTTTTATTTCGATAATTTAAACGCGAAAAAAAATCAAAAGAACAATTGGGACGCTGAAATATTAACGTTATTATTTCGAAATTATTATTTAACAAGGGAAGAGTGGCGTTTAAAATAAACAAAAAACCCAAGAACAATTGAGACGCTAAAATATTAACGTTATTGTTTCGAAATTATTATTTAACAAGGGAAGAGTGGCGTTTAAAATAACTTAAACGTAATAAAGAAATGAACGATGTAAAAAAAAGAAAGAAAAAAAGCAGATATATCAAGCAGATATATCAAAGTATAATGGTATCTGTTCAGTGCACATTTACCTATAAGTATGACCAACCGCTTATAATTCAGTAACTGTAATTTTTTATTCAAAATAAACAGAACGACTCATAGAAATATATCTATATTCTTTTTTCATTTTAATATACTTTCATAGAAATGTTTCTGTTATGTGAAAAAAAAAACTATTTTCTTTACGTCGCAAGTGTCATGCTCATGCACGAATTCCATAGCAAATATAACATACTGACCCAACGGGTCACGAGTAGTTCAGAATCGAAAAACGTGAACGTGTATGTGTGTCTGTGTGTACATTTTCCAACGCAATAACTCTGTCAATTTACAGTCTACAGACTTGGGAAAATCTTTGTAATCGGTTTTCGGCCAGAAATTTTGCTGTTGAAGGGTCAAAGTTCAACGATTTAACCTTTTAGAAGTCTATCAAACTCCTTCGTCAATTTTGGGTTTAAACATTTGAAATTTTAGATATAGGTTCCTTGGACATGGATCTAACTTAAATGTATTTGAGCCCAAAACAGCAGACGTTAAGGGGTCATAATAGGAGACAAAGTTTAAAAAATTGACCGCTTTTTTTTTTTGCTCAACATTCACCTCCAAACACTCGGACAACGCCGGGCTGAAATGCAAGCATATATATATATATATATATATATATATATATATATATATGAAACTCCCATATATATGCTCGTTGTACACCCTAGTATACAACTACAATTCAGGCGTGTAAGTCAAATCTATCAGACCAAGCATTACCTTCTACTTCTGCAGGAGTAACGTGGAAGTTTTTTTCTGCTCTGTTATCATACAATTTCAGCCCCTGACTATTTAAATATGTGCTCCACCAGATCGCACATATTTGCCAGTTAAGCTAATCCACAGTACAACATATGTAATTCAATTATCAATTTCATTACTCTGAATGTCAACATTGCGATGGTTGACAATTATTTGAACGCTTCTTCCACACGTGCTTTAATTAAAAAAGATGAAACTAAGACAAATTTATATAACAATATATAAACAAGAAGGAATTAGCCGACTGCTTAATCAAATACATTCTTGTGTTAATATAATTATAAAGTTCTTAACGTCATGTCATTTTTATTTTGTGGATTTGTTTATCGATTTTATTGATTCGCCTCTTATGCTTCCATAAGGTGTGCAATTGATTTCTATTGAAAGTTTTCAATTTCTACTTAATTACATCGAATGAAATAAAATAAAATTTCTGTTTTCATTTGGACAAATGTGTTTTTATTTTCGTGTTTTCGTTCTCGACACGAAACTAGTTAAGTGCAAAAATATGTGTCTCCGGTTCTGGGGATAATATAATAAAATCGGTTTCAATAATTCAATCAGTAATGAGAATTGAAGACGGAGGCAATTTTATAGATTAAGTAGCAGATTTTCCGGCGTTCTCAGGAATTAAACGTAACGTTAAATTCGTTTAAAAATGAAGTATAAAAATGGAAAGAAACTGAGACATGTACATGCGAGTATTATGTTTTTTTTTCCTAACCCATTTACTTCTTGTAAGAAAAGTACTTGGGTTGAGATCGAAACCCAAACTTAGAGACAGTGAGACAAATACCATAACCATTAGGTTAACTGTACACATTATTTAAAATTGTTTTCAAACTTTCTTCTTAATATAAGGAAGCTGTATTAGGCAGAAGTGAAACAGTTTACAAACAGATAAAAACCGGATGACCTCTAAGTATTAATGTTTTAATGTTAACCTGCAAGCAGACAGTTTTCCGAATGAAATTTAATTAACAATTTTTCACATATATGACTTGTCTTTATATAAAATTTCAAGTCCTTATGTTGTGAAGTACATTAACGGGGACTCATATTGAGGACACATATAACGGGACTCATAATACAGATATTGACGATAGTGAGTGTGACATTTATACAGACTGCATGATATAATACAACAGTTCTGATACACATATGGAGAGGAGGAAATATTTCACTTCTGATGATGGTGGGGAGGACACATAATAATTTGAAGCTTTATACAAGAGTTCGTTATAAGACGATGATAAAACAACTGATTTACCTTTTTTGTTGTAAAGAATGACGACACAGAACAGCACTTACCAAATATAGATGATTTTTTTTATTATTCAATCGACCGATCCGTGACGTCAGTCTTTTCGACTGCATGGTTTACTCTTCTACCCTTCGCCTCTAAGGGGCTTCCACTCTCCAACTCTATCACCGTGTGTGACCTGCTCTGATTATCTCATCCTCATACACTTTGGACTGACCTCTCTCTTCGAACCCACCGAATCCTATATTGAGAAATCCTCTTTGTTTATGAGGCCAGAAGTGTGGTTTTCGGACGTGACTAATTTTCACGTGGCTTTACATATGTTTGTCCAAACACACCTTTGGCAAACAAAAGAATCCTCAATTCTAATTCTAACCTATTTTTAAACAATATATTTTTAATTTGCATTTTTTTTAACAGACATATTTAATATTCAGATTTCTTAAAGAATGGACAATCGACTCTTTTTACGACATAAACAATAGTTAACTATTTCTAATAGAATTAACAATGAATTTAATTTCTAACATTCCATTTTCCATTGCCCTGTCGGTGGGGCATTAGAATACGGCGACTGCCCCCCTGCAGAGGGTAAAAGTCCCCCAATGGGGGTCCTGGATATGAGCTTAAACTATATCCAGTGGTGAGGCCCCAGTTTGTGGGCTTTGGGGAGTGTAGAGCCACCCTTTAATTACCATTGCTCCCGGGTCCACTCTGACCCGGAGTGGTAGTACCTGTTATGGTCCCAACTATGGGTTAAATAGAAACCGACGTGAAAACAATAAATATACTCTATTAAAAAAATTTTCTTCAAAATTTTTGGATTCGGCATTAAATAACCCGAAAAGGGTTGATATGCCGTAAAACAAAAACAACCAACCAATCATTTTCCATTATTATCTTTAACACTTGCTTACCGGGTTCGATTCTAACCTTATCATAATATCATTTTCACTTATCTAGTATGTCGTCCTACTGACACAAGAAGAGACAGACCTTTCATGTAACATGTAGATCAAAATGTCGTATATTATATATGTTGAAAAGTGTCCTTACACACACATTCTCACTTTCATAGATATATAGACAATACATCCACATCACACTCCGAAAGAGGAACTAACACTGCAAGTTGGAAATGAATATTAGTGCATATTGGATCCCATTAAATATCTATCTATCTATCTATCTATCTATCTATCTATCTATCTATATATATATATATATATATATATATGTATATATATATATATATATATATATATATATATATATATATTTATTTAAACTATTTTCACCCAAAACAAGGAACATGGCCACTTTGATGTGCGGGGCTATTACCAGAGATTAAAGTTGCAGAGTTACTATGTATAGAGTTTAGCAGCAAGATGTCTATTCATATTACATTTGGATTTCTGCATGTCAGTAAAGTTTGGGAAACAGGAAGCCGGAAGAAAATTCCAAAGTCTAGCAATTTTGTGGAAGAAGTTATTAGAGTAGAAGGCCTTTCTACATCTAGAAACGAGATTTGTTTTCGCAGCGTTGAACGTTACTATCGATTTTTGACCCCATTGAGCTACAGGTCTTCCGCTAGAGCTTCCGCCATTGCCTTAGATATGCACTCATTAGTTTTCCTCACGTGCCTGCTGTCGTCGGCAAATTGAAACAAGAATGTAGTAGGCAAAACAAACAACAAAAAAAAATTCAACTAAAAACAGACGGAACAAAAACTCGCTTCTCGCAGACACGTGGGTCGTAACAAGCACAATCTACTCGCCAGTATCACCTACACACAATGTGCAGAACGCCCCCTCTCCTTTTCAGTGTCCTGCCTTTATAGCGGCCGGGAACGACATATTTGCATAATCGCACGAGAGCAGACGTGATTCAACGATAATTACATTGGGTAAACGCTAATAAAAGCCCATGGACGCCATCTTGGAACTCTCTCTTTCGCTCAGCCCAAAACAGACGTATCCGAGGTAAGCTCTCTATTACTCATTTTGGTTACTGCTAATTCTGCTACACTCCCCTCTGATCTCATGATCACAAACGGGGCATGGGGCAGTCGTCTTTGTCGGGTACTTCTTCGAAGAAACGGAGGCAGCACTTCCTCCTTGTCATCTTCCTCATTACCACCGTTATTGTCGCCAGCCTGTTCCATAGGCGGTGTTTCACAATCAGGACAGGGGGGCAGTATCCGTCTTTGTCGGGTACTCCTTCGTAAAGGCAAGACGGGTAATCCCTGTTCCGCCTCTTCAGTATGTGCATTATATGGCTCTCCATCGTCCTGCATTATACTCTCTGCTCGTTCAGAAGATATTGTACTGTCTTCCTCTTCCTCCGATGTAACAACATAATGGCGAGGGCGCAGATCTTTCACGTGGCGAGGCACACCGTCCACCAAAATCGATTGAGGGCTGATTATCTTGGTCACCTCACCCTTGCCGAACCTCGTGGTACATCAGTTTTGCGGTCTTTTGACCCACACGCGATCTCCAACCTGGTAAGAGCTGTCGTTGGGATCTGGGGACGCAGTTGCGAGATTGGTCTCCTTTACTCGAACTTCGTATCGATAAATCCTGTTGGCAGGCGCAGTGAAGGGAGATGTGTCGTCTCTTGGTGTGATATTATACCAGTAGACAGCTTCCTGTATGGGACAGCGCATTCTAGCCGCTATTCGTTTCACTGTACGGTGACATCGCTCTGCTATGCCATTCCCGGCTGGAGCGTACGCACAACGGAATCGCAAGTGAACTCCCCATTTATGTGCAAATGATTGGAATGCGTTGCTACAGAAAGCCGTGTCATTGTCTAAAAGGATTTCATGCGTCGAGCCACGCTCGAGGAACACTGTTTCCAACTGATGGATTACGCTTGCCGAGTCATGCCTTGCCAATTTCCTCCAAATGAAGAAACGCGATGCACCACAGTCTGTTAGAGTTTAAAAAAATGGAAGGTGCCATAATGCGTGATATCCATTCCAATTCTTTGCCAATTCTCGTTAACTTCCAGCTTTCCCTTTTCTCACTTGACTGGCGCTGGGTCAATGGACTGACATTCCTCACATTTCCGTATGGCAGTTTTAACGGTTGCTTTTGTCGTGGTTGGGCAACTTCTCCTGACAAAGTAGGTAGTGCGTCGCACCCCCCGGATGTCCACTACCTTTGTGAATAGCCATGATTTGACTCTCATCCAGCTCGTCTGTGTGAACCGCGCCTATCGCCGGGTCAAGCCCGTTTTTCTTTTTCATTGCCTGAAACCATGTCTATGGTACTCGTGTCAATCGGTCAGCAATGTTTCGTGCTTATAGAACCAGCGTCACGTCCACTGTCAGCCCGTACTCTTTCACGAGCTCCTTTAGAGTGCTTAGTCACCTCCTAATAAGCATCCCGCTTGCTGCTTTGGTGCGTGCTCGCGCTTTTCCAGTTACCGTGTCCGAGACCAAATGGTATACGCAGACAGAATCCGTCTTTATGTGTAGCACTTTGTTCTGCCACTGTAGAGCCAAATTGATACCTTTCAATACGGCATCCAGCTCGGCTAAGTTGATATGTTGCGAGTCGCCTTCAGGTCGCAGCCAACATGCATCCTCCAACGCAGTTTCGCGCATCTCCAAGGCTGCACTAATTGCTAGGGAGCTAGCATCGACCCATACATTCAGCTCTTTGCCATCCACACACCAATTTCCCCGAACCGGATCATTCCGCTGCACAGATTCCAAGGTTTCGAACATCATACGATGCAGTACGGCGTCCCTTGCTTCATCATCCCAGCCCTTCGTTACTGAACTTACTCTCCTTTCAAGTATTCCACAAGCCACACGAAACCAACCGCACACTGGAAAGTGCCCGACAAGTCGACCACACAGGGAAAACATTGTTCGTCGCGTAACAATGCTGGGAGCCTCTAGAATTGCATTTCTTCGCTTCCACCGTAGTTCACTGTGTTCCATCCAGACCGCCAATCCCATTACCCGTGCACCGTCCTTCAACCGCTCCGGGTTCTTGCACTCCAACCCGAACTGCGCTAGGTGTTCTCTTACATGGGTCGCGGGCACCACGTCCTCGTTGACAAAAATGTCATCGATGTAAGAAGATGCTGCGCGGCTTACAACTTCTTCCTGAGACAATACTTCGCTGACAATTGACGTCATGATCAGGGGAGCCACATTCAGACCGAACCTCAGACGGGTCAGGCAATATTTTTTCCCATCGATTTCCACAGTCTGGTATGGCCACAGTGTCTCATGGACCCGGAATTGCAGGTATGCTCTCCTGAGGTCCGGTAGAGACACGTTAGCACCTTTTTGTCTCCATTCGCGCAGCTTAGCCACACAAACATCTGCGTTGGCCGTAAACGCGTCTACGTAATGGTTTAGCTCCCGGTAGTCAATTACCGGCGCATTTTGGCTTTGTTCTGCTACATCACAGCCATCAGGGGAATTAGGCCTTTTGGAGGTCCCAATTTATCCTCTGAGTACGGCACGAGCCAACCATTATCTATCCAGGTGCGGAGCTCCTGCGTGTATTATTCACGGATTTCTGCCGGCACTGGGTATTCTGACACTCTATTGTGTAGTCTTTCAGGGGGGTGGTCCTCAGACCACTTCCACGATGCGGTCCACGTTCGGTTTTGATGACCAAAGGTGGCGGTGAAATCTGATTCATTAATAGAAATGGCTGCGCATTTAATATTTTTCCTGTCGCCCATCCGCACTGATCCTGTAGGGTTAACAACGACACCGCCCAGAGCTTTTATGGCGTCGATCCCTAGAAGTAAGTCAAACCCCAGCGGTTTGCCACGCACCACCAACACATTGATTCTGGCAGACACACCTTCGTCAGTGGACACAGAGACCGTTCCAACACCGCAGCATGCATGGGACATTCCACCAATCGCTTTGACATTTACGTTCGTTTTTCTCCAAGACCGACACCGGTCTGCATGTAAAATAGTCCTAGAGCATCCTGTATCAATAAGCGCCAAACATCGCGTCCCGTCAACATGGATGCTTTTCACCGGGAGCGTCGTGCTCGCATCTTGGTGAGGAAGGAGACTGGCGCTTATGCGTCCTCCCCGTGCTCGTTTCCCGAGCAATTCCGAGCCCAATGTCCACTCTCACCGCAACGGTAACACCGCGTTCCACGTTTTCGACAATCCTTTGCAAAGTGACCTTTCGTATTACTCTCGACATTAGTTCCCCCATAGTCAGGATTTTGATGTTCGGCACCTGTTGAAGAGCAATTGAGATAGCGTCAGGGAACCCAGTGAAGAAAGTCAATTTTGTGAGTCTCTCTAAGCCATCTCCTGTGAATCCAGCCAATCCAACCAACTGCCTGATTTTGTTGGCATACACATCCACACGTTCGCTAGCCCATCTAACCATAGTTATTTTTCTGTATGCTGCAAACGCGTCGTCGGTAAATGCCTCCTTTAATCGGGCCTCAATCTGGTCTATTTCTCTTTGATCGTCCTCCTCCATTTCCATGTAGAGGGCCAGTGCATCACCTTCCAGATATAAAGGTAGAAGACTCGCTACATCATCCACCTGCTGAAGTTGTGCGACAAGTCTCACTTTTTTCAGCCACGCTACAACGTCTGCCTCGCCAGAGAACGGCTTGATAATATCGCTGCTTATCCGCACCTTCGCGATAGTCGGGACGAAATAGCTTGAAACAAGAATGTAGTAGGCAAAACAAATAAAAAAACAAATACAACTAAAAACAGACGGAACAAAAACTCGCTTCTCGCAGACACGTGGGTCGTAACAAGCACAATCTACTCGCCAGTATCACCTACACACAATCTGCAGACCGCTCCCTCTTCTTTTCCAGTGTCCTGCCTTTATAGCGGCCGGGAACGACATATTTGCATAATCGCGCGAGAGCAGACGTGATTCAACGATAATTACATTGGGTAAACGCTAATAAAAGGCCATGGACGCCATCTTGGAACTCTCTCTTTCGCTCAGCCCAAAACAGACGTATCCGAAGTAAGCTCTCTATTTCTCATTTTGGTTACTGCTAATTCTGCTACACAAATATACCCATCTCAGAGAAAATTTTATCAGATAAGTCATTTATGAATATCAGAAACAATAAATATCCATAGATCGATCTGAGAGGTACACCCGCATTTATATCAAATTTATTCGACGTACGACCATCAAAAACAATCTGGATTCTTCTCTTCTTTAAGAAGGATTTAACTATGCTAAGCATTCGTCCAGTAATAACAGAGGCTTTTTTCATGGGAAGAACACCGTCCCATACTCTTTCAAAAGCCTCAGATATATCTATGGCTACTGCTCTCCCATCCCCTGCTATACCTAGTGCTTGGTATAAACGTTCAGAGATTACAGGTAGAATATCTGTAGTAGAACGGGCTTGCCTAAATTCATATTGGGTGTTAGACAGAAGTTTCGCAGCTGTAAGGTGCGAAACTTCTGTCAAACTACCAATATGATTCATAACTACTGCTCTTCCATCCCCTACTTTATCCAGTGCTTGGTATAAACGTTCAGAGATTACAGTTAGAATATGTGCAGTAGAACGGGCTTGCCTAAATTCATATTGGTGGTTAGACAAAAGTTTCGCAGTTATAAGGTGGTGGACTAGAGCTTTATTAATTAAGAACTCAAGTCTTTTTGCGAAAAGAGAGAAAAGGCTAATTGGCCGATAATTGAATGGGTCAGTTTTTTCGCCTAAGGGTTTGTAAACTTGTATCACAGAAGCAGTTATTCAGCAGCCAGAACAGCAAGATTTGTTAAGGCATATGTTAACGAGTTTATAGAGAACTGGAGCAACGTCAGCGGAGCATTGTTTGAATTTCACAGCCGGGATGATACAGTTCTACATGCTGTTGATGGGTTTTATGATATCATGTGCTTTAGAAGAGGTGATTTTCAGATCATCTAGTGTAGTTTCAATCTGCACAGAAAAATCAGGGAGGGAATTGCTTTCTGGGTCCAAGGTAGGATTTGAGCCAAACTGACGGGCAAGCATGATAATTTTCTCAGTATCTGTGCAAACACATTTATGATTGCGAGGTGGTCCGTGGTAAGAGTTTAGGCTTCTTACCATGAGGTCCAGGTTTTAAAGCTCGCCATATTCAGCTACTCTGATGAGTCGTAGATGAAGAAACACATGTCAGTGGATAATTATATTTTAAAAACAATATATATATATAATATTTGAATATTTTGTCCTCGCATATTAAAATAGATTAAACAAAATATAAATTCATAATGGTTAATACATGTTTTTTTTATTTTTGTTGTTATGAAAATCATATTCACAGAAATAGTGCCGTTTTAAAAATAGTGGGCAGCAAGCTAAGAAGTTGACTTCTGTCGCCCAAGATTTATTTAAATGTATGAACCGTATTTTTCTTCGGTGGTGATGGATTATATTCATGCATGCATTCCAATGAATTTGGACCTTTGTTACGAAAACTGCATAATGTGAAGAAAAGAATTTTACACAAAATCCAATTAATTTTTATAATTTATTTGCTACGAAAGATTCTATTTTTTTTATAAAAATGAACGTCTATTTTGTGTTATAATTGCCTTGATATTATGTCAATGCAGTATATGATTCAGGAAAACTTTCTAAAAATAAATAAAAAAGAACTGCGAACACGCATGCAAAAATTTGTAAGGACATTTTTTCAGAAAAATACAAAAAAATAAAAACGCAAGTATTCGGAAAATTTACATTTTTTTGTTTTGTTTATCTAATCGATAAATGAATAAAATATATGTAGGCATGTTTTCGTAAAATATATGTAGGCATGTTTTCGTATATGTAATGTAACGTCCGAAGTTATAATTTCGAAAAAACACACACAAATTTGGAAACGTTAGAATTTTGATATAAAATAATAACCTGTTTATCTATTTGATCTCTTCTCTATATAAATGAAATGAACTCATTTTTTCCAGTCTGATTTTGACCTTAATAGGATTAAAAATCAAGATATTTCATGCAAATATAATATGCACAAACGGCAGAACAATATCTGAGGTGTGTTATAGGCTTATTATTTCTCAAATTTCTCGATAATCTTAGATTTCTATACTTTTTCTGCTGAGAAGTCACGGCCAAAATCGGTTAAGATCAATAGAAGTGGTAAAATATTTCTCTCTAATAAATTCCTCCTCCCCCTGCCACCACTTAACACCGTTTGGGGATCGTTCACAAGGAACAGTTGAGAAGAGAACACCGGTTGGCTTCGTAGTTCTTTCATGTGAAGTTATTTAAAATCACTAAACTAAGCTGCAGTGCTCTGTGGCGTAGTGCTTAGCGTGCTGGACAATTCACATTATATTTTCACGTTCGTGCCGACCTACCGTTGTCGTTTTTTTCCCTAAACAACTGGAATGGACTTTTCTTGGTGGCCGAACTGTTAAAGTTGCAGATGTTTTGGGTTTTTTTTTTCACTTTATTTTCCTACTTTTACTCATGACTCCGGGTTTGATCCTTCCTACTTACCTACCATAACATTTTTTAAAACTCCCCCCCGTCCCAGAAACAAACACTTTATTTAATACCTTACTTTGTAAAATATATAAAAGTGCACTTTTAAGATAAATAAATTTCAAATTGAATATTGTACCTTTATTTTTAAAGCCTATAGTAAAAACATTTTGTTTAACAATTTACCTCGGATGAAATGCTTTTTTAACTTGTATCGTATCTTTGTAATATTATATTTTATTTAATTTATTAATTTGGCTTAAAAATGAATTTGGTTTTGCATGTATTTATAAAAACTCTCCTACTCTCCTTTTCAGTTTATTTTTCTCCTCACACGACAACTCAATTTTGCAACCCCTTCTTGTATTATTACAGGTCTGAATATTCTCTCTGTTTCAGTTTGTATTTCTCCTCACACCACAACTCTTTTTTGAAATTCCCTCTTTGTCATACATGTCGGAATACTGAGAATCTGAAATTTTTACAAAAACTTTAAAGTAACATTTTTACATTATTTTTTTAAACTTCTTTCAGAATAGAATAGCTTATATTTTAATAAGGAACATATTTCATATAGGTTTCATTAAAAATATTCAGTAGATAACGAGAAAAATAGAGATGAAAATTTCAAAACGACTGTATAACTGGTTTCGCCAGCGAAAGTCTTAATATTATTATTATTATAATTATTATTATAATTATTATTATAATTATTATTATTATTATTATTATTATTATTATTATTATTATTATTATTATTTAAAACATTTTGTGTCCTGATCCTTCGCGCAAGGACTATTTATGTCGATTGACACCTGTATCGATGTGGGCTGGATGTACGTAAACTTTATAAAGTTTATTTGATTTTGGAGCAGAATAAAATTTTATTTGATTTCGTTTTAAAAATAATGGGCTAGAAAATTAAAGTAATAAAAACGCACGTATTTGAAAAGAAATGCAGTTTTTGTTTATTATTAATATTTGTTTATCTACTCAATAAATGAATATATATATATATATATATATATATATATATATATATATATATATATATATATATATATATATAGTTTTCGTAAATGTCACGTAAAGTCTGAAAAAACGCAAGTATCTGAACGGTGTAATTTTTGGTACTTGTGCAGTGTACAAATTATGCTAAAAAGATAACGTTAGTTTTTAGAAAGTTATTCTTAACATAATGAGGGACATTTATTTACTTTTCGGCACTTTCGTATTACATTTTAATAAAGAAGAAGATATATGAATTTAAGTTAACTTCAAATCTTATCTGTAATTCAACACGGTTCGTACACTGCAAAAAACACCAACATGTTTTAGAAATTAATAATTGTTTTATCTAATCGGTCAAAGAAAAATAATAAAAAGCGGTATATGTATGACTTTGTCTATTTTAATTTATGTCTGGAATGCAAACTTTATAAAAATACAGAAAAAACGCACGCATCCGGCAGCTTTAGATTTTTTTATTTCAAAATTATATTTGTTTGTCTAATCGATAAATGAATAATAAAAAAAAATGTTTTTCGTCATATTTACAAATTCAACACCGCCAGTTTAATTTACGTATTATTTCATTTTTTGTTTATTTATTAATACAAAAAGAACATGAAAAAATCAGTTGGTGTCATCAGCTTGAATTGAAATCGAAACATTTAGTGTTCCATCATGATGTTTTTTTTTCTAATATGCGCATACAAATAAAAAACTAAACAGTACGCTAATGAGAATTGACGTTTTGCACGAAAATTTTTCGATGTCTGTACGAGATATACACATATGTAAACAAACGCATTGCATATTCATTGCATAAATCATCTTTTGTTCCTGAATATTATTTCCTGACAAATTCAATGTTATGTTACCAGTAGATTAAAAGTTTATCTGTTACATATTTTCACACACATGTACTGTTTTATTCATATAGAATTGTACACTAATGTCGTATTATTTAGGTTTAATGTGAAAACCTTCGTGTCAGACACTGCCAAGACCTGTCCGTGCACCCTTTACTATATTCAGTGCGTAACTTATAGGTTCAGGGATTACAGTTTGTATATCTGCAGTAAATCACTTTGCTTTAATCAATATTGTAGGCCAGAAAGAATTATTGCATGTATTAAATTATTGATTAGTGTTTGTTTTGATTATGGAATCCAAAATTTGTGCGGAAAAAGCGATGGTTCATTAAAAGTAATTAGCAATCTTCGATGGTTAATTACTATTAATTATGAATTAGGACTCAAAGAAAAACATACTTTGTTTTAAATAAATCACACTGGAAGTCATACCGACACTTGACTAAAAGATAAATTAGTTAACATCAATGTGTTTTATTTTAAACACACACACAGTGAGAGCTGTCCTTATTGACATTTTGACACGACTAAAGCGAGTGAAATAATCACTCGCTGACATATATATATACGAACGAAAAGGTAACTCTAAGTTACTCAAAAACTTGTATCATAGAAAAATAACACGTCATAAAAACATAAAGCAAATAGTTAACTTTTAATCCACCCCACGGGACACGACTCCCCTAAAACCCTCATAGCATTAAAATCTGATTAATATTGACAATTTCATACCGCTACTAAATGTGAATAGTTTTTTTTGTCAATTTTCCAATGCTCAACAGTTTTCCGAGCTTCACACGATGTCTTCTCACAATTCCTGATATTTTATTTCTTCCCCCAATCATCATCTATCTGCCTGTAACTCATTTCGTTCTTTTTATTAACTTACAAATTTAACAAGCAATTTTAAGTTTAAACATTTGCACAGCGATTTTTTTTTACAAGGTGGTCACCAATTATCAAGGCCCGGAAGCCACTCATGGATAAGGGTTAGTGTAAGTACAGTACGTTAGTGTGGATATTTTAGAGTGTCTACTTAAGGGGGCGGTTCATCAGGAATTTGTTTACGTTGGACTTGTAGACATCCAAGTTGTAGTCAGGAGGGAAGCAGACAGACGGAACAGAGTTCCACAGGCGTGCAGTTCTAAGAAAGAAGCTTTGTTCATGGAATCTACGTTTTGATTTAGGCATATATAAACAGTGGGGAAAGTTTTTTGACAGTGGATTCAGCAAGACGGGGTTTTTTGTAAAAGATTGGCGAGGGGGGACCAGAGATTGGAGTTCAGACGAGCAGTTGCCATTGAAATAACGATAAAACAAAGATAGGTTCGCAACCTCTCTTCTGTGGGAGAGAGGTTGCAGGAAAGAGAAAAGGGCATCCCACACTAAGCCACGAAGTCTATTTTGTACTCTGTCAAAGCAGGATAGGCTGTTTTTAGCAACTCCTGCCCAGATATGGCAACAGTATTCCATCTTTTGACGGATTTCAGAAAACATATGGGGCAATAGGCACCTGTGGAAGGCAGCCTTCACAAACATCACTATAGCATTACTATATCACATGTGGGATAATAACTATTAAGTTTGCCTGCTCACCTACTGATAAAATGTCTTAAATCTCAGTAGTAAAATTTACTGAACCAACCAAACTTAATCCTTTTGATCCAAGGTTAGAAGCAGTTTTTTTCTTCAGATTTGCAACTATTTTAAACCGTAATCACATTTTATTCCGGTAATGCAGCTGCACAGAACTTTGTTTTTCTGCTAAATAAATAACCCACAAAAGTGTTCCATTGCTTCTCAAGCACTGAGATATATGAGAGCTATATACCATGTGTTACACTTAGTATAATTAAGATTTTAATTTTATGAAAAAGATATTTAGTTTCTGTTTTTATCCACAGCTTATCAGCTGCAGTCATAATTTCCACACTATTTTTTAAACTCATGTAAACTCTTTGTCAGAACATCAACATCATCTCTGGTACTAAGGGGATATACATTTTTACAACAGAGGATATCACGGATACATTCAATTTTACGAGAGTCGTTGGCAAAGTTAAAGGAAAATGCGCTTGCGTTGTGCTGCACTAATGCCTCCTTCCTGGCCTCTACACAACATTTTGTTACCCTTCTTTGTATTTTCCCCAACTTTGGTTCGCTTTAGTTCCGCATTCCGTTTAGATCAGTGGACATCACTCCGGTCAATGTGACCACTGACAATTCGATCAGCTGGTCAACGATTTTTTCTTGATGTTTTCCTGATGAACCTTCTTCAAAATTTGTTGACGATTTCCCGCATCCCATTCTCTTCTCCATTCGTCTGAGGGAGATTTCTGCTGATCAATTCGTTCTTTGTCTACGCTTTCTGTTTCGGCATTCCATTCCATATATTGGCGACGTTCTCAACCAGTCATAGTTATTGACATTTCCAGTTTTGATAGAGGAGATAAATAAGCAAAACTTTTTTCCATGCCAATTTCATGTTGGTTTTACCATTTGAAAAATCACTTTCACAAACAAACATCGTTATACACAATTTTGAGACATTGAGGACTTCGGCTTCCACCAGATTTTGGAAATGAGAAAATGATGATGTTTTCTATCCAAACGTAGTTCACTGTTGTGTTAATACGCGAGTAAGTAAGTGATTCCTTTATTTCCTTGCTGTTCAAATAGTGCATGTCCCCCACATTCGAATCTTTAGTTACTATTTTCTGTTTTTTCTAAAATTCTACAACCCGTCTCAGTATATACACAGATTTTCCCAGCAGATCTCCGCACAGTTAATAAATTGTACCATAATTTGGGAACGTATCGTGTATCATACAATTTTCATCTTTCGTATTTCGTTTTGGTACACTTGTATACAATTTTATTGCTCCTACTCTTATTGCTTTAACTTAGAATTCGTCACCAAGGGTTATTTTTCTGCCACATCCAATTTTCAGAATAAATTTCTTCATATCATAACACATGCGATACAATTCTATTTGTAAATTCATTCTTAAACAGCACATTATGTGAGAAAGTCCAACAACGTTTGAATTTTCTTAGTGAAGTACATTTTCTTAGTGAAGTACATTTTCTCTTTTGAGAAATTCGGCTAGAAATTCTGCACATTATCTTTTTCAAGCAGTCGAGAGTCAAGTTTAACGCATCCGTTTTTTCCACAATGATAACGCTTGGATCTCTTTCTGTTGAGCTGATGTTTGATATGGTTTTCAATTCTGCATTATTATCTTCCTCTTCTTTAATTTTCGATTCCATTAGGTCGCTCAATTACCAAGATCTACTGAGAAACATCTTGGTTAGCTATCACCAACATGGTGTAGAAATCGGGAAGTGTAGTTAGGAGATGCACAAATCTGTCCTCTTCGTTTATTAAGTCACCAATGAGTGCCACCTCATCAAATATTTCAACCATCGTTTTGGTGTTTTCGTTAATAGTCACTCTCTTTTAATTTAAGGGAATATAATTTCTCCTTAGCGCTTATTGCTTAGCTCACGTTTTCATTGGAAATTAATCAGCTAATTGCTCCCAAACGGTCTTAGAGTAAGTTGGATCCCTAAATAAATATAGCAATGATGTCTTTTTTTTACCGAGAGTATAATTGTGGTTAACGCATGGTCGCTCCTTAACGTATATGTTCAGTGTGCTTATTATAAAGCCGTTTTGGAGAGTAGTTCTCGTCCCATCAAAAATTCCCCTGGCACCATCTTTCATTAATGTTATATTGCACTGAATTCTCTACACGGCGTAATGTATTCCATCAATTGGTGGCATGGAAACGATAAGTTGGTCATCTGTAATTAGTATTCGTTATAAACCAAAATAGTTTATTATAATATTATGAATTAAGTATTAGAGATCAAATAAAAAAACACACCTTATTTGTTTTAGATAAGATTCACACTAGAAGTAATACCGACGCTTGACAAAAAAGATAAATTATTTAGCGCGTAAAGGTGTTTTAGTTTAAACACACAAAGACAAGTGTGACCGCAAATACGAAATCATTCGTTCATATATAAATAAAAATTGAAGGTAACTATTAGTTACACAAGAAAATAACACGTAGTCAAAGCATAAAATCAAGGAAGTAAACTCTTTCATGCAGTTCAAAAGACACAACATCCACAACCTTCACAGCATGAAAATCTAATTGGCATTGACAATTTTTTAGAGAAAGAGACGAATAGAGTGATTGTTAAGGAAGTCAGTATATTCGCCAGAATTATTTTAAACTGATACCATAGAGGGAATTTTTCAGCAGTCAAAAATCATGATTTATTAAGCAATTTCTTGAAGAGTTTAAAGCAACTAGAGCTGAGCATTTTGATAGTATAGGAGCGTGTTATCATGGCCACACGTGTTAATGTATCTATTTTTTTTTTATAATATCAGGAACATGAGAATCGGTGTTTTTTAAATGCACTGGAAAGTTTAGAAAAAAGTGGTTTGTTGTGTTTAAACTAGAGTTGGAAGCGAACTGTCAGGCAAGCAGCTTTTGATTACAAATTATTTACTACAATAGCATACGTTTTTCACAAATGACGGCCTCCCAATATCTGCGATTCATTTAATTTCTGGTAATTCCGGCACGCCTTCTTAAAGGCTGAAGCCATTTAGTTTTTGTAATTATTTCTCGCTTCAATAAACTTTAGCTCTTTGTACTGGATTTACGTCGGACAAATCTGCGGAATGTATGCTGATTTTAAACAATGACAGATACACAACGAAAAAAAAAACGAGAGGGGAAGGAGAGGTTTGCTATAATACTTCCATGTAAGAAACATGTGCTTCAATTACTACTTTGAATCAAATTAAGAATATAATGGAAGCAAATATTTATTAAGCGAATTATTACTAAAATTGATTACCAAAATGGAAAAAAATCGCACAAAATATATGTGCTCTTATGAAATTAGAATTATTGCGCGAACACATTCACATTCACGCACACACACAGACACACACAAACACACACACGCATATATATATATATATATATATATATATATATATATATAAACACTGCAGTAAATGAATGCTTCAAAATTTCTAATTCTGCAGAATTTACTTAATTTCATTAAATTTATCTCCTCTACACATTTTCTTTTCATTTTGCACATAAAACTTCCTCGCAGTCTTTTCGAGACACATAAGGCTTTAAACCGATATTTCACCATTGAGGGAAACGCTCGAGATAAGTAATACAATTAAAATTTAAGCGTCCGTAATAAAAATTTGTAAATGTGATTTATTCCATGACTTTCCATTTCGATACAATACCTAAGGGCGCATATATATATATATATATATATATATATATATATATATATATATATATATATATAAGGATATGAAAGGAACCCAGTGTTTTAAAGACCCAAACAACAAACCCAATGTGTTAAAACCAAAGCTAGTAAATGTATTTATTCCATAATATTTATTAAATAATTTATTTAAAATATTTGCACTAGTTTTGGTCCTAAATCCATTTAAGTATGGATTTTGTATTCCATACACACACACACACACACACACACACACACATATATATATATATATATATTTATAAAGCAGTAATCTACGTACACGCGTGTTTCCAGTTAATTAACTCTCATCAGCGTAGCTCAACTGTTTCTAGGGATCGAACTTCAGGCCATGTTTCCATAGTACGGCGCCTTAACTCTTAGACCATGGACCTTAGATGAATTTACTGTTTATTTTTATCGCTTATAAATTTAGATTTGTTGTTGTTTTTTCGCATATTGTTTACACCACTCATAAGATTATCCGGTTTTTCTTTTCTCGTTTTCTTATATCTGTGTTGGCCCGGCAACCTAGTCAGCTTTGGACTTTAGAATTCAACATTATCCGTTCCTCCGTTCATTCCAAAGATTGTCTAAAATTTTGCATCATGTTACTGGGCAAGGGAAAAATCTTACATTCTCGTACTTTTGATAAAAAAAAATAGGTTGCGTCCCCAGGGGGTCTAAAGGGTTTAAAATGGCCAAAAATAGCATTTTGCGGACACAAAATATTTTCCGACAATTAGATTTTGCTGACAAAATTCCAAAACACCAAACATAATATTTGCCCTTGGGACAAATTCTGGTTGCATTTCCAGAGTGTCCAAAAGATTACGAAATGGGCAAAAATCGCACGTTGCGGGACAAATTAATTTTTCAAACCATTAGATGTTATTGAAAATTTCCCAAATATACATCTGAAAACATTATATTTGACCCTGGGAAAATTCTGGTTGCTTCCCCAGGGAGATCAAAATAGTCAGGAAAAGGCAGTTTTTGGTACATAGAATATTTTCCGATGATTAGATTTTGCTGAAAATTACCCGAAAGCAAAACCACATAATATACATCAGGAAATAGAATATTTGGCTCTGGGAAACTTTTTTGGGGTCAAAAGCGGCCAAAATCGCTAAAAACAACACTTAGCTTTTGCTGGAAATTACCAAAAAGCAAAACCACATTGATATATTGTAATGTAATTCTTTGTTTTCTCTCTAGTGGGTAAAAAGCAGTAAGAAAATATCGTTATGGAGAGGCAAGGTGCGGATGAACTCAAAATCCGGGCCAACAAAAATGGAACCCGGACATTGGATGACCTGGTCCTATGACACAAATCGTTTTATGGATCAGGCCGTTGTATGGAGCAAGGTTCGAATGAACTTAAATCCTGGCCGACAAAAATGAAACCGGGAATGGGATGACCTGAAGATGACGTGATTCGGTCGCAGATAAGACCAAAAGCAAACGCCGGGCAGGTCAAAATATGGGTCAATGAAGTCAATTGGGCTATGGGTTACCAGGTCGAAAGTCCATAAACGTGAGATGGTAAACAAAAACAAAGAGAGACGCGGAGACGGGGAACGAGAGACAGACGACGAGGAACTGCCTGTCACGTTTGCAACCTACACCTCATCCACCACCACCCCCACCACCTCCACCGCCGTATTGTGTATATATGAATGTTTGTTAAATAAACCAAGTTTGTTTATAACAAAGTGTCTCGCTATTCATTGAAAAATGAACAGCGGTCATTTCAATCTAGACGATTTACAACAAACATATGTCAAACGAACTATCTCTCAGTCTATCTATCAAGATATTAAAAAAGCTCTCATAGTCGAATTACAGGTGGTGCACATGTAGTAGAATGCGCCCTATCTCTAGATGAAACACTAAGACTCTTCCTAAGACGAACAACAACAATACAGAATATACGTCATCTTCATACCACCCAATAACATATGTTTGTTTGTTTTTAAAATCAAAATGAAAAATTCTGGATTATTTGTTTCTGTGTTTCGGATAACATTTTTAGGTTATTTCCCTTTGATTGTAAAGTTTTTATTTTTAATAGTGTTTCTATTTCCTTACCTCTTTATCAAGACAGAATAAGCCACAAGGTCAGTTATTAATGTGGAAAAATTCTAGCTCTCCCCAAAGAAGAACTCTGGATAGGAACAAAAATGAAATTTGCGCCAGTAAAGAGGTATAGTAATTACTACGTTGAATTTGAACGACAATTGCTTTTTGATACTTATGCATTTTACGGGCGGCGCCACTTTAGGGGCGATAACTCCAACTTCTTCTTGAAATAATAACAATCCCCCCACGTATGTTAAATAATAGGTTTCTAAATAATAACGTTAAAAAGGGCATCACGCTTAAACTTTAAAGTTACCAAAGTCACTGAAAAGTAACTGAATTGTATTCTCGACTAAATTTAATAAAACATAATCTGTTCTTGATCAAATAACCAACAAAATAAATCAAAAAATAAATAACACCAAAATATTTGATATAAAAATATATCAATATATAATCGAAAAAACATTTATTGAAAAAAAAACTCACATTTAAAAAAAATTAAATCAACGTTACTTGGCCTTTTGGCTTGAAGCTGTCCTCATACAACACATCCTCCATTCTCTCCTCAGTAAGTTGAGGAGAAATCCTTCTAGACTGCGGTAATTTTATTTTTCCTTACATTAAAAACCGACCTTGTATCTTACTCTGCCCTTGTGGGGAGAAAAGTAAATAGGAACATTGGATTTTTATAAACAGAATATACGGCTTTTTGCGGTAAATATATCATTATGTTGCTAAATGTTTCAATACATCATTTATTTTTTAACTTTAAAATGTATCAAAAATATAAAAGTTAAAGTAGCTGATGAAAGTAATGTGACAAACGAACACAGATAAGTTAGATTACATCATTTTAATAAAGACAGGAGGAGTTTGGTAGAGTTGTCAAAGATCAAATCGTTGAACTTTGACCACATTGCCAGTAAAATTTCCGGCCGAAAACCAGTTAAAAAGATCTTCCCAAACCTCAATAAACCTTATCTCAAATCTCGCGTCTGTAGACTGAAAATTGACAGAGTAGTTTAGTAGCGAAATGTACACCCGCAGACGCACTTACACTTACACAGACAGACAGACAACTCCTCTTTTATAGATATATAGAATTTCTAATCGTATTTTCTTGCTCTACTTTTGTTTCGGGCACTGTCGAAGTAAATACTGAATATATTTACATAAGATTTTATGTAGATACAATTAATAATAATCATATGAGTATCTATCTATCTATCTATCTATCTCTCTGTTTCTCTCTATCTATATATATTTATATATAAGTGAAGATGTCTCTACGTGTGTGTGTGTCTGTGTGTGTGTCTGTCTGTTTGTGTGTCTGTTTGTCTGTGTGTGTACATTTCCCTACCAATTCTGTCAATTTTTAGTCTACAGACTCGAGATTCGAGATAAAGGGTATTGATATTTGCGAAAATCTTTTTAATCTGGGTTCGGCCAAAAAACTTTCTGTTAAGAGGTCAAAGTTCAACAATTTACTTTATGAAAACCCTACCAAACTCCTCCGCCAATTTTGGGTCTAAAAACTTAAAATTTTAGATATATGGTACTTGGACATGGATCTAATTTCATAATTTTATTTGAGCCCCAAACAGTAAATGTTAAGGGGTCAAAATTAAAAATAAATTGACCGCTGCAGTCTCTACCAAATTGCTCAGCCAATTTTTGGTCTAAACATTTGAAATTTTACGTAAAGTGTGTTGAGACATAGGGTAAGCGTTTTATTCCGTATTTTGTCGAAAAGTTGGCTGCCAAGGGGTTTAAGTTCAAAAGATTTTACCTTTGCAATCTTTAGCAATCTAATAAGTCAATGTTTGGTCTAAACATTTGAAATTTTACATAAAGGGTATTCAGGCATGCAGCAAGTTTTTTTAATCAGTTTTTGGGCGAGAATGTAGCTGTCAAGACGTAAGAGTTGAAACTGTTATCATTTGAAGGTTCTAATAAATTTATACGCCAATTTTTTGAAATTTTAGATGTAGGTAACGTGGACATGGGTCAAGCCTTTAATTTGATTTGAGCCTAATATTATAAATGTCAATGGGCCAATATTGGGGTCAAAGTTTTAAAGAAATTGACCTCTGCTGTCTCTACCAACTTTTTTCCATGCTAGTAAAGAAAGCCTATTATATAGAAAGGCATTACGGTACACATGCAGACTTTTTAATATATACATCTGCACATAAAGTTATGAACAGTACATAGGACCGGAGCAAAGCCGAGCTGAACGGCTAGTATATATATATATATATATATATATATATATATATATATATATATATATATATATATATAAAGCCCCCCTCTTTGGGTTTAGCACTGGCGTAAATAATCTCACTCGCTACTTAATTTGGCTGAAAAATGCGAAGCTCGCAGTTTGTTTACAAACAATCGTTTGAGCAGTTTATAAGTAGCGGACGGATGTTTATTTAAATAGACATTCGGACAGATTAGTTGCGGGCACCGCTTCCGTGGTGAAGGGGTAGAACTGCCGACTGTCATCACGGCGGTTCCAGGTTAGATCCTCAGCTTCGGATAGGTGCTAGTATAGCGGCACTGATGAGTTGTGATACAACGAAACAGGACTGTATATCGATGACTACAATTATATTTAATATATATATATATATATATATATATAATCTCTTTAATAATACTCTGATAGCCTTACGTTATACAACTTCTAACACATCTTAATATTTAAATAATTATTAGGCTAAACGCGTTGTTTTTCGATATGAAGAAAAGTATAGGGAAGTACGCCACTTTATGATGTCTCTGATGCACATGTAGTTTAAATAGTCTTTATATTGTTGTCACAATTTTTATATGTTATTTCCCATCTCTAATTAAAATCCCTGTAGTATCAGTTCACTGTTATATGTTATTTCTATTTTTACACCATTGTTCCGCCTTTGCTTCTGCTGAAACTAGAATAAGATGCCTAATACGAGAGGGGTGCAATGAGTAATCCCTCTGACCCACTACCCATAGCAGTAGAGCAACGAAACTTGGAACAGTTATTAGTCTTTCTCTACATAGAAACCGCCTAGAATTATGCATTTCTCCCAGCGTTTGATGCAGCTCTGGAGACCGTTTTTGTAGAAAACCCCAGGTTGGTCTTACAACCACGACGTGACTGCAGAATTGGGGCGGCCAGGTGTGAGAGCTGTTTCCACAGACTTCCGGCCATGTTTGAATTCACGATGTCAGCGTTTTACAAGGTCATATGATTAGGCATTATCATCATAAGTTTCTTTCATTTCATCAAAAATCTCCTGTGGTGTGCATCCTTTCAAATACAAAAACCGGATCACTGCTCGACATTCTACAGGCTCCATTTCACACCTGACTGAGTTCAAACACGTGTAAAACAGAAACCACAATTAGTTCTGAGCTGTAATTTGCCACATAATCCGTAGATATATAAATCATTGCACATGCAAAATTTCAGTTACATCAGACAACTGAAAGTGGCTAAGTACCATTACTCATTGCACGCCCCTCGTAATATGCCATAAACACAATACAGTCGTTTGCTTTTTATATTTTCGAGGCATTTTAAGCAATTTTTTCTGATATATGCTTCCGAGACTCCCTGATACTCTTGATATTTCATTTCTCCAGAGATTCAGTGGAGATATTAACATCACCCATGGTATAGTAGCCGTTCCCTAATAATCTACTTCTTCTGTGGAAAATTCTGAAATACTTTCGTTACTAATATCACGTATGTTCTAAAAAGTCATTTTCTTGATATTGAGCATCCAATAGCATATTCGTATCTTCACAGTGCATATATCTTGTTTTCAACAGGTTTGTATTTTATAGATAGCTAGAATAATTCACCCAGAAAATATTGGCGTGATGTGAGTAAGCCCATTTGTACACTTTGTTTTCTGCTATTTATATAGAATGCGTTTTTTTTCCATTTATTATCTCAAATGTATGACCAGTTTTTTATAGAAGATATTCTACCGGCTCTTGTATCCAGATTCTTAGAGTCATATGATGTTGTTCAGTGCTCCCAACTGTGACTTGTTCTTGATGTCAATCTCTAAGAAACACTAACTCTTTTTATTGTCTTCTGAAACATCGGGTTCTGTATATTACTTTCTTTTTTAAATTTTTTTTTATTACATTTTCACCCTTAACAAGGCAAATTGCCACTTTGGTGTAGGGGGCTACTATCAGGGGCAACAACTACTGGGGTACAATGTAGGGATTTGGGCAGAAAGATGTCGGTTCACGTTACACTTGAACTTCTGCACGTCAGTACTGTTGGGGAAGCAGGGGCCTGGAATGGAATTCCAGAGTCTAGCGGTTCTGGGGAAGAAACTATTGGAGTAAAAAGATCTTTTACATCTAGGGATCTCTACAGTGTGGGGGGAATTTAGCAGCCTGTCGGGTTTGTCGAGGGTGCTCACGTCGTGGGGGCACAAGTGTCTGCAGTTCGTCAGAGCATTCACCACTAAAATACTTGTAGAAAATACAGAGGGATGTAACATTTCGTCGATGGGACAGAGGCTGAAGCTTAGATGCCAGTTCAGGCCCTATCAGGTTTGCGACTCTCTTTTGAACCTTGTCAAGGAGCAAGAGACTAGTAGCAGATGCACCAGCCCAGATGTGACAGCAATACTTCATACATGGGCGAATGGTGGCCTTATAGAGGTACAGTATACTTTCGGGTGTTAGTAGTTGTCTAGCACGGTAGAGAGAGCCCATCTTTCTTGCAGCGGCGCTGGCAATGCCTTCAATGCAATTGTTCCAACACATATTTCCTGTGAACGTTAGGCCAAGAAGTCTGAAAGATGTACTCTCAGATAAAGAGTTGTTGGTCATTGCTATAGGTGGTAGAGAGGGGTTTTTGTAATTATTGAATGAAACTAGTTTAGTCTTGGCGGCATTGAACGTGACCAAACATTTTTGTCGCTATTCCACTACAGATGTGATGTCTTCTCCTAGTGTTTCTGCTATTTCTTTAGAAATGTGTTCATTCGTCTTCCTGTCGTGTCTGCCATAGAGTGTAGTGTTATCAGCATATATACCCATCTTAGAGGCAATTTTGTCGGGGAGGTCATTTATGAATATCAGGCACAATAAAGGTCCAAGGATAGACCCCTGGGGCACCCCCGCATTTATATCATATTGTTTAGATGTACGACCGTCGAGGACAACCTGGATATTTCTCTTATCTAAGAAGGATTTTATTATGTTAAGTATTCTACCAGTGATACCGTATGATCTAATTTTCCTGAGGAGACCCTCATGCCATACCCGGTCAAAAGCCTTAGATATATTTGGAGCTAACGTTCTGCCCTCCCCGCTTTGTCCGGTGAATGGTACATACGTTCAGAGATTACAGTTAGGTGATGGACTAGAGCATGTTTCATTAAGGTCTCAAATATTTTAGCAAAAGGTGGGAGGAGGCTAATGGGGCGATAATTTGATGGGTCAGTCCTTTCGCCAGAATTCTTGAATACTGGTACAACAGAAGCAGTTTTCCAACAACCCGGAAAGCAAGCTTCATTAAGGCATTTGTTGTAGAGTTTGGAGAGAACTTGAGCTACTTCGACTGAGCACTTTTTTAATAGCACAGCTGGGATGAGATCGGGTCCACATGATTTTGAAGTGTCAAGGTTTTTTTTATGATGGCATGCACCTGAGCAGAGGTGATTTTTAGATCGTCTAGCGTGGCGTCTGTTCGCATAGGAAAGTCAGGTAAGGGGTGGTTGGAAGGGTCCAGTGTGGAGTTTGAGGCAAACCGACTGGCAAGCATGTTAGCCTTGTCGGTTGCTGAGGAGACAACCCTGTGATTGTTGGTTAGTGGGGGAATTGTTGATTGTGGTCAAAAACAGATCTAGAAGTGATGCGTGTTGTTCTTCCTGGTCAGGGAAACGGGTTGGAAACGTAACCATTGTGATAGGGAGTGAGATATAGTGAAGCAATGAGTTTTTCTGCCCGCTGTATCTGTGTAAGTAGAGAATGCCGAGTCGTAAAATACGCTTAAATATATTTTAATTCATCTATATTTTTTTTACACGGGGCTCATCACTTATCAAGGCCCGAAGGCCACTCAGGGATAAGGGTTATTGCGTGTACAGTAATCAATAAGATAGTATTTTAGTAATCATTAGTATTGGGGTTTTTGATATTGTCTTACTTAAAGGGGCGGTTTGTCAAGAGTTTGTTTATGTTGTACTTGAAGACGTCCAAGTTGTAGTCACGTGGGAAACAGGCAAGCGGCAAAGAGTTCCACTGGCGTGCAGTTCTAAGAAAGAAGTTTTTCTCATGTAATCTACGTTTGGATTTAGGCACAGAAAAAGAGTGGGGAAAATTATTGACAGTAGTTTCAGCCAGACGGGTGTTTATCGTGAAAGATTGGCGAGGGGAGACGAAGGATTGGAGCTCAGACGAGCACCTGACATGGAAATAGCGATAAAACAAAAACAGGCTTGCAACGTCTCTTCTGTGTGAGAGAGGTTGCAGGGAAGAGAAAAGGGCGTCCCCACTAAACCACGAAGTCTATTTTGTACTCTGTCAAGGCAGGATAGGCTGTTTTTAGCAGCTCCTGCCCAGATGTGGCAGCAGTACTCCATCCTTGAACGTACTTGGCTTTTATAAAGATAGAGAATTGCATCAGTAGTGAGATATCTTCTGGAACGGTAGAAGGATTCCACAATTTTCCCAGCATCCTTGGCAACATATTTGATGTACGTGTTCCATTTTAGATCAGGGGTAAAGGTCAAACACAGGAGCTTGTCAAAACATGGATCCTCTCCAAGACGAGAGCCATCCATTTCAGTTGATGCCAGATGGGGATCAGGGCGTTTATGATGTAAAGATAGAAGCTTGGTTTTGGATGCATTAAAAGTGACCAGCCACCTCTTCCCCCACTGTACCACGTGCTCAAGATCAGAGGAGAGAGAATTTGAGAGAACTTCATCATTTATGGCCTTTGATGTGTTTCCATAGATGGTCGTGTCATCAGCATAGATGTCAACGAATGATATAAACGCTAAAGCTGTCCTTTTTGTGCGCTAAGGATGCATTACTTATTTGCTGGGGTTAGTAGTCCGTTTACAGAATGGTCATCTTTAAAGAATATGTGTTAAACACAGGCCCACACACTTACGCATACACACATTGGAAGAGTTATACATGATGCAGAAAAATTGCAGATTTCGTATAACTTATTATAGAGTCGTAATTTCAAAAGTAAAAAAAAAAATAATCATATTTGGATGTCATCTAACATCTAAAGCTGGTGACGTTAACACTTTACCAACTTAAGAATAATATGTAGTGATAACTATGATTAATGTACAAAATGTATAACGATTTAAATTTTTCCCCAGTTTTTACTTTTTAAAACTATTTTAACCAGTTTAAGACCCATAAAACGATATTCTATAAAAAAAAAATCCAATCATTTGAGGCGCGTAGTGCCGCTCTGCGACTTTTAGTTTCGGGTGAGATAGAGTTTTAAAATATGGAGACAGTAGCAGACATAGTGAGTTTTATAAATTAGACTATTGAGTTGATAATGATATTTTTCTGGAAGAAGTGTTTTAATATAGTTAAACATTTAGTAATTTAAAATTAATATTATTACTAACAGTAAATAAATGTTATTATTAACAGTAAGTTATATATACTAAAGAGAGGATGCCCTGGTTTGCCGTAAGTAAAATACGCTTAATATGAAATTTTAATGTGTCCTACAGACAGATAGACATGCATACAGACATACATATAGAATATTATATATTAGATTAAGCGTATTATTACTTACCTTATACATGCAATAGACATACATTAGTGTCCGCACATACACAGTCATGATGCTACTGTGCGTAGTCATTATACATGCATAATAATAATATATACCCGGTATGTGACATTAACATTTTCCTCTTAGTGTTTAGCCCATGTATATTAATTGTGTGGCCGGTTAATAATGCCAAAACTGTATGGAGTACTTATTTATTATGCCTCCCCACGGGACAGAGTAAGACACCAGAGTCGTTTTTTAACGTGGAGAAAATGTACAAAAAATTAAAATTGTCTCAGTCGTGAAGGATTTCTCCTCCACCGAAAGAGAACAAGAAATAGAAGTGCAGCATCTGAAGAACAGATGCTACACTTTGATCTTGTCCCGAAGGCCAAGCTGTATTGCAAGTTTGTGAATGCCAAGCTTCGGTTGTAAAGTGTGCTTTGAAAATATAATTCTTACACGACATAGATGATGCTTGCCACTGTATTTTCTCTGTTTTATCGAATCGGTTTTTTCTGCGAAGGTTTTTGCATTGTTCATTCATAGGGCTTGTATTTCAGTTACTTCATCATTGTGTATGTTTTATTTTTGGACATCCGTCCCCGCTTTCGAAGAACACGTAGATAAACTTTATTTATGGAGGTGTATTTACAATGCGTACGAGAGAACTTATGAGAGAGCCTACAGTCTCATCACTGAGGAGCAAGCGTAAGTTTTTGAGAGTCGTGTAGGCACTCTGATGTTTTTTTTTTTTTTTGTTGTAGTCACCTTCACCCTAAACAAGGCATATTGCCACTTGGATGTAATTGGGACTATGCCTAAGAAAGATTAACACGATGTTGTTTACATTGCATTTAAACTTCTACATATCTGCACAAGGAGTTAGCAGGAAGGGAATTCCACGGTCTAGCGACTTGAAGGAAGAAGCTATTAGAGTAGAATGCCTTCGTGAAGAGGTGTGACTTTGTTTCTCAGCGGGTTTCTCGGGAATATGTGCGTCGAGGGGCACTAGTGCAATGTATTCATTAGAGCACAGTCCATTAATTCTGACGTTTAATAGAGTCTTCACCAAATCCATTGAAAGCCAACATGAGAAATAGCGTAAAGCTATTTTCTTAGGAAATTTCCGTTTAGCTCTTTACTCCAGGAAATGTTGTTTTTACATCGGTGTGGCGTAAATAAATAGATTATGTGAACAACATCATTTGATTATTTGTACAAAGTTTAAGCAATGGCATAATTAGAAAGTTAGACAGCTTCTTATATACATGTAAAGTTGCGCAGTAAGAGAAAGTCAGTCGAGCGCATAAACGAATTGGACTGTCTCTCAACGCCTTGGATACTACCAAGCCAAGGTATACAAATTGTAGAAACTTAGAAAACGCGTGCAACTTCCAAGTCAGGGAAAAATCATGAAATAAAATTGAAAATACAAAGCGATACTAGTTGGTCCTGTGCCGAGCATGCGCGGAAGCGCATAAGCGTATGTGTCAGACATACCTGCGATGAAAAGCGAACCCGGGATCTTTCGATTACAAATCAAGTCCACTAATGAGCTACATCCATCGTACCCCAACGTGACGATTTAGTTTCGTCCAACAGCTATGAAAAGAACAGCCGACAAGTGATTCGGCCGTTTTTGAAATGCACTGTTTTGATAACGTGTCTCGCATTATTGCATTTTCGTATCGTGGCGTCTTGATTCGGCGAGATTGTTCGGTCCTGCTTGGGTACGTGTGGCGTGTCGATTCAACGGTATTCGTTTGTGATGTGGCGTGTCGATTCAACGGTATTCGTTCGTGATGTGGCGTGTCGATTCAGCAGTTGTTTTTTTTATTCAATTGTAAGGTTAAAGTACAGAATAGGTACAAAACACCCTACCCTCCTCATGTTAAGAATGGCTTTTTAAATAATAACGTTATTATTTCAGCACGGATCACTCTCTGCATGAGTACCATATATTTTTTCTGGCGGTCTCTCTCACTCGTGTAGCGACAGGTCCTTGAATGTTCGTTGCTTTTTGCAGATTAGTCAAACAAACCGAAAGATGGACAATGTTCGTTTCCCCTATTACCCAAATATTATCCGTCTCTATTTTGTAAAAACTGTGTCGTAAATAGTTTTTGAACTATATCTATACCTTACACCACACACACACACACACACGCACACGCACACGCACACGCACACACACACACACATATATATATGAGTAGATTACGCTTGTGTGTAAATATTTAAGAAGTAAACTCTCAAACTATTTGTCACAAAACACTAAAATTAACAGAAATATTAATTATACACGGGATATTTTATAACGAGTAAATTCTTTGCTTGAGTTTATAAATAGCGCGCACAGATATATATATATATATATATATATATATATATATATATATATATATATATATATATATATATATATATATATATGAAGAAGCTGAAATGCGAAATGTCTATTTTAAATAGTCGACATGATTTTACTTTCTGTGCATGTTCGCATCAAATGCGTTTGTTCAAGTCTTTTACTAGTTAGTTTTTATGTTTTTCTCGATAACAATATCGAGTGAGAATGCAGCTGGAACAATGAATGCTTTGTTTCCGATTCTATCTGATGAAATCAAGCTATTTTGCAATTCCGTCTTTGTATTAATACATGCTAATATCCGCATGATTTTAACGTATTTGGCGGCAAGCGGAATCAAAATATGTATTTTTACAGGCTTGAAAAATAAAAATAATCTTTTTAATTTCTTACAGTCTTTCAAAACGATAAATATTTTTGAACAATCCCTCACTAATGAAAGCACAATTTAATGAAAACATATTTGCTTAAGTAAATCTTTCACGACAGGGGACAGATTTTAAGTACAATTTTGATAGAAATACTTACTTTGGTTATTGTCAGTTATCTGAGTTTTTCTTCTTCTTTTCCAAGTAATACGTATAAAATTGCTCGACATTCTGAAATTGCAAATATTTATAGTTTAGCCCAAATTCTATGTTTTGTAATCAATTATTATTCCTGTTATCTTGTCCACGGATATTTCTGTTAAATCTGGGGCTGATAAGTACTTAACCAATAAAAACATATGTTATCCAACGTAAAAGATAATGCAATCTTTGGCAGCCATTTTTTTAACAACCGACAAAATAGTAATGTGTATGCGTAACGGCTTTCGGAATAACCCCCCAACCTCGCAATGATGAGAACAGATTTCGGAATAAGCACCCCCAATCTTCACATATAAAGAAAGGATTCCGGAATAAACATTCCCAACCTCCGAGTGCTCAGAACGGCTTTCGGAATAAGACCCTCCAATTTCCCAATATAACGAACGTCTTTCGGAATTAATACATTTTTTTCTATTAGGGGTAAAAAAATATTTGCTTTATCGTCTACTTCAATTACACGCATACGTATTACAAATTACTCGATTGTGTAAACAAAATAGATGCCAGGAATTACATTAGTTTTACGTTGGATATCATATTTTCATATATGATAAACGACTTATCAGCCCAAAATGTAACTGTGATATTCGTTGTCAGCATACCCGAAAAAAATGAAAAGTCGACATTTACAATCCAAAAAACCGCCACTAGATTGAAATAAACTAATTAACGTTTTACAGGAAAGAAATCATGAAAACATAAACAAAAATCAAAACGCGGATTCCATGAACAAAGCTTCTTTCATAGAACTGCACGACTGTGGAACTCTGTTCCGTCTGCCTGCTTCCCACCGGACTACAACATGGATGTGTTCAAGTCCAACGTTAACACATTCCTAATGAACCGCCCCTTAAGTAAACACTTCATCAAATCTCCACGCTAACGTAATGTACTTGCAATAACCCTTATCTCTGAGTGGCTTCCAGGCCTTGATAAGTGGTGATCACTGTGTAAAAAAAAAAAAATAATAAACAGTTGTTGTTTGCCCGTTATATCTAACGAAATTCAATTAAATTGTAATTTGCTTAAAAAAAATACATTTTATAAATTTTATGTTTATTCACTTCGCGCCGGTAGAAGTGTAAGCGACAGTTGCCAAATCATCAAAATATCGTAAGTATAATTCTGTTCTTTATACATCGTATTCCGAAATCATTCTACACCAGAATTTCATTCCATTATTATTTAAATATATTGCTATAAGTTTCCATTTGAATGGTAAAAAAGAAAGATAGGTCTAACAAAACGTTATACTCTGTAATAAGTTATTTATCTCTCAAACAAAATGCTGCTGTCTTTGTAAACCGAACGTTAGATTTGGTTCCGCATGATTTCGTTCCGTTTAAAATGTGATCTGAAAACCCGACACTTCTGCAATACTACGTGGTAACCACGTTTTTGGTTTTGTTTTGGAGAATGTTATGAAGACTTATTTATTTTATGCTCAGTTTGCAGCACTTTTCTTTAATGCTCTCTTTTTTATTGGCACTGAATAGAGATATTTAATTGTACAAATTACCATGTGGCCAGACGGTAAATTCGATTAGTGAACTGATAACTAATGTTTTCTAATATATTGCAAAAAAATTCCGCAATATTGGAGTTATTGCGTAGGAAAATGTACACAGACACACAGACACACACACAGACACGTTCACTTTTATAGATATATAGATAGATTTATTTATATATATATTTATATATATCTATATAAAGATATATATATATATATATATAATATATATCTATAAAAGTGATCATGAATTGAATTGAATTTTTTTGGTGTCTTTTCAATTCAATAGAAATCCTCCTAAATTTGCTGATGAGGAGACCGTGCTTACCAAAAAACTATGTATAATTGTTCTACGTTACTATATGTATACCACAAATAAAAAGCACGGATTTCCGAAACGATCGTACAGATAATTGACTTTGTTGTTGTTCCTTCTTATGAAACTGATTTTTAATTTAATTAAATTTTGATTTTTAAATTTTAAAAATTTTAAAAATTTTTAAATTATAAATCACATTACTTAATATTGAATTAGCTCTAGGACATTTAACTATCGAGCTTATTATATATCTAAATTACAACGAGCATTTCCTGTATTTTAATTAAACTAGTAATTTCACTATTACATTAAAATACACTTAGCTCTTTAGACTATTATTCTAATCTCCTTTATATATATATATATATATATATATATATATATATATATATATATATACTCTAAAAATAAAAAAATGTAAACTAAAACCTAAGGAACTATGTAGATTTTGTTCCATGTCGACATGGACACACTATGTAGGTAGTTGTGCAGCTATATTATTATTAAATATCTGCATTTTAGTACTGTCGCGAAAGCAGGGTATATGAGTGAAGAAACTTGCAGTGTAGAAAGGCTTTGCAACATAAAGTGAAACTGTGATTTTGTTGTTTGTTTTATTCGTCGTAGATGTTTTCTTCGAGCTGCATTAGTGCTACAAGTTCGTTGTAGGACATTCCAATAAAGTACTTGTTACTCCAAACATTTTAATTCAATAATATTGAATATATTTTCTGATGCTCGATTCCAGAATAAGGTGACCAATATTTGATCCGCAGTCATCGATTCGTTGAGTTATTCTGTCGTATTATTGAATTATCTCATATCAATATATCATGAAAGATTCCATTTATATTCTTGTGTCGTTTTTTGGGTTTTGAAACCACTTTAGTTGCTCTCTTTGATCTACCTACTTAGTAAATAAAGCACTTATCGTCACACATGTAAAGATTTAGTACAAGACAAAAGTAAGTATAGATCCATAATGCATTAAATCTTTATATGATTTCATGTTTGCTGACATTGTTTTTAGTTCAAATGACAGATATCATCGATAAAATGAAGGGGAGATAGAAAAAGTATTTTATTTAATCAGAAAGCGTCGGTTTAATAGATTAAAACCTGTTAGTGACGGTTTCAATGATAAATACAGACAAAATATTGGAAGTGAAAACTGTGACTGAGTGAACATTAAGGAATTATCGATTATGAGAATGTAGTAATAACGCTCCGAGCAACAGTCAGATAAATAATTGCTGCCACAATCCGTTTCTGAAACAGCGTAGAAATACTAAGCTACCATGTGAAAAAGAAGGTTGAACTATACATCACTAATTAAAATGTTTGTATAACACAACAGCACAAAACAATAAATTTAATTTAACGCTACGGACTAAAATGAGTCTCAATAGTAATAATGTTAACTATGAATCATTCTTAAAAAATAAACCTTCAAAATAACAACTTTTATTTGCCAATCGATTTATAGATTCAAATCCACTAAAATATATTTCTAAAACGCCTTATTGAATTCATAGAAAGTAAATCTGTGGAAATTACTCGAATATCTCATTCAGAACCAGAGTAGACTGAAGACATGACGAATCAACGTCACACTAATATGGATACAACCGGATCAAGAGAGACTTTAGTTTCGGAAATTATCCTACATTAGGTTTCCAGTTCTGAATTCAAAGGTAAAATATTAATTCAGTCGTATCAATTATCTCGTTATCCGACCTATATACAACTGAGTGACCTCCAAGCTTTCTTGCCGGTCAAGATCATTTTAGCGATTGCTACGATGTCAAACACGTTCAACATCTCGTCTGTTCAATTAGTCGTTATTGTAATGAACTTCAATTCATCTTTGGGGTTCAAAAGTCTGTAAATGCAACTTGATTTTAAAATGATATTCTATCACATCCCGGTATTAACTTTTCGTTGATCATTACAAAAAGAACAGAATAGCCGGGTAAATGTTTCCGTTTAAAATATGAGCTATTTTATTTAAATCGAGTTCGTTATTGTGAGAACGAAATACTTTTATTGTCAAAAAAGGTAAAATGAAAAGCATTTTTCAGCTTTTAATGTGTTTTTTTTTTTAAAATAAGACAATTTTGTTTGACGGATTTGTTGAATTGTTGTTGTTGTTACAATTAAAAATTTTCTTGAAAAATCTTTAATTGTAAGTTTTGTGTAAATCATAGTTAGATGTATTAATATATTTAAAAATATTTTTTATGATATTGTAAACTGTCTTAAATGTATGTATAATGTTATTGCATTTTACCATTAGGAATTCAAAGTTATCATTAGGTAGATACATTAAAATGGAATTAACCAAGTCATAGGAAAATAAAATGAAACGTTAATTGAGACTGATGGTTGGCCTAGAAATAAGTTAGAATTTTAGAGCGGGACAAAATAGAAAATTACGTAAACGGGTATTTTGAGGTTTTTTTTTTCAGATTTGATAAGTCAAAAGGAGATGTTCTTTTTTGATAATTGTTTTTTGTATTTTTTAAATGTCCATAAGTATTTTTCGCAAGATGAGTAGCTTGCCAGGTAAGCATTAGAAATGCCCTGTTCGAAAAATAATGGATCCTGCGGAATTGAGTGTTTATAAAGCAGGCCGCAAGTGATGGTACCAACCAGAGTGATAAGTCTTGGCTCAATAAATTTAAAATGAAGGCGGTGAAGGATACCAGAAACCTTAGGGTACCAAAAGGACTATAAGAATCAGTATCACAGACAAATCATATATAGCATTATGAAGTGAGAGAAAAGTAAAACATACCGTATATACGTAGGAAGATATAACCTTATACTTTTTAGATGCATGAATGTGGGTTATCTCTGCTGGATCTTGGACGCTCTGATGAAAAAAAAAGAAAAATCACAGAAATCGGTCCATAGTTAGAATTTAGTGCGCAAATAGGAATTCTGACGCAAGGGATGGAGGTTATTTAATTAAAGGTGGTATTTTCTAAGTTTCATCAAATTCCACGGGTCCAAGCAAAGAAATCCAAGCAAATCATTGTGATGAAAAGGTATATCTTAATAATTGGAAGCCAACCACAAAGATTTAAGTAAATGAGCTTTCAGTATGCCCCAAAAAAGATAAGATAGTTAAAAAATGAAACAAAGCCATAATTAGTAGAACAACCAGGCGAAAAACACCCATCAGGACACTTTTGGACGAAAGAAGTCGTCGATTTCGAGAGTGGTATGATGAGACCTCGGTTTACGGCATAAGGGTGGCTAGATGAAGCAGCTGACGTGAATAATAGCAGGTATACCCTACACCCAAAAAGTAAATGCCAGAAAGATCAAACAGATTCTGATCTAAAGAAACATAAAATTATAGAAGTCAGTTGGAAAGGTCTGACTAAAGGAGTTCTTTTTTTTCTGATCTTTCTTAGCCAAGTGGCTGTATAAAGAAAATAAAGAAAAATGTACTAGAATTTAAAAATGCGTACATTTTTTGAAGATAGGAAGAGCTATTTTCTTATAAGTAAGAAACACATTAGATAAGTACAAATGAGATTAGGATAGACGAAGATTCGAACCTTGTAAGCAAGATTCAGAAATAGATTCAGAGAGGAATTTGGCATTGTTCAGTTTCACATGAAATAGTTTAGAGATGTTGGAAAAGGAATTTTAATTGTCCAATTCTTTTTATTAAACTGAATTTAAAAAATGCAGAGACCATAAAAAGCAATGCAATTTAAATATGTTGAAAAATAGGTTAGGTCGAAAGATAGATTAGTGCGAATTCTTTCTCTGCAGAAATGGTTTGGGAACATGTGCGAACCACGCATGTTCAGGTCACGTGGGTCGATCACGTTTTTGCACACACGTATGACGTCATGGTAGAAATGAATTCTCAATATAGGAGCTAGAGTCGAGGATGAGTTAGACAGAGAGAAACGGAATCCAGAGTCGAGTCCGGATCGAATCAGTTGAGCCCCCCCCCTTTAGAAGAAAGTTTTTAACATGTAGAAACAAATTTGAGTTCCTGGATGTGATAATCATTTTGACCGGCCAAATGGAATAAAAGAACATCTCATATTTTTGTAACTGCCGTCTTCGTGCCGTCCTTCTACAAAATTGAATGTGAAATCATTTATATGAACATTGTTCCCACTCATCTTTATGATGAACTTTGTGTATAAATCATCTAAGAAATGCCTCCCCGCTCCATCTAAGAAATGTGTCCCCCTCTCCATCTAAGTAATGACTGTCCCCTCCGGTGTTAAAAAACTGATCAATCTCTCTCCACTCTAATATATGTTAAAAGAAGTAACATCCACAGAACTGTAAAAGGTATACATGCCTTCTCTCTTCTCTCCCCCTCTGTAATATCTGTTTAAATGTATCTTCCCCTCATCAATATGAATGTCACCATCCGTCTCTCTCTCTAATATGATCTCCTATGCAACAGTTTTGCCATACGTTTTTTAGTGGTTCATGGACCAAACGCATGATTGGTATCACAGGCTGTCCTGGAAGATTTTCTGTCTAGTTTGAACTTGAACAAGAAAATGACACGGATCTGTCAAAAAGCCTTCATAAAAAGAAAAAAATATATGGTCTCCTATGCAACACATAGTCCGATAAATAATAATAATAATAATAATAATAATAATAATAATAATAATAATAATAATAATAATAAAAGTAATAAAATAATAATAATAATAAAAGTAATAAAATAATAATAATAATAAAAGTAATAAAATAATAATAATAATAAAAGTAATAAAATAATAATAATAATAAAAGTAATAAAATAATAATAATAATAAAAGTAATAAAATAATAATAATAATAAAAGTAATAAAATAATAATAATAATAATAATAAAAGTAATAAAATAATAATAATAATAAAAGTAATAAAATAATAATAATAATAAAAGTAATAAAATAGTAATAATAATAATAAAAGTAATAAAATAGTAATAATAATAATAATAATAATAATAGTAATAAAATAGTAATAGTAATAATAATAATAGTAATAATGATAGTAATAGTAATAATAATAATAATAATAATAATAATACAAATAACCAATCCTCATCTCAAAAATTCAGAAACGTAAAATTAAACTCTGTTAATCACATACATTTTATCGTAGCCAGTTATTATGCATTTATCCGGCAGAAGTTCACTTGGCCTCTATTTCAATTGTTTCTTTGCTAACGGTGATGGGATTCTGTTTTCGTTTTTCTTGGCAACTATTAAACCTGATGTCTATTACTTACATTTTATTATTATACTACTTATACTAACTCAATTAATCCTAACTATCCATGCGGGGCCATGGAAATACCTGCACTTGAAACCAGGCGCGGCGAAAATCCTCCCGGTGCTGATGGACTTGTGGATCTGATCAGGTAATCCATATATGAGAAGGAAAAGTCCGATTTGTAAACCTGTGCCACTGACCTCATACGGCATAAAACGGGGGAAGGAGTCCTTTTCAGTCAAAAAAATAAATTCGTAGAGATTATGCCGAGAGCTTCACAATTTCATGTGATGCTACAGATGCTCCCGCGGAACAAAGCAATTGCCATATAGGTGTCCCGATCGGGAGCCATCCACTTCTTCCACAACCACGATTCTATTCCTGCCAACGGGGCAGAATAGGTAGAAACTAAAAAAATGGCAACTGGATCATTGCACCTCCAGTACATTCAGCACGTGCCAACACCAACTGTTACTCAAGATGTCAAGCCCACCCACGTGACTGATGATTGCCCCGAATGCTGAACCTGTCATCTATTATTCTTAGTTCAATTATTGTTAATATAATTACAGAACAATTCACGTTAGATACCCTACATGATGCAACATTGATCCTGGTCAATGGTAGAAAGCGCAATGTATTATCTTATTATATTGTAGGGATTTTGGAATTAAATACTTTCAGAAAATTCGGATGTTTTTTGCATACACCCAGGCACATAAGCGGGAAGTACATCGTATTATATCCGGTTATTAAACCGTAGACGTGAAACCCAGTGATGCAAAGTCGGTTTTGAATATTAACCTCTTACGTCAGTGGCCTCAAAAAAAGATATAATGTAATTTGGTCAATAAATACTAGACACACAACAGGCGAGAGAGAGAGAGAGAGAAAAGTGAGAGAGAGAGTGTGTGTGTATGAGAGAGAGAGAGAGAGAGGGGAGTGAGAGACGAAGAGAGTAAAAAGAATGAGCAACGGACGCGCTGACAGTTTCTTTTGCCGTCACCGGCTTACAACATTCACACATCCATCTTCACTCCCTCTTGTTTTGCTGTCAGCCACTTGTCAACGATGACAGTTAAAAGTAAATAGGTTGTCGTTATTCAGTTAGTGGCCTATCTATCTATCTATCTAGCGAAGTAAACACTAGATTGAACCGTGGAAAACGATAGGTTTCCGAGCATTTCAGGTGGAGACAGCGTCAAGGGGTCATGCTGAGACATAAATCAAACTCTGTGACCGATCAATTTGCACCAGGCAGTATGCAAACGGAGATCGGATTTGATGTGGTATGGCTCCTGTTTTAATAAACTGAGATAATTTTAGTAATTCATTATTAAACGCCAAACAGGCAAGATGCTGTGAACAAGCTTCTCATAAGGGGGTGACAGTTTCAAAATGGAACCACAAGCAAAGGTGGTTATGATCTACAGTCTGCTGTGGCGAAACGCCTTGCAGTGAATGAAAAATATTTAAAAGCAGCCATTCGTCTTGTTTCCTGTCTTGCATGCGTCTTTGTTGTAAAAGAACACCAAGACAAATCTCCCGGAGGCTTAGCAGAAGACAGGTATGTCTTTATGCATATGTTCCTATATGTTCTGGAACAGACGTACGCACACTCATAGATTAGATGAGTCCAGCCGTTTAGATAGACTTAGGGACTAGATGAACGGACCGAAAAAGATAGTTTAATAAAAAAAGAGTTCATAAAAAAATAAATACACAAATAGATAATTAAAGAAAGGACAATTTTTCTTTATATACCAGTATCCCTCTGTGTATATTTGTGTATGAATCGAGCATACATTTTCTCATATATTTTACATTTTTACTTAAACCTTTAAAATTGGCTTTTAAGAAGGGTTTAATCCCCTCTTATTTTACTGTCTATATTTATATTTTTATTGTTTTTTTCTCTTATTGCTGTAAATCCTATCACTGAAATTTTGTTCTCACTTTGTGTGTGTATCAATGGATATGTTTTATATGTGCACGTGTTCCTATGTGCATGTGTCTTCTTTTTTTCTGTATTTTTGAGATATTTGACTTACACGTTTTTAACTATTACCCACCTATTATTCTACTCGCTTTCTTGTTTAGTGTGTTTTCTTGTCTGCTTGTCTGATCCAATTTTTTTAATGCGTTCATTTGCTATGAGTATTCCTTTGACTGTTTTTGATTTTGACACGTTTTTGATCTATGAACCTACATTTTTGATCGTCGATTTATTTATTTCATTTTTTGATCTTTTTTCTCTCACTATATTTTACTTTTTTTCTGCTTTTATCACTTTTTAATTAGCTTTTACATCTAAAACCATTAAAAAATATTTTTCAATTCCTGGTGAAAAATATTGTATCATAGTCTGAAGTTTATATTATATTAATTAAGTTTTAGAACATAAATGTGATAAATCTAGGTTTTATTTCTACACCTCATGTCTGGGTGTGCATATTTTCGATGGAGTATATGATTTTATATGCTTTTTTAATCGACTATTTGGAGTAATATCAACAAGATTTAAGTTGGATTTGTTACAAGGAATTACAACATTTTTATTTGGTCTGAATTTTATCTCGATGTATATATATGCTGTGAAACAGCGAAACAGTACTGTATGTGGATGACTATATATATATACATATATATATATATATATATATATATATATATATATATATATATATACATAAAAGTGGTGGTGGGTGTCTATTTAAATAGGAATTCCGACGACTTATTTACGAGCGTCGATTCCATGGTCGAGTGGGAGAACTTCCGACTGTCAACACGACGGTTCTAGGTTCAATCCTTGGCTTGGGAGATATGCTAGTCTAGCGGCACTGATGAGTTGTGATACAACGAAACCGGACCGTATGTCGATGACTATATATGTAATCAAATACTTTTGCATGCAAAATCTGATCCCGCATTTTGCTAATTCCTACCCTCTGATGAAAAGGAATGTATTTCTTCGAAATCCCGCGGATTAAGGAACATCCACTTATTTAGTGTTTCCTTTTCAAATTAAATATGTCTTTAACTATTTTTCAAAGTGTTTTTATACATGCTTTATTAACTATTTCTTCTTATATATATATATATATATATATATATATATATATATATATATATATATTACCAGCTTTTTAAAAAACTTTTCTGCCGTTATGTCTCACTAGGATTTAACTCCCAAATCCCTTTAACATTTGGAATTTTTAACCAGTTTCTATTTTAATCTCTGGAACTCAATTCGAAGGGTTTTATTAAGACGTTTATAACATTTTGAGGATTTTACTTAAGTTTTCTTTATGTTTCTATTTTCCTGTTTTATATAGATCTTTCTTTACTTTTTATTACACGTCTAACGTTTTCCTTATTGTATGTATTTCAATATTCCTTTAGTTGGTTAATTTATCCCATTCTTAATTTTTTTTTTTACGTTTTCTTCTCCCCTTCCACTCTTTTCCAGTTCTTTATTTTATGATGCATTCATCGTGAATGATTCATATTATTCTCTTTTCTTACTTCTATATTATTGATTTTTTATTTGTTTTTTATATTTATAATTATTTATATTATGAATTTTTTTGTTAAAAATAGTTTCTTTTCTATTCACGTGCGCATCATTTTTCTAATTATGCTTTAATATGTTTATTCTATGATGTAATACTATTTATTTCACCCATTTCCAATATGCATCTTCTTAACCCAGTTTTTACCTATATAAAATCATTGGGCTTTCTCTTGTTCAGATTAGAAACACTTAAGTTTAAAATGCCATAGCTTAAAGAGCTTTCTCTCTCCTAGTTATTTTAATTGGTTTGATGATAATTTTTTATGTAATTTATAGTCCTCATACTTTATTTAATATATTAATGTAACCCATCAACAATGTTGAGTTTATCTCTCTTGATAAGTTATGGCACTATTTTGTTGTTTTCCCCCTTTCCCACCATCGCTGAAGAATGATTCGGTCGCGCGGAGCGATACAGGGAAAAAAAGGGACCACAATGCAATTTTGCAATAGCTCACTTTCTTTGATCAACGGCAACCATGGGGTAAGGACGCGCATTTTTGCCTCTCTGTATAAAGGGGGGTGCTCTTCCCCAGCACTAGTTAAGAATAGTTAAGTTGATAATTTAAAAATTAATTCTGGTGAGTGTTAGTTTTTTTTATTGTAAAATACTATAATAGATCATGTATAAAGAAATAGTTAAAATTTTCTGATATATTACTTTTGCTGCGTGTTGTTTACTCTGATTTAAACATAAGGACTCATCCATACTAGCCAGAACACAACTTCAAGAAGTCATCTTGGAGAATTGATAGCTCAACAAAGAGGTACGTCATACAATGATTTCCAGAACAATACAGGAGGGGGCTGGTGGGAAAACACCAATAAATTCGCCCATTTTCCTCAGAGCTATGGCCGTTGGGACCAGATATGAACGATAACAGAAAGAAAAAAAAACAAAACAGGCTGGTGTATGTTTGATTGTTTTCTCGAATACTGTTTGTTAAGACCGGCGAGGACGAGAGTCGTCAACCAGGTAACCCCCTGATTGAGGATGTTAAATTGTTCATCATATACATATCATTTGGATTCATAGGACTACTGTTCTCATCTTGAGTGTGATTTTCACGACGTTTCGGTCGATGTAACCCTGGCTTTCTTTAATTGAATCTTGTCGAACCTGGGAATGTTTCTATCGAACACAGGAATTTGGGCATAATTTCGATTTATTTACTTCACGGGCGTAGAGTGTTCTTGTTTCGTCAGCCATGACTGGACAGAGGCCCTAATGATTCGCAATCGTATTTTTGATCGCCCACACAAAGGATGGAACCTCGAACCTTCAGAAGAATATTACTTTATACAATTGATTTTATAAGTACCCTAACTACTGCGCCACGCGTCCTAACCTATTAAAATAACAATAAAAATATAACTATTAAAATAACAATAAAAATGACTATCAAAATAACAATAAAAATATACCTATTAAAATATCAATAAAAATATAACTATTAAAATATCAATAAAAATATGATAATAATCGATATTAGTTTGATAGAGTATAATTATAATCTTCGTAACAAGAAAAATAGCAGAGTATGTCGACTGCATGTGTCTGTGTTTTTAACGGTAATTTATACTTATTTATGAGAACCTAACTATTTGGTTAATTGCGACGTTTTGTCATTTGCTAGCTTTATAAAAATAAATACGAAATCTGCAGAAATATAAAAATATCATATTTAATCGTATTTGTCAATCATGCAACGTCGATTATATTGCTTTTTTTCTGTCGGTATGAGGAAACGGTTTTTACCAAACTCCTGCGTAAAATTTTGATCTACATACTTAAACTTTGATATACAGATGGTTTGGATTTATCTGAAAAAAAATCGACTTGGGCTGTAACCAGTAAACATATAAAGAGGAGCAAAGTGAAGACGTGAAACTTGGCCGCTGAAATTTTTTATTTATTTATTTTTTATTACATTTTCATTCTAAACAAGGCATATTGCCACTTTGTTGTAGGGGGCTACTATCAGGGACATAGGCATCAGGGATACTGTGTAGGGAGTTGAGCAGCAAGATGTCGGTTAACGTTGCACTTTAACTTCTGCATGTCAGTACAGTTGGGGAAGCAGAGATCCGGCAGGGAATTCGAAAGTCTAGTTGTCCTAGGGAAGAAACTACTCGAGTAGAAGGATCTCTTACATCTAGGGATCTCTACTGTAAAGGGTTGGGATTTAGCTGCTTGTCGGGTTTGTCGGGGGTATTTACGTGGAGGGGACACAAGTGCTTGCAGTTCGTTAGAGCAGTCACCGTTAAAGTACTTGTAGAAAAGGCAGAGGGATGCAACATTTCGTCGATTGGACAGGGGCTGAAGTTTAGATGACAGTTCAGGGCCTCTCAGATTGGCGACGTTCTTTTGAACATTGTCTAGGAGCGAGAGACTAGTAGCAGATGCACCGGCCCAAATATGACAACAATACTCCATACATGGGCGAATGGTGGCCTTATAGAGGCATAGGGTACTTTCGGCGTTAGTATCTTTCTAGCACGGTAGAGAGAACCTAAAATCAACTTAAAATTCTATTCTATTAATGTATGAGCAAATATACATAATTAAATTTAGTCTATATTTCACTATATTCTGTCAAGCTTACGATAGTAAAACAGTAACACCTAAGGCTGAAACACTTTATCTTTTAGTTTCAATTGTAGCGTATAATACCTTAATCATATTTTTCAAAGCCCTTTGGAAATATCTACTATATATTTAATACAGTACAGTAGTCATTACATGGTTTGGATCTATAATTATTAATAATAATAATAAGAAGAAGAAGAAGAAGGAGAAAAAGAAGAAGGAGTAGAGGGAGAAGAAGAAGAGGAAGACGACGAAGACGAAGTAGAACAACAACAATAATAATAATAGCAATAATAATAATATTATTAATAATAATAATAATAATAATAATAATAATAATAATAATAATAATAATAATAATCAGATTAATGAATATGAAATCTGCATGTATTAAAATAATATACTAAAGCTTATTTTACGACCTGGTCACTTAGGGCAGCAAATACTATATATGTAATGCAAGGTAATAATCAATAGGAAATGTGCATAAATTAAAATATCATACTTGAGTATATGTAATGACCGGACGACGTTGGGCCGCCCACTAGTACATATAACCTTTGTATATCTGAGGAACAGCCTTTAACAAACTCCTCTGTAAATATTTGGTCCACAGATTATAATATATATATATATATATATATATGTATATATATGTATGTATATATATGCATATATATATATATATATATATATATATATATATTAAAGCAACCCAACGCATAAAAAGAATAAGTAATTTAATTGTGCCCCCACGACGCGAGCACCCTCGACAAACCCGACGGGCTACTAGATCCCACCCCCACACTATAGAGATCCCTAGATGTAAAATATCTTTTTACTCCAATAGTTTCTTCCCCAGAACCGCAAGACTCTGGAATTCCATTCCAGGTCCCTGCTTCCCCAACAGTACTGACGTGCAGAAGTTCAAGTGTAACGTGAACCGACACCTTGCTGCCCAAATCCCTACATAGTACCCCAGTAGTTGTTGCCCCTGATAGTAGCCCCCTACACCAAAGTGGCAATTTGCCTTGTTTGGGGTGAAAATGTAATAAAAAAAAAAAAAGTAATGTTATTCGATGTGTCTTAGCGAGGAGACTCGCCTTTGTCAAGATTTTTTCTTCTTCTTACGCCTCATGATGGTAAGTTTAGACGGGACACATCGATTTAGTTTTTATTGAACGGTTTTTATTATAAAATATAGAATAACATTCATTTTAAATTGTTTCATCTTGTTTTACGTTAGATAGCTCCAAAAAGTATTTCATATACGTGTCATATTTGTTTTTCTATTTACCAGTGTTTTCAAACAGGAACCAGCCAATTATTCCTTTATTACGCGCCATGTACATTTGCTGGACTATAGAAAAACGTTTAATAACAACTAAACGGGCGTGTTCCGCGTACGAATACGAAAATTATTGACAGGGGCGAGTGTCTTCGCCGAATTATATCTGATAACATTAATTTTATTCTTTTTTGCGTTGAATTGCTTGAAAACACATTTTTATATACGTGTTATATTTGATTTTCAATTTACCAACGCTTTAAACAGTAACCAACCATATATATATATATATATATATATATATATATATATATATATATATATATATATATATATATACACATATTTATAAAATGATGGCTGTGTATTTTTAGCGAGAGGTAAAATGTATATTTAAAGTGTGTAGCCATCAACAATTGCATGTTCATTAGACTTTTATCATTTTTTAATATTTTTAAATATTTTTCTAGCGCGTTTGAAGCCTTGTTCGGCTCTCTTCAGATACTGTTATATAATTTTTATTTTAGTTAAAAGTTTGGAATTTTTTTTTGGAAAACATTTTATCACTGCCAACACTGTTCTTTTCGGAAATGCCAATCTGAGACGTTTTGTCATCATGTGTGCGCGTGCTAGGGCGGGATTCGTGTATTGTGTGCGTGCATGTGTGTACATAGGTTAAACTCTGTGACTTCTTATTTTCACATGTTTGCGTGTTCTTGTGCGCGCGTACGCATACCTCTGCGCGCGTGTCAGTGCGTGTAAGAGGGAGATGCAGGCAAACACGATAAAGCACGCGCACACATACACGTGCACGCGCGTCCATATCCAATGTAATACCGTTTCCCTAAACAAAACAAACGATTAGAAATAAAATACATTTCTCTGCCCATATTTAATAAAAGTAAATCTTTCTAGTCTAAAACAACTTTAACCGATATGTATGCGGGGAGGGGGTGCATGTGCGTATGTGTATATCTGTGTGTGTGTATGAGTGTGTGTGTATATGCATGTATATGTAGGTGCGTGTATATGTATACTCTTGAATTTATATTTCTATAAATATGTGTGCGTGTATGTGTGTATGTTTGTATAATTTCATGCATATATATATATGCATGTGTGTATATGTGTGTATATATGTATATATCATCAATTTTCCATTTTGGTTGTGTGTGTGTGCGTGTGTTTGTGTGGGTGACTGAATACATGTATGCATGTATGTATGTATGTATGTATGTATCTTTAGACTGGGAATCAACCTTATACCTATCTAGATATCCGGCCTTTATCTCCCTCTTACACGCATGGGCATGCGCGCAGAGGTACGCGCCCACGCGCAGGAGAACACGCAAACATGTGAAAATAAGAAATCACAGATTTAAACCCATCTACACACATGCATGCACACGCACACACCCACGCATGGACGTACGCACGCACACACAGACAAACACACACATGTGAAAGGAAAATCACAGATCTTGACCACCACACATTAACACACGCACAACACACAACCCTCTCCTTAACACACAAGCACACACGGACAGACACATACATAAAAAAGAACATAAAGCCCCATAAAATATTCAACAAATAGACTGAAAGCCCCCTCGCCCATTAAATGGGCTTAACTTTAACTGATTGAACTTTTGACCAGCGCACCGATTACTGGTGACAAAAAGGCTGAGATCGGAATTTCTCTGAAAAATACAGTGTGGGCAGATATAAAATATTTTCCAAATAGAATTTCCAAACTTTTAACTAAAAAAAACTTAATATAAAAATATCTGAGGATAGGTGAACAAGGCTTGAAACGCGTTACTAAAATATTTTAAAATATTAAAAAATGATAAAATTCTGAAAAGCCTACAATTGTATATATATACGTATGTATTTGTATTGTGTGTCTGTATGTATGTAGGTGGTCAAGGTCTGGTGTGGACGTGTGTTAAAAGCACACAGATGCCTTAGCGTCATACTTCTCCCAGGCAAATCAACCCCACGTGCACGTCGTGACCACTGCCACGCAGACAGGGCTCTGATGAACGACGAGTGTCCTGCGTCGTATAATTGGACCTCCACTGCCTTGTGGGCCAAGGTTATTTAACTAAAGGCTAAGGGTGATGTAACCCTGACAGAAACCTACAGAGGAGCTTAGGCCCGGTAAGCTGCGGCATACATGACCCACCGGCGTGTGGAATATGCTCTGGTGCCTGACGGGGCTCTGATGAACGACGAGTGTCCTGCGCCGTATAATTGGACCTCCACTGCCTTGTGAGCCAAGGTTCTTTTAACCAAAGGCTAAGGGTGATGTAACCCTGACAGAAACCTCCAGAGGAGCTTAGGCCCTGTAAGCTGCGGCATACATGCCCCACCGGCGTGTGGAATATGCTCTGATGTCTAGTAACATAAGTTCCAGTCATGGATCAAATTGCATGATGGGTTGAGAGGGTCCCGTAAGCCATGGTGAAGGCAATCTCTCTAGGAGAAGGAAAACCCTGATATAAAACCTGCGGCGACTGCTGCATCCAATGACGTTGAGCTGTTCTTTTTTTTGGTTCAATGTGGCAGTTGTTCAGAGAGTGGGACTGTCTCGGTGCAAAGTCTTTCCTCACTATAAAAAGCTTCAAGCACAGGCATTACTTGATATGTATTTTATCATCAGTGAGTATCTCGATAACAAAAAGACCGGTTGTAGCTTAAAACGGCAAACGGACACTCAATGAAGACTGATGCGGATATTGGCTTCAATGGAAATAAAGGCTCTGGAATATCCTAGGTCTGGACTGGCAGGTGTCCAGGGCACCACAGCCTGGACTCGGTCATCATCAGATGTGCAGGACTGTAGAAGGTTCATATAAGTGACCGTCCGGCACGTGCTGCTAGTGGCGCTCATGTCTGCCTCAATGAAAAAAATTGCAACTTGGTTGGCGCAAATCCACTTGAAATGCTCTTCTAAACCTTCGCATATTTACATTAAATTATGTATATATTAAACTATTGCTCATGCACTGACAATAGCTATATCATGAGCGTTGAAAGCTTAATCGGTAAATCTACCTACTGGCGCCCAAGGTATATTTATCGGTTTTACTTTTGAAATCACTACTATATATTAGGTGTAATATAATACTGAATAGAGTATTGTCTTTATTATAATTAATAGGAAATTTACATAAATTAAAATACAATATTCAACAGTATTTTGCCCTTAGGCAACGCTGTACGATAATATATATATATATATATATATATATATATATATATATATATATCTGTAGAAATGTATGTTTTATAATATATGCCAATCCTTTTTTAAGAAGTTCAATGAAATTACAGAACAACATAGGCAATAAATAACAAAAACAATATTCCAAAATTCATCTTATAATTTATTCATTGAATTCAGTTGACATTTAAAATTCTTGACAGTATCTGTTTCGTAGCGCAAAATCATTATATCAATCTGTGAATCTATTATGCCGTTAACTCACCAAAAGAAATAGCAACAATCAATCTTTCAAAAGGAAATAAAGTGTGATTTGAAAATATAAAAATCCGAAAATTGGAAGAGAAGCTGCAAATACCTTTAATATGTTTCCATTACCCCATACTAGATTTTATAAAATAAAGTCTCTAAATCCAATTATTCGTACTAACATTCTACATTAATTAATATCCTACCAAAGCGTGCTATATATAAATTTCTAATCCTAATTTGTGTATGCTTACTTATTAAAATAAAATCAATAATTATTTATTTATTTTTTTTTTTATTCAATTTTCACTCCAAACAAGGTACAGTGCCACTTTGAAGCAGGGGGCTACTATTAGGGAATTAATTAGCGGGGTCATTATGAAGGGAGAAGAGTAGAAAGATGTTTGTTAACATTACACTTGAATTTCTGCATATCATTGCAGCTGGGAAAGCAGAATCCCGGAAGGGAGTTCCAAAGACCCGCAGTTCTGGGGAAGAAACTATTGGAGTAAAAGGCTTTCTTGCACCTAGGGATCTCTACTGTAAAGGGATGAGACTTAGTAGCTTGTCGGGTTTGTCGGGGGTAGTTACGTCGGGGAGGTACAAGTGTTTGCAGTTCGTCAGAGCATTCACCATTAAAGTATTTGTAGAACAGGCAGAGGGATGCAACATCTCGTCGATGGGACAGAGGTTGAAGCCTAGATGACAGTTCAGGACCTATCCGGTTGGCGACTCTTTTTTGAACCCTGTCCAGGAGCGAGAGACAAGCAGCAGATGCACCAGCCCAGATGTGACAACAGTACTCCATACATGGGCGAATGGTTGCCTTATAGAGGTATAGGATACTGGAAGCCGTAAGTAGTTTTCTAGCACGGTAGAGGGAGCCAACCTTCCTTGCAGCAGCCCTGGCAATGCTCTCAATGTATCTATTCCAGTTCATATTCCCTGTAAACGTTAGAGCGAGGAGTTTAAAAGAAGTACTTTCAGGCAATGTGTTCTTGGCCATTGCTATTGGTGGTAGAGAAGGTTTCTTGTAGTTATTGAAGGAAACAAGCTTAGTCTTAGCAGCATTGAATGTGACCAACCATTTTTGTCCCCATTCCACTACGGATTGGAGGTCGTCCTCTAGTGTTTCTGCCATTTCCTTGGATATGTGTTCATTTGTTTTCCCCTATTATCTGTTATAGAGAGTGGTGTCATCGGCAAATATACCCATCTCCGAAACAATATTATCAGGGAGGTCGTTTATGAATATCAGGAATAATAGAGGTCCAAGGATAGACCCCTGAGGTACTCCCGCATTTATGTCATATTGTTTGGATGTATGTTCGTCGAGGACAATTTTGATTTTTCTATTACTTAAGAAGGATTTAATTAAATTATGAATTCTAAATTACACATTTGCATATACGAAACTAAATTAAACAAAAAAAGAACTGATTGACCTTTACGGCTATGCTAAATAATTGATTTCAATTAAACTATATATAATTGAGTTCTCTTTGCTATTATAATCAATACTATTTCAATTATAATTCGTAGAATCATTTAATTACGTTTGGTTCAGTTTAAAAATTTGATGAATACTGATTTGTTTTCCTTACGCGTAATTAATTTAATTTAAAGTACGATATAATTACCTCCCTTAGGTCAAATCCATCGATACATTAACTTTTCTAATTTTTTTTTTAACATCCATACTCCAAACATAGCTAACCCATAGCAATCCACATTCCACTAATAAGTAATTTTCACACAGTCTTTCACTTCATGTTATAAAATAAAATCAATGTATTTTATAAATTAATTCACTAATCCGTTCAATATAAAATGTTAGTATTGAAATTATTTCAATCGATAATCATAATTATTAATTCATTTTTGCTTGTGTTGAATTGTAAATTAATTGGTTACATACATTTACCTTCATTTTTATTTATTTATGTATTTATTTACATTATTTTCATCAATATAATTATTATCATTTGTTTTGAAAATAATATTTTGAACTTTTACATTTCACATAGTTTAATTACTTAACCATTCGACAATATAGTATTAATAAACATTTAAATACCTTTTTACTTATTTAAGTTAATTTATTTTAACATTGAATACATCCGAATTTTCTCATAATTAGGTTTCAGAGTTTCACAATCTCATAATACGTTATTTATATAATGTTAGTTATAATCAAATGAATGTATATTTAAGTTTAATGTTATTCTAAGTTTACTTAAAGTTAATTAAGGATCATTATATATTATTTTGACCGAAAATTATAGACTATGTTTACTTCCGATTTCCTTATACATTAGTCCCCCTATCATATGTACTTTTCCCCACCTTAAATGTAACTTATAATTCTTAATTGAATTGATAGATGATTACTTAATATATATTAACAATATATAGTTTATCTTAATAGATGTTCAATAGAATATCTTATTATAACTATAACATTGTTTTTAAATGCATTCTAACAATTACCCCCTTTGGCTTATATAGTTGAGACCACTTATGAATCAACTAATAATCTCATGTTTCAGCATATACAGTTTATTTGTAGATCAATATTTGAAATCTGATGACAGTAAATACATTTGTATTATTATTATTATTATTATTATTATTATTATTATTATTATTATTATTATTATTACTAATTTATTTTTCCTATCAATAAACTAATTTACTTAGCAAACTGAACTTTAACATTTATAAAAATTATTATTAATCTAGAACTTATATTACCATGATTAAATTATAAGATGGTCAACATCATGCATTTTGTATATATATATATATATATATATATATATATATATATATATATATATATATATATAAGTAACCTTGTCACCTTACAGAAGGGTCTTTACAAAACTACTCTGTAAATTCTTACTCAACAGACATTAAACTTGATATGTAGGGAGTTTGGACGTGTGATATATTCGCTAAATTCGTTGGTGCTACGCATGCGCAAATATATTTTTATATATTTTATAACGTTATTTTTAAGCTTTTCTTTTTCGCATAGCAATAAATACCACTGGAACATTTAATATCTATTTTTTATTCGAACTGATGGCATACAAGTCATATGAGGTATCAGGTAAAATATAATAAATAGAAAATTGGCGCTATAATAATACATACAAAATGCATTTTTTTTTCATTGTTCTTGAGTCAGACAACGATATATTTCTGGGATCACGGCAACCTATTTAACTTTGTCCTTTCCAGCGTGGAGAAAACTGAGGTTATTGGCCAAAGATGTAAACACCCATTCCTCATACGTCAGCTTCACCATATACAGAAACTTGTAGTTAATCGTAGTAAAGCAGCCACTGCCATGGGCCGTTTAGGAAAGAGAATGTGGGACAACACATTAATGATACTCGACACAAAGATGAGAGCATATAAGCCCTGAATGATGAACACTCTTGCTAAGATTAGTAAGTCTTCGACTTTGTATTCATGCCAAAAACGAATACTAAATAACTTCCTCATGCGCATCTCCTACGCAGGATCGGAGACAAACGTAGTTCTCTCGTCGTAGGCTGGCATAAAAAGCATGTTTGTCATTCTCACTCAGACACGATTGCACTTGCTCATGTTAAAGTACAGCCGTCTGTTCTTGTAAGTAAATATGAGATGGTATAGCTGAGGATTCGTACTTGCGAAGCTAGAATTGGAATTGAGAATTCCGATCATAAGTTAAAATAAATACAGAATGTTATTGAAAATGGAATGCAGAATTACTATTGTTTAGTTCACAAGTTGAAAAGGAATTGCAATGATGTAATGTTGTTTCTGTTAAGAAATGAAATAAAAATAAGGAATCTAGATCAGAACAATAGAAAATGTTAAACATATTTGTAAAAGTTGGTTAGGAAAATTAGGTTAGACAAATCGGCTTTGCAAAAAACATGTGAAGAGCGATGCATGCTTGAAAACGTGAGGCGTATCAAGACACGAGTCTGATATGCACTTGTTGGTAATGCAATGACGTCATGAGAGCGTTATAAGTCAGTCAGGGTCAGTGAGTCAGTCAGGGGAGAAGAGAGGAGTCAGAAACAGAGCTGACATGGAACCTTGGAAGCGAAGGTTAGAAAAAGAAAGTATCATGTAAAGACTTTAATTCCTTAATGCAAAGCAACTGACCGGTCGAAATGGAATAAACTACATCACCATCTTTTTGTATATGCGTCTTTGTGTTATGTATTAAACAGAAAAGTTATTGTCAATTTATATTATAAGAACTTTGTGAAAAACATCATCCCAAAAATAGATAAAGAAATATGTGTCAATGTTATAGAAACACTCCCGTTCACAGAACTATCAAAAGTATAAATGTCAAACGCATCATCTCTCGGTCTATCCATCTATATATCTAAATTATCCTCTCATTGTGTATTACATGCCGTCGGCTGTCCTGTATTAACATGTACCCTGTCTCGTTATATATAACACCTGTCTCTATCTCACAACATGAACACTCTAAGACATACGCAATCTCTTTAATAAACCCAGTATTCAACATATACATAATTTGGTGCCGTAGCGTGAAAAAAAGAGAAAAGAAAAACACACGCACATACACACCATAAAAAAAGTATATAAGAAGCAAATAAAAAGGCTGATATGCCGCAAAAGAAAAAAGTTGTAATGGATGGAAAAAAGATATATACGAGTCGATTCAAAACAAACCATGCATAATTCATTCATAAAGTAAATTGTTTGACATGACCTTTTCAAAGGCAACGCAGAAATAATTTTCATTGTTTATTTTGAAAATATGCAGTGCACACACAAAACTCACATAGAGAAAGTGGTAATAGTGTCATTCATAAAATTTGGGTCAATGTCTATCCCGAGATTGTTGACAAAATATCAATCAAACTTCGAAGGTATCGCGCACTCTAGACTGAGTTTTTCGGGAAAAATACGTATATCGTAAAAAAAATAGAGTCAAAAAGTACTTTCTGTTAATGTGTTTTAATTGTTTTGTTTTTGCAAAAAGGGACAAATTGTTTTGTTGTTAACGGACTTTGTGTTACAAAAAAGGATGTTTTTCTTTTCGTGAGAAAAGTCACGACTGTTTTATCAAAATCATAGTTTAAATGTGTTGGTTGGTTGGTTGTTTTACGGTATATCAACCCTTCTCGGGCTATTTAATGCCGAATCCATAGATTTAAGAAAAATTTTTTTAATAGAATATATTTGTTGTTTTCACGTCGGTTTCTATTTAACCCATAGTTGGGGCCCTAACAGGTACTACCACTCCGGGTCAGAGTGGACCTGGGAGCAATGGTAATTAAAGGGTGGCTCCACACTCCCCAAAGCCCACAAGCTGGGGCCTCACCACTGGATATAGTTTAAGGTCATATCCAGGACCTAGTTTAAATTTAAATTTGATTGTATTTTTGCGAAAGGGATTCAAAGTCATGATAAGGTATATACATTATAATTCAAATGATCTAGGATAAATAAGATTAATTATACTGATTTGTTGACATTTGTTGATCAGCCAAACGTGAGATTTTATTTTTTAATAATTTCCTTTTTGTATTATGTTTAAAGTTCATAAATATTTTTCGCAAGAAGAGTAACTTGCCCGGAAAGCATTAGAGATGCCCCGTTTGGAGAATAAGATGGGCTCTGTGGTAATTATGTGCTTAAAAAAACAGTTGGTCGCATCTGACGGAATCGGAATCCTGGCGCAACGTGGGGCGGGGGGTAATTAGTTAAGGGTGATATTCTCTAAATCTTCATCAAAATTCCAAGACTCCGAGCAAAGAAATCCAAGTGAATCAGTGGATGAAAAGTATATCTTAAACTTTGGAAGTCAACCACGAAGGTTAATTATGATCTTTGATATGTCCCGGAAAAGATAAGATAGTTACAAAATGAAAACAAAGCCATACTTAATAGAACAATCGGGCAAAGGATACGATCAGGGCACTTTTGGGACGAAAGGTGTCGTGAATTTCGAAAGAGGTAAAGTGAGACCTCTAGTTTACGGCATCAGGGTGGCTGGATAAAGTAGCTGACGTGGATCAGCGGAGGAATACCCTACACCCAAAAAGTAAATGCGAAGAATATCAGAGAGGGTCTAATCTAATAAAATAAATAAATAATAATTGTGAAGTCAGTTGGAAAGGCTGACTAAAGGAGTTTTTTAGCCTGATCTTTCTTTACCGTGTGGTTGTGTAGATAGAGAGGAAAAATGTACTAGAATTTAAAAATGCGTACATTTTTTGAAAATAAGGGTGGTAGGAATGTTAAAGAACATCGGCCTGTTCTTGTAAATGAGTAAATAAGTGATAGGATAGTCGAGGATTCGAACTTGCGTAGCTAGATTTGGAATTGAGAATTTCGATCATAAGTTAAAATAAATACAGAATACATAATCTGATTGAAATACAGAATGTTATTGCAAATGGAATGTAGAATTACCATTGTTTAGTTCAACAAAGTAGTTAGATATCTATGATTAATTTTCTTTCCGTTAATGAAATGAAATTAAAATGAGAAATCTAGATCAGAACACAGAAAATATTGAACATATTTGTAAAAGACATATAGAAGAGCAATGCATACTTGTAAATGTGAGGCGTGTCAAGACACGAGTCTGATGTGCACGTGTTGGTCATGCAATGACGTCATGAGTCTCAATATAAAGAGCTTTAGAAGGCAATCAGCCAGGCAAGGGAGCCAGTTAGTCAGAAGGGGCATTGAGAAGAGTGAGTCAGAGACAGAGCTTACATGGTACCTTGGAAGCCAAGGTTAGAAAGAAGAAAGAATCGTATAAAGACTTGAATTCCTTGATGCAAAGCCATTGACCGGTTGAAATGGAATAAACAAACGACTTCATCTATTTGTATCTGCGTATTCGTGTTATGTATTCAACAGAACTTTCAAAAGTATAAATGTCAAACGCACTATCTCTCGGTCTATCTATTAATATATCAAATTCTCCTCTCATTGTGCATTATATGTCGTTGGCTCCCCTGTATTAACATGTGCCCTATCTCTTTATATATAAGACCTGTCTCTATCTAATATTATGTCTCTATCTCACAACATGAACAGTCTAAGACTCTCTTACTAAGACGAACAACAACAATATATACGATACATCTTCTTCTAAAATTACACCCCTATGTAATACTCGATCTTGTGTGCATGATGGAAGTCGATCGCAATCCAAAGGAAATCCTATACAGCCATCCCACCTCAGGCACAAGGTCAAACAGACGTCAATCTTTGCGCTACAACTACACACGCTACAGAGATCCGAGGACTTATTGCATACAACCAAATGTTCTCGAGTCTGGGACATCCGATCGCATAGCCTGTCGAGCAAAGGTAAAGAGCGGAATCAAATTAGAATAAAAAAAGACACAGAGCAGAAAGACAACCGGTAGACTAAAAAAAAATATTTTTTGGGTTTAGTGTTTTCTAATCGGAAAATTATTTTTGGGGATTCCGGGTTTAACGAAAAAGTGTTGTTTTCTGTTTTTAAGTAGTTTGTACTGTTAAAATCACAAAGGCATTTCAGACATTTTGTCACCGCACAAGCAGAAGGGTCTGCAGTATAACATCAACAGTACGGTACTTTGATGAGACAGGGATGTATTCGAAATGAATGTTTCTGCTCAGAAAACAATTGAACATTGAAACCTAACTTTTGTATTTAAAACTTTAATTATATAAAACCATATAAAATAACAGTAGGTTCTCTACAGTGCAATCTATACTACAATGTATTGTGCACTAAGTCAGTCAAGGGGGACATATAAAGCATTTTCCTACTGCACAATACGAAAGGCATTTTATACTGTAAACAAAACAAAAGAGATATTTTATATATTTTTAACTTGGAAATTTAGATTACTATGAAATACATAAAATGTTTGTGAATATTTTACTATTTCTATAAAAACAAAAGGGATTCATTATCTAACGTATTTAGGGGATCTTAATTAAGAACTGTACGTTACAGGGCCGAGGAGATCGTAATCAAAACTTTTTTTTATCATTTATACTAAAAAAGTTATTAATAATGGTTGATGTTTATTGATTATCATATTAAAAAAAGAAGTTCAGTGAAAAAGATTAGAAATATTTCAATGAATAAAGTTTATATAGATTGGCAGATGATAATGAGTCAATGAGTTGTGTGTTGGTTAATATTTGAATACATGTGAGTAAAGATAGATATAGAATAGCGTGCAGCACTTATCTGTGGTCTGAGTTCTACTGGGTTCCAGTGGGCTCAATGGTTTATAAAAAAAAAAAAACTAAACTTTAAATAGAACTTAAACGGAAAGAGCGTTTAAAATAAATTCTGAAGATTCACGGATTGTTTTTAAATATAATTATTTGTTTTTATTCAGGAAAGTGTATGCGTAGATGATGTGTGCACAAACTTGTTTACGTATTTTGATTATGGACCTCATTGTGTAACATCGGTCGTTACAGATGCAATCACCTCTGTCATCCCTCACCCATACCGCTAACTACATCCGCCGTAACTGCCAACGTATCAGCAAACCAAAAATCGGATTATTTTATCACATACGTTTGTAGTGAACACAACTAGGTGTAAGAGACAGAAGTTTGCGACGAAATGATCATCAATATATATACATATATATATATATATATATATATTTTTTTTTTTTTTATTAAATTTTCACCCCAAACAAGGCACATTGCCACTTTGGTGTAGGGGGCTACTATCAGGGGAAACATCTACTGGGGTACTAAGTAGGGAGTAGGGCAGCGAGATGTTGGTTCACGTTGCACTTGAACTTATGCATGTCAGTACAGTTGGGGAAGCAGTGACCCGGAATGGAATTCCAAAGTCGAGCAGTTCTGGGGAAGAAACTACTGGAGTAGAAGGATCTTTTACATCTAGGGATCTCTACAGTGTGGGGGTGGGATTTTGCAGCTTGTCGGGTCTGTCGAGGGTGTTCACGTCGTGGGGGCACAAGTGCTTGCAGTTCTTCAGAGCATTCACCATTATAATACTTGTAGAACAGGCAGAGGGATGCAACGTTTCGACGATGGGACAGAGGCTGAAGTTTTGATGCCAGTTTAGGGCCTATCAGATTTGCGACTCTCTTTTGAACCCTGTCAAGGAGCGAGAGACTAGTAGCAGTTGCACCGGCCCAAATATGACAGCAATACTCCATACATGGGCGAATAGTGGCCTTATAGAGGTACAGGATACTTTCGGGTGTTAAAAGTTTTCTAGCACGGTAGAGAGAGCCCACCTTCCTCGCAGCGGCCCTGGCAATGCCCTCAATGTAACTGTTCCAACTCATGTTTCCTGTGAACGTTAGGCCAAGGAGCTTGAGAGACGTACTCTCAGATAAAGAGTCGTTGGCCATTGCTATAGGTGGTAGAGAAGGTTTCTTGTAATTATTGAATGAAACCAGTTTTGTCTTGGTTGCATTGAACGTTACGATCCATTTTTGTCCCCATTCCACTACTGATTGGAGGTCATCCTCTAGTGTTTCTGCCATTACTTTAGATATATGTTCATTTGTTTTCCTGTCGTGCCTGCTATAGAGTGTGGTGTCATCAGCATATATCCCCATCTCAGAGGCAATCTTGTCGGGGAGGTCATTTATGAATATCAGGAACAGCAGAGGTCCCAGGATAGATCCTTGGGGCACTCCCGCATTTATATCATATTGTTTAGATGTACGACCGTCGAGGACAACCTGGATTTTTCTCTTATCTAAGAAGGATTTAATTACTTTAAGTATTCTACCAGTGATACCGTAAGATCTAATCTTCCTGAGGAGACCCTCATGCCATACCCTGTCAAAAGCCTTAGATATATCTAGAGCTACCGCTCTTCCCTCTCCCGCTTTGTCCAGTGAATGGTATATGCGTTCAGAGATTACAGTGAGGATGTCTGCCGTGGAACGGGCTTGTCTAAATCCATATTGACGGTCGGTCAGAAGTTTAGCATCTGTAAGGTGCTGGACTAGAGCATGGTTAATTAAGGTCTCAAATATTTTGGCAAAAAGTGGGAGGAGGCTAATAGGGCGATAATTTGATGGGTCAGTTCTTTCGCCAGAATTCTTGAATACTGGTACTACAGAAGCAGTTTTCCAACAGCTCGGAAAGCAAGATTCATTAAGGCATTTGTTGTAGAGTTTGGAGAGAACTGGAGCTACTTCGGCTGAGCACTTTTTTAATAGCACAGCTGGGATGAGGTCGGGTCCACATGCTTTGGAAGTGTCAAGGTTTTTTATGATAGCATGCACCTGAGCAGGGGTGATTTTCAGGTCGTCTAGCGTGGCGTCTGTCCGCATAGGAAATTGAGGTAGGGGGTGGTTTAGAGGGCCCAGTGTGGAGTTTGAGGCAAACCGACTGACAAGCATGTTAGCCTTCTCGGTTGCTGAGCAAAGAACCTCGTGATTGTTGGTTAATGGGGGAATTGTTGATTGCCCATTATTTACTACACTGTTGTAGATTTTCCAGAAGTCACGAGTTCCTAGTTTTTGTGCTTCGATGCGTTTTTTCGTGGTTTCCGTAAATTCCCTCTTAGCTGTCGCTATTTCTTTCTTAAAGTTACTTCTAGCTTCTATGTACTTCTGTCTGTTTGAACTGGACTTATGTCGATTAAACCTGCGGAATGCATGCTGCCTTTGAGCAATGGCAGTTGCGCAAGTCGAAGTAAACCATTGGGGAGAGTGGGGCTTGCTATAGAATTTCCGCATGGGAACATGCGCTTCGATTGCAGTTTTGAACCATTCAGTGGTCTCGGTTGCACACTGTTCAGCAGGAAGAGAAAAAATATTTCCCCATGGGGCGTCTCTGATAAGATCTCTGATGGCTTCCCAGTCAGCCTTTTTATAATATCTCGTTGTTTTGAGCACTGGCTCTTCAGTTTTGGGTCTAGAGTTTAGGGCGATTTCAACCATTATCACCGCATGATCAGCGTTCCCAAGTGGGCTGTCGGCTTTCGTTACACAATCATCAGGAACTGAGGTCTAAAACAGATCTAATAGTGATGCGTGTTGTTCTTCCTGATCAGGGAAGCGAGTTGGAAAAGTAACAATTTGCGCTAGGGAGTGAGATACAGAGAAGCTATGAGTTGCGCTGCCTGCTGCATCTGTGTAAGTAGAGAATCCAAGCCAGTTTTTGTGAATGACATTAAAGTCGCCAAATACATGTACTTGGACGCTAGTGTCGAAGGAGAGTGCTGTGTCTATGCTGTCAGATACTTTGTTTATTATGGTGCAGTCTTCAGTCGAGGGAGAGCGGTAGAGAAAGTAAAAGTAGCTTATGTTGTGTTGCATGATTAGTCTAAAGCACATAAAGGCTTGATCATCCGTTTCTAGGTTTGTTTCTCTAGTCAAGAGAAGGGTATTACGAATGTAAACTCCAAGTCCGTGCATATGTCTATCAGAGTCCTTACGGCAGAGTGGGAGATATCCAGGCATGTTAAAGTAGTTAGAGGGGATGGAGGAGTGTAGGTTAGTCTCACTTAGTGCTAAGATATCCGGGGTATTTGTTAGGAGAAATGCTTCAACATCAGCTAAATTAGTTCTAAGCCCATGGATATTTGTGAATGCAAGCCTCAAGGGAGGAGGCAATTTGGATTTGTTTGACCCTAAGCCTGGTTTAAGCTTATTTTTAGATTGTACTGTCATCATGTTTTTTTAACGAGTTTCAGTTGGGTTAGGGGAAGCCGAACAGGAGGTTATGCAGAATATCACACATGCATCACAAGTAGACCATCAGCTGACCCTCCATCAACTAGGACTGTGGCCTCAGGAAAGCCCACCGGGGATGAGTGCAGGGTCCCTTTCCATGCGCGCCATGGCACTGCAAACATCCCGATATTATTCAACTGTTGATGGAGCAGCCGCTCTAAGCGCTACCAAAGAGTTAGGGCTCCTGTACTACCAGTCGGAAACAGCAGCCAGTAACTGTCAATCCGGTACCCTCAACCCATCGGAGGAAGGTCAACCCAATCTAATTGCTCAGGCATTTGTGGTACTCAAGCATTCTCAAGTGCCCAGCTTTAGGGGTGGGGTGTGTCGGGAGTGGAGAAACGGCGTTCATTGCACTAGTCAAGAAACAAGATCTACCACTGGGTGTTTCTGTCGAATCACTGTGATAGTATCTCTGCGCCTGACTAATAGGCAAAGAAGGAGTATGGAAGCCGGGCGATAGGCAGGACCTATCTACTCCTTAAGCATTTTAGGTTTGCAAACCGGTAATTTGATTGAGTCACCAGCTCTAGGAAGGTTGTCATCCAAGACTGAAGAGGCCTCCCTCCTCTTTGGTTTGGTTTCAGAGTTTTCCTTCTCCTAGACTGATGATCTGGAAAGATCTACTGGGTCCGTCAGCACTGAGAGGGGTTGCTCCGCGCCTGGGTTCTAATCCAGGTATTTCTGCGACCCCGCGTGGTTAGTTAATGTTAATGGGTTAGTTTGTAGAGGTTATATCTGCTAAAATAGTTACACTCCTCAAAGTGGATTAGGGACATTGTTATTTCATTGTTACTGGATAAAGAGGTTGAGTAGAGTTCATGCAGTGTAAGCAACTATGATTGTAAGGAGGCTTGTTAGGAGATAATGTGGTTTGAGGCTTTCTCTTTTGTATATATATATATTTTTTATTTTTTCCTTTTATTTTTTTATTTATTTATTTATTTTTATTTTTTTATTCATGTGAGCTTGGGTCTAGTATAATATTAGAGTGTGAGTAGGTGTTAAGAATTGAACTACGAGTTGTGCCCAAGCTATATTTTAGATGATAGCAGGGCATGAAATGCGAGTGCAAATATAGTACGGGTAAAAACAGTAAGTTTTGAGTCATGTGTAATTTGGTAAATAGATATATGGGCTGGTTTTAGTAGGTAACCTGGTTAAAAAAGGCATTACTATGCTTCCATTTCCATTGTTACTGGGAGAGGGTATAGTTAAAAATTCGTGCTGTGAAAGCAGCTAAATTTGCTACAGTATTGGATTGAGAGAGACGAGTTAATGTATGGTTAGATATAGTTTTGTAAGTTTAGGAATGGATGATTAGATATGGTTTAGTAGGTTTAGGATAAGGATAAAGTGTTAGGGTATGATTTACTTATTAGAAATTCTGATTTGGTGCCCAAACCGAATATTTAGTAAGACTGAAAGATAAGATATGCTCAGTATAGATACAAGAGAACATTTGATATGGAGTACAGTTATACCTGATAGATATAGGTTATTGCATATTCTGTAAATATAGTTAAATATAGATGGATGGATAAGTAGTAATGTATACGAATGCATGGAATTTGGGACACTTTGAGTAAGTTGCCTTTAGACTACAACGGAGGAGAATGACTTCGCCTTTCTCTTAATATCCGGAAGTTTTTTTTTCAATGAGTACCGGTTTAGTTTGTGTAATGATTATTGCAATACTATCTCTTAATAAAGAGATATTAATGGTTGCTGTTCATTATAGATTACTTTAAGTCAATGTATAGGACTATGGCTAGTAAGTATTTACTTAGAAGCTTGGTTATGGGTTAGGAGTTTTAATCAGGGGCATACCTAGGAAATTTTGGTTGTTAATGGGTATCGATCTTCGAGTCTGTTAGGGTCAAGGGCGGAGAGCAAGGACCTCTCTAAGTTACGTGAAACGGATTAGGTTTAGTGGCAACTTGAGAAATAGAGCAGTTTTGATTTGTTAGTGATCAGGAGAAAGAGAATTTAAGTAAAAAATAAAAAGGTTTGTCATGCAAAACAGACGATGCAGTCATCTTGGAGGTAAAGTATCTATAGGGGGTACTTAGTATACAACTAACAGTATTTTTCAGTTTTGAGAGGAATTTTAGGTGCAATAGTTTCATGGTTTGTTGTACAAGTCCGTAGTCTAGGTCAGGGACGAAGCACTTCTAATATTGCAACTGGGTGTATCTAATTTTAAAAGTAGTTGAATAGAGTATTATGAGGTGTTCTACTTAGCTTAGGGATAGAAAGGAAATTTAAGGTAATATTCAGAGTGATATAAGCAATTTCATGAGGATCAGATATATGATAACTGGATGTTATGCTGCGCAGAAGAATTCTTGTATCTATTCAGAAGGATGTCTTGGTGATATAAGGTCTGATACATTAAGAGTCTGAGGATACAGGAGGTTGTGAGCTGATGAGGATTCAGTACAGGCGATTATATATAGTTAACAAAGGTGGTTTAGTTAGTACGCACGTATTGTACATATAAGTATACTGCTTCAGTTCTATCCTCTATTGTAAAGGAAACCCCGTCTGCATTTCGATTGGCAATTTTGTCAAAAGAGGAAGTTTAAAAAAGCTTATCTAATTTTTCGTATTTTGATGAAATGATGGATCAAGAGCATAGGTGTCCGGAAAGGAAATGGCAGTGTACAAGTAAGGGGGGGGGGTCACTGATATCTTATTAGCGTTATTTTAATTGAGAAAAAAAAAAAAAATAAATAAATAAATAAAAAAATAAAATAAAAAAATCGCCTTGCGATGGCTGATTTATATTAAGTAACGTACTTAAATAAAGTTTTCATATCCTCTAAATAAATTAGCATAATTTTTTTTTTTTAACAGAGTTTATCTTTACTATAGCATTGACTTATTATTTAAGTGAGATGGGTTTTGTAAACTGCGAAATGGTCTATTTTAATGGAGAAAATTATCGGTTACAATATGCCTGGAAATGTAAAGAATATTTGCTTTAAATTTCATGCTAAACAGTTAAAAATTTTACTTAGCTTTGGTTTTCTTTTCTTAGACACTCGAGACTAAAAACCAGGGTGGTCGTTTCTCTTGGCCCCGAAAGGTCAAATGGCATTTGTGGTACCAAGATGCTATCTAATTCAGTAGAGGACTGGGTAGGCTACTTTAGGGGGAGGGGGTCACTTGGTGAAAAGTTTTCCAAATTGGCGGCGCGACGATGCTTCCTCGCTTGTGTATCGTTTACAGAGATATTAATGTTAACAATTGAAATACGCGTTCCAAACAAATATGATGGAAATAAAATAATAGCATATATAACGTAAAATAATAGCATATATAACGTACAAGGTGAAAAGCGGAAAAACTGAAAAGGAAATATGCAGTTACTACAGCTTTCGAAAACAATTTAAATCATATTCACCGTAAGGATTTGTTGAAATAAGTTAAAACCGCCGTGAAGGAAAACCATCAATAAATTAACGAATGGTAGAGTTTCAGGTTTAACTCAATAAATCTAATTATTTATATACGTTTTTTTTTAAAAATATATGCAATAATTGGACATGCAATAAGTCTGGATTTCTAACACGGTGGAAATGATTTTGAAATAAAGTTTTCATATCCTCTAAATAAATTAGCATAATTTTTTATCTTTTTTATTTTTTTAATTTTTTTTTATATATATATTTATATATATATATATATATATATATATATATATATATATATATATATATATCATTTTAAATTCCTAGTGAACCTAGAGCTTATATAATTCTTAAATCCTTCTTTCGTCACATTGTTTTTAGAAGTGATTTAGATCTAAAGGTTTTTTAGACGTAAAAAAGGGAAAGTTTTTATTGTTTTACTAAGTTTAATATAATCTCCTGTTTTTTTTTTAAACCGCAAATACATGTTGTTTGTGTCAGTTCCTTAACTCATTATTATAAGCGTTAGCTTAATTCTGCTCCAAATTACTCATTTATCAAATTTTAGTTTTTACATGTAAATATTTTTTTTTGTGATGTCTTTCGGCGGTCAGAGCCCTCCAAGGTCACTGCGGCAAGCGGCCTCCAGTTGGGACGGTATAGGCGGCGTTGAATCAATAGACCGCTGCACCGTTTCGCTGTCCCTCTATACACACAAGCATGTGGCGTAAGCTATTGGATTCACTGCGTCTCATAGCGGTATAACCGGGGATCTGAGGTTCGTCTGGTACAGACTTCAGCCAGGTATCCAGCGCCGACTTGAACGATTCTGTTTTGCAGTTCGTGATCTCTCTGATGTTACGTGGCAGGCAATTGAAGAGCGTAGAACCCCGGGAATTTAAACTCGATTCCCTGAGCCGTCGGATCCAGTTGTACCTGGCACTGGTTAGGGGTGGTACCACACACCTTCTGCCACGTTTTGAGATATGGTGCTGTATACCAGCGTTAGGCACCTGGTTTTTCTATCATACGCCAGGTATAGATGATTGAATATCTTTCTTGCCTGCGTTGAATCGATTTGATATTCAACGCATCCAGCAGTTGCCAATAATTCAATTAACTATAACCAGTTATCTTTCTTAGAAACGACTTCTGGATGGCCTCTAATGCTTGAATATGACCTTTTCTGTCCGGAGTCCACAGCTGACAACAGTAATCAATGTGCGGCAACACCAGCGACTTCCAGAGTGTAAGCATTAGGTTTTTTGTCTCGTTTTGAAAGTGCGTAGAACCCCACTGGAAAGGCTCCGTGCAGTTGAAAAAACTTTGTCGATCTGGGAGGTGAATGTACCATCATAATCTAACGTTACTCCTAGATCGCACACAGTATCTTTGGTTTTAATTAGCTTCCCGTCTTGGGTCGAGTACTTAGATGCTTCTCTCAGGTCCTTCCTTCTACCGTATTTGATACACTCGAATTTCCCGGAGTTAAACTGCATATTGTTGTCATCCGCCCATTGGTAGATAGTGTCTAGATCATCTTGGAGAGCTTGTACATCAGAAGAATCTTTTATTTTCCTGCCAATCCTGGTGTCGTCGGCAAAACTTGAGACGAAAGACGATTTGACTTTTTCGTCTATGTCGCCGATTAGTACGAGGAACAGCAGCGGACCAAGTACTGAACCTTGGGGAACGCCAGATAGCACTTTGGTCGGGGGAGATGCAGAGCCATTTACTACAACTGTCTGGTAGCGATCTGTTAGGTATGATTTAATCCATAGGATCAATTTACCTCCAATTCCAAGATGTTGGAGCTTTTCGATGGTTACTGCAAAGTCCACTTTGTCGAACGCCTTTGCAAAGTCTAGGTATATCACGTCGACATTACATTCATTGTCTATAGTATTAATGATCCTATCATGATGGATTAGAAGCTGACTTAAGCAGGATCTTCCGGTTCTGAATCTATGCTGCCCTGGATTGAACAGACTGTGGTTGTTGAGGAATTCCACCAAGTACTTTCGAAGGACCTTTTCGAATACTTTTGTAATGTGGGATGTTAGTGCCACTGGTCGATATTGCTTGGGGAGAGATTGACCGTCACCTTTGTATATTGGGATAATGTTAGCGCGCTTAGAGTCGGCTGGGACTATCCCTTTGTCCAGTGATGCCCTCCATAATATGAATCGTGGCTTAGCCAGCTGCTTTTTACATTCCTTAAGGAGTAGCGCTCGGAAACGGTCGGGACCTGCCGCAGAGTTGGCTCTGAGTTCATCTATCGCGTCGGTCAGGTCTCTTTGTGTAAAAGTAACATCAGTAAGCATTAACTAGACGTAAATAACGAAGTTTTTATTATTTTACTAACTTTCGCATAATCCCCCATTTTTTTTAAAACCTCAAATCCATGTTTAATTGTACATATTCTATCCTGGATCCTGAATTCAAGGTTTGATTGGTTCTCATTAAACTAAAATTAAATTAGAATATCCTTAAAAAGTGAGACTAATTTAAAATAGTGCCCCCAAAATAGACTAAAAACTAAGTTATAGGAAGATGTTCTTGACTGTAAGGGTTGTACGAAACTAAAAAACTAAGTATAAGTACGAGCTTCAGTTGATATGGAGGGAAAAAATAAACGTGTTCACAACGGATTGAAAAACTTGTTGGGAATAGTTGTAAGCGTATCTAAGGAGTGACTAGATGGAAGATTTACAGTTCTATGGACGAGAGGTAATTGTCCATCCTTTCACGAAACAGCTGTAAGAGCTTAACGCCAAAATAAGTGAATTTCTATTCATGTAAGCTGTGATTTTATTCAATTTACGTATATATATATATATATATATATATATGTATATTTATACTCTTATAAATTCGTTTTTCTTTTCTGTGCATTGATAATCATATTAAAACCCTCTTTTCTATTTAAATATTTATTCAAGAACAAAAATTACAGACTTTACAAAATTGTTAAATTAAAAATTATATAAAATATGCAATGGATTCTATAGTGGCATGAGGCCGAAAACCGGAGGGGCGTAAAATGGGGGTCAGAGGTCGTCTGCTTGGTCTATTCCTTATAACTAGTTGCAGTCACTACATTACCGAATTCACTCTTTGATTTGGATCTACTTAAAAGCCCAAGATGACATGAGCAATATTTACAAGCTTTTTTTTTATATTGATTTTATTTACAATGAAACAATGAAGGTGATGCGTATGATATAGGAAAGATGGGATGGTGATGCGTATGATATATGCAAGTGATGGGCGGGAGTAAAGAGAGCCTTAAAAACCCCCAAAATAAAGAAAAATGACAGTAATGAAAAATAAATGAACCAAATAAAACGTAAAGCGATGAGTGTGTTAGCGAGGACCAACCCTCACCTATTTAATTTGAAATGTTTCCTGTTTTCCGCTATCAGCCGAAACACTTCCTAAGAGCGAATGGCCACAACTACGGACAAAATAAAGGGGGGATATGGGGATGCTCGTGACCTCCATGAAATATACTATTGGGACGAATTGATCAGGATTGGAATTCTTTAGAGGTATGCTAATACCTAAAATAAAGTTTGGCGACCAACTAGCACAGGGATTGATCCACTGCGGGAGTGTCTAATCTGGCATGGAGATTTCTTTTCCGGTCGGCGTGAGCCATGCCTAGGCAGGGAACACGTATTCAAGCGTGTTTAACACGAACGCACATAAACTAGCGGTGTGAATCCACCTCCTACTAAACTGTGAGCCATCGGGAAACGATGATCAACCCTATCAAACGCCTTGGACTGATCTAAATTGATCAGTGCAGCTTCGGTGTCGTCTTCTAGGTTTTCTAGGACTTTACAAATCAAATACAAGGACTAGTAATAGGCGGGAGGGCTAACAGTTAAAGCCCTCCTCCTCTGTCGATCCCACCGAGCCGGATCACCTCTTCCAGCTGGCCTAAACCTACCACTGCCGGGGACAGCAGTGTCGTTAATAGTCCAGGAGCCGCCGCCTAGTTCGACGAACTCCTCTACAGATACGGTGCGGGGGCCAGCACCGGGTCTAGTGCGGGAGGCAGCACAGACCGTACCAATTGGTCTATCAAACGGGCCTGAACCGGTGGCCCTGTCGTGATCCCGGCCCCAGATTGAACCGAATCCCCCTCTGGGAACTGGACCCCGGGCTATGCATTTCCGCACTGGAGCCCGATCCAGCTACCCTCCTCCTCTGCGTCTTCTCCCCGGATCAGATCCGCCGATTTGGCCTTGCTGAGGATTCTATTGGATTTTACTCCAATCACCTCAGACGCAGACCGGCCAGCTGCTTAAGTCGAGCCTGGGAAGAGAGACAAACCTGCAAAAAAATAGAACACGAAAATCAGTAAGTGGCCTTAACCGGAGGCGAAAACAAGGAATAGAACAAGGCTTTGGACCAGATCCAAGGGGTCTGGTAGCTGGTCTTTGGTTGTCGGGGACAGCAAAAGGTACAAACAGAAAAGACAGGTGTCCGGTCTCTTCTGTTTATTTAAAAAGAAAGCACAATTTTCTTATATATGGGTTGTGGAACTGGAAAAAAAACTAGCTAATTTGCATATTCTTTTAAACGTTCATTGTAATTAATTCCCTACTGGTTTTTCGGTTTTCTTATGGGATGATCATCTAGAGTCTACTATTTCGTGTAATTATATTCATGCAGATATTCTACTTGCATAATTATGCGTAAAATCTTTACAGTAAACAAAAATTGTTTCCATATATATTTATTTATACGTATATATTTTTGTTAAATCTATTAATCTATCCATCTATATATCTATAAATATGAATGTGGGTATGTCTGTGCGTGTGTGTGTGTGTCTGTCTGTGTACATTTCCCTACATAATAACTCTTTTTTATCTACAGTAAATAATTTTTAATCTACAGACTCGAAATTTGATATAAAGGGTACTGAGATTTGGGAAAATCTATGTGATCTGTTTTCGGCCAGAAATTTGGCTGTTAAGGGGTCAAAGTTCAACAATTTGACCTTTGAGAACTCTAACAATTTTGTGTCTAAACACTTGAAATCTTAGATATAGGTTCATTGAACATGGATCTAACTTCATGACTTGAACCCAAAGCAACTAAAGTAAAGGGGTCATAATAGGGGTCAAATTTTGAAAAATTGACCGTATTTTTTTTTTTTTGCTCAGCATCCACATCCAACCACCCGAGAAACGCCGGGCACCCATACTTATATATCTATAAAAGTGAAAGTGCCTGTGTGTCTGTCTGTCTGTCTGTGTATATTTCTCTTTGCAATAATTCTGTCAATTCTAAGTCTACAGATTCCAAATTTTATATACAGGATACTGAGATTTGGGAAAATCTATGTGATCGGTTTTCGGCCGGACATTTGCCTGTTAAAAGGTCAAAGTTCAACGATTTAGCTATTGAAAATTATACGAAACTCCTCCGACAATTTTGGGTCTAAACACTTGAAATTTTAGATAGATTGAATAAGGATCTAATTTAATAACTTGATTTGAGAACAAAACAATAAATTTTAAGGGGTCAAAATAGGTTTCAAAGTTTTAAAAAATTTGACCTCTGCGATCTCTACCTAATTACTCAGACAATTTCTGGTCTGAACATTTGAAATTTTACATAAAAGGGAAGCTTTTTAATCGGTTTGGGTCGAAAATATGTATATATGTTTGCATGTCTACCCAACACTTTCGACAGAAGCGACTGATTTTCTCAAGATCAGTATCTTTTGAAGTTCGACCTTTCAGACGACAGCTATCAAGAGATATGCTAAAAACATTCATAACTTCACCTTAAACTAGGCACTTTTTATAGGGGGTCGCTTTTATCGCCGATATTTTTTAAAGTCAAAGTTTAAAGAATTGGCTCTTTTTTAATGCTCAACATACACCTCCAAACACCCGGGCGACGCCGGGCTTAACTACTATATATCAATAAAGTTTACGTGTCTGTATGTGAGTGTGTGTGTGTGTGTGTGTGTATGTATATATTTCCCTACGCAATAATTCTGTCAATTGCAAATCGACAGACTGGAAATTTTATATACAGGGTACTGACATTTGGGAAAATATTTGTGATCGGTTTTCGGCTGCTTCGGAAACTTGGCTGCTAAGGGGTCAAAGTTCAACGATTTGATCTTTGAGAACTCTACCAAACCCCCTGACAATGTTGAGTCTAAACACTTGAAATTTTAGATATAGGCTCCTTGGACATGGATCTAACTTAATAACTTGATTTTAGCTCAAAACAATAAATGTTAACGGGTCATAATAGGGGTCAAATAAAAAAATTGACCTCTCCGGTCTCTACCAAATTACTCAGAGAATATCTGGTCTAAACATATGGCATTTTACATAAAGGGTATTCAGAGATAGGGCAAGCTCTTTCATCGGTTTTTGTCGAAAATTTTTAGTTATCAATATATAAATGTATGTGTGTATGTATGTTTTCGCGCCTCCTTTAAACGTTCGACAGGAGCGACGGATTTTATCACTACTAGTACCGTTTTGAAGGTCGACAATTTAGAGGACAAATATCGAAAAATTGGCTAAAAACGTTAATATCTTCACGTGCCCCGGGGCACTTTTCTACGAGGGGATCGCTTTATACGCCGATATTTTTTAAACTCATCCTCTCCTTTCGATTATCTAGCCTCAATTCACGCCTACGTCACTAACGGGTTGGCGGTGGCTGTAGCAGCAAAGACGTCAGAGCTTTTTTCCCGTTCTTTCCCCACTTCGCGGTACGAGGGCGAGCTTGCCTTCCCATACACATGCACAAGTGAAAGTGTCTGTGTGTCCGTGTACATTTCCCTACGAAATAACAGTGTCGATTTTCAGTCTACAGACTTGCAATTTGATATACAGGGTACTGAGATTTGGTAAAATCCTTGTAAATGGTTTTTTGCCAGAAAGTTGACTGTTAAAGGGGTCAAAGTAATATGATTTGACCTTTGAGAACTCTACCAAACTCCTCCGTCAATTTTGGGTCTAAACACTTGAATTTTATACCAAATTACTCGGACAATTTCTGCTTTAAACATGTAAAATTCTACATAAAGGATATTCAGAGATCGGGCAAACTTTTATCCGCTTTTGTCGAAAATTTGAGTTACCAATATATAAATGTATGTATGTATGCGTGTATGTATGTATGTATGTATGTATGTATGCGTGTATGTATGTATGTATGTATGGCGACGGATTTTACTAGATCAGTATCGTTTGGAAGCTCGACCTTTCAGACAACAAATATCGAAAAATTGGCTAAAAACATTAATATCTTCACTACTTTTCTACGGGAGGGGTCGCTTTGTTCGCCGATATTTTCGAAAGTAATCCTCTGCTTTCGATTTTCTAGCCTTAATTAAAACCAACGTCACTACCGGTTTTGCGATGGTTGTAACAGTAAAGACGTCACGTTTTTCGCTGCTCTTTTCTTTCTTTGCGGTATGGGTTCAAGCCTTTTTATTCTACTACCACTTTTTTTTTTGGGGGGGGGGCTTAACACGCACCTCCGAACACCCGGACAATGCCGGGCTTAAATGCTAGTATATATATATATATATATATATATATATATATATATATATATATATATATATATATATATATAGAATTTTAGAAGTTGTGAGAGTTTGGAAGAATGAAAACGATGTTACTTTTGTATTTAATATTTTATTTTTATATTTTAAGCGGTCCTCTACTCTTAGTCGCAAAAATGTATCGAATATATATATATAGAAGTGAAAAACGAATTACCATTAGCATATAAGCGACGCTCTTTGTGTAAACAAATCGAGCGGAGGTATTTCGGACGATATCAAAACATCGTTAAACTCACTACTCGTTCAAGCAGCCGCCAATAGCGTAATGGTTAGAAGCCTTGACTGCCGTATAAACGGTCGGGTTTCAATCCTGGCTTGAGGTAGTTGCCTGTCTAGCCGCACTGATGAGCTGTCAAACAGCGAAACAGTACTGTATGTGGATGACTATATATATATATATATATATATATATATATATATATATATATATATATATATGACAAAAGAAAAAAATTAAATGTCCGTACAAAATTAGTTTATATTCTGATCTATAAAGAATGCAAATTACAAAATAAACTGGCTACACCCTTTAGTGATTCTCTACATTTGGGTATTAATCTGGATAAACCGGTTGAATTTATGATCTTTTTTTACGTTAAAAATTGCATTTTTGTAGAATAGTGTAGCAACATCTTTGATAATCTCTGTAAACGATTTGCAGTTTGCGTTGGGACTTGTATTCTTCAACTGATTATTGCTGACAGTAGTCTGTTGTTTATTTTCAATATAATTTTTCTACCGTGCAAGTATATACGTATGTCGCAATGGCAAGTCTTATGAATGATCCTTCATTCTATACAGTTTAATAGTTCATTTCTGCCGGCAGTAACATACAAAAACATGGTGGATCGGTTTTAATTTACAGTCTATCATAACTGCTTCAAAAACAAAATTACTTGTGTAAGTCGTGACGTATATTTTCTTATTAGGTTTGTGATGTGTCAAAACCAGATTCGACGTTAACGTAGTTTTTAGTTTAACAAATGTCTGTTGACAGTCTTTTCACCAAATCCACGATGCAACCGTTAGTAAATAATGTAACGAGGCTCTTAAAATATGCATATCATGTATATAGCTATTGCATACATTTGCCAAACCCAATAGTAATTTAACGATTGATAACTCTATGGATTTTATTATATCTGCTTCTTTTGGACGGTTACAATTTTTCTAATCTCAGATTAAAAGAAAATTCTTATATTTTATGAACACTTTCATTACATGTTTCGCGTGATTTTCAGCTGTTTCGCTTTTATTTGATTATCATGAAAATAAGCTGTTGCAAAGTCCACCTTTATTCCAGATTTCAATTTTTTTTCTAATAGGATATATAAATATGTGTATGAAAATCCCATTTAATGTTGAAAAAATAATTTTTATTTTTAAGAAGGGATAATATGTTTCTTACAAACAATCATAAACGCCTGTAAAAAAAAATCTGCGCAAAACATGATTTCATTATTCTGTTTTTACATACACAGTATTGCCTGACCAAAAGCAGTAGTGCATTTTCCCTAGGCCACTCTGCTTTTTTATTAGTTCTATGTTTTTCCAAATGCTGACTCATTTTTTGAAGTCGGAATAATTGCATTACATTTTCTTTCAACGCGAACTTTGCCTAAGCTTTATAGAAAAATAACCCTAAAAAATCCTTAAAAATATTTGTAGAACTTTTTTTAGAGCGTTTTTGGCTTTATACTGATTTGTCTTAATGCCATTTATTTTATTGAGGTAATTACTTACTGGCATGTTAATTAACAAGAATTCTAACATCGAATTTGTTCCTCAATAAATGTATGAATATTGCTTGAGAAAAGTGTTTTCTTTTCCATGGAAAAACATATTTAAGTAAATTGTACACATAATTTTTAATATGATAGCGGTGAAACCTCTATCATTTTGGTATTACTTAATGTTATGTTTGACGTTCATCTTCGTCGCCAACTGTTATGTTTGCAGCTTGAACCAAATAACGTATAAGGCAATACAAATGAAGACTCAACAAACAAAGGTAGGTCAATAAGAAGTGTATTAGAAAAAGTATATTCACAGTATATTTACATAATGGTTGTCAAGTAAGAGAGTCTTGGCCGGAGAACATATCTGCTCTCGGCTCGACCTTCGGTGGCTTCTGGTTAACACACACTCAGACTAACCGAGTCTTGCTATTTACGTGTAATATTATCCACATATGTAAATGAATGGGTTCCACCACCACACGTAATATTCACCAGTTTATTTTCTTCATAGTTCCAGAATTAAATATATTCAAGTCCACCACAGTATCTGCTTGTTTTTGATTATCGAGACGGATACTGATATATTTGCTCTGGACTTCCTCAGTTGTGTTGTTCAGCCGTGTTGTCTATGATGTTTGTACCTTATATTTTACAACCCTCAAAATTCGTAGTTTTCGCTTTGTGAATACAGCGGGAGAATTTATATAATTTGAATCAACAAGCATTGGGTGTTAATTTTTAATTAGAAGTCTGTATATAGATTCAATTCTCCACAGCTGTAATACGGATTAATTAAACATGAAGTTTTGTTCTTTATCGCGTGAATAATCGCTATATAATTTTCCCCGATTTTTGCATTGTCCTCGATCTTTGTAAATAACCAAACATGACATTATCGGAATCCGTTCTTCTTTGTCCTCCATCTTGCCTTTCCCCTCTCTATGTCTATTAAAAATCGGGGATTTTATATAATAAATTCCACAATAGAGACTATATGGAATAATATGTTACGAGTCACGTCAGAAGGGAGACATAGGTGAGAGGGTTGACTATCATATTCTAAAAGGGGAAGGCACTTTATTGCACGATGAAGGGTTTGGAATCAGCCTGGACTGCCTATCACTGCTAAATGCCTTGCTATCTATCTTTCATAACTTGATTTGCGATACTATTTTTTAATAATCCCAATAAGGATTAGGCTGATTACTGATTATTTGATGCTATACTGCTAAAACATCGTTATTAGAACAGGTTATTACACCATTTAATTAAAACAAGTGACTACGTTATTAAATTTTCTAGTGTTATGTGCGTCGGACATTGTTTTACACTTTCAAAGTATCCAACTTCTTTTTTCTAAGGTGATATGTTGGAGTTTCGATCTAACAGTCTACAGCTTGTGAGGGAATATAACTACACTGAAAATTAGAACTCTATTTTTGTCACAATTTTCGGCTTAAGGAAAACGACTTTGCGATTTATTTAAAAGTTACAAAAAATATTAGCACAAGTTTTTGACCACCAGTTTATATGCTAAATCTCCTGAAATAAAAATGGGCTAACATTGAAAATCCATTTAGAAATAGAGACTTTATGTTCGTAATCTGTGTTTCCGTGATGCATTAACACGAAGTTTGGATTTCTCTACTCCATCATTTGCTAAAATGAGAATGTCATCGAGGAATATAAATACAAAATCCATTTACTGAAAATATAATCTATTATCCATTGTGATATGTATATTGCTTTCCGCGAACTGACACACATTTGGTTATATTCCTATAACCTGAATGGTACTGAAAAAGAAACGGACGAAACGAAAAGGATGGCCGGTCATTAAAATACAACAGGCCGACCTTCACTTGCGACGTCTGCAACCAACAATGTAGATTGAAAATTGGCTTAATTCAGGCACATAATACGGTGTTCAACACTCTCTACACTCGCATCCCTAGAGTCTTTTAGACTTCTCCGACGTTATTATTATGTAAGACTGAGCTCCACTCACTTTCGATAGGGATATTGCCCCTGCTATTTTGAATATTATAAATTCTTGTCTTAATTTTGCCAATTTTTTAGTATTACATATATTTTATTTATCTATCTTTGTTCTCTTATTGCAGTCTTACTAAAAATTGAAACTGCTTAACATTACCAATCATGTCTTATTACTCGTGTTTTAACCTTTTTTTTGTTAAATACGTCTAGCATTACCCTAAACTAGCCTTTAAATAAGATGCCCCCAATCTAAAAACATAAGCTGACCTCACAATTTGCATTATTGAAACGTAATTATGAGTTTAATCTCGAAGGTTCTATCGCGAGGTACCAAAAGCAAAATAAATAAATAAATAAAATAATGGAAAAAAAGTTAAAATTCATTGAAGTTAAGATGTTTGTGTAGTGATAACTGCTTTATAGAAGGAAAGACATATTGATAAAATTCTATGCCATAGAACTTCAGAAAAGGTTAAGATGTGAAGAATCTAGATTGCTATATTTGTTAATTATTGTAAAACCAGAAGCGGTAGAACTTATTTTTTATGAAAATCGCATCACGCAAGGCTGACGCAAGGAACAAACAATACTAGTTTCTAATTATAAACTATCAAACAATAAGATAACAAGTATAGCAACCCAGATATTTACAACAAACTAATTTTGTAGCACTTAACTGCTTTAGAAGAAACGAATATGAAAACTAAGGTTTCTCTGAGTAACTATCCGCTATGTACAGAAAGTAAGAGTACTAGGCTTCCTACCCGTTAAAATATAACAGGCTATGTTTCTATGTTTATATATATATATATATATATATATATATATATATATATATATATATATATATATATATATACATATATATATATATATAAAAATGAAAAGTAGAAATGGACATACGAATGAAAAGTAGAATCTTGTACAAATGTTTCCACCTCTCGGAACATTTCAAATGTACTACGAAAATGTTCTTTTCATTTTTAACACGTCTTGAATATATTCTAATCATTTTAAATAGTTTCTGAATAGGACGCTTCACAGAACGTCTGAAACGCGTTAAAACAATTTCAATGATTTAAAAACATTATTACAATGATCAAAACATAATTTTCTATGAAAAACCAAAACAGGGAATAATAAAATAATTTTAAAAAATACACATTATTGGTGACCATCCCCTTATTTAAATATACATCTTTCTCTCATTGGAATTTCTTAACTCATTATATATATATATATATATATATATATATATATATATATATATATATATATATATATATATATATATACAATGTAATCCAAAAGTATGTCTATATACATACATAAACACACCACACACACATAAAATATAACAGGCATAATCGCGTTGACACACTGGTTCTCGTCAGATCACCGAAGTTAAGCAACGTTGAGCTTGGTTAGCATCAGATGAGTGACCATTTGTAAATTCTAGGCGCTTTATGTGCTTTTCGCCTATCTCAGCATTTGTTTCCAGTCGTTCTCTACTTCAATGTCCACTGGTATTTAACAATGTCGTCTCAGGAGAGGTATGGTACAAGATTGCGCACCAATTGCTACAGAAATTTCATGCGCAAGCAACCCTTCGTGGGTATCCACAGTCGGTCCACGACTGAAGGGACCTGCTTATATATATATATATATATATATATATATATATATATATATATATATATATATATATATATATATATATATATATATACTCGGGGTTTTTTTTATATTCAAAAGTAATGGACTAATGAATTCAACGAGGTTGTTAGATAGTGCTCAATAAAAAGAGCTGATAATACTTGTTTATTATTATATAAACATGCTCACATCCCGCTGCTACAAATAGCCACTTGTTTCAATCAAACAACAGATATCATCAGGAAGCGACTTGACTATTCAAAAGTTCAATGAATAATGGATTTTTATTTTAGGTAGGAATTCTTTAGAAGTTGGAGTTAAAAAACTTAAAACACAGGACTTTAATTAAATAAAAAAGTAAAAAGGGAGAGGCAATTTAAATAAAGTTAAAAAATTACAATGGGGAGAGAGTGATTGAGAAGAGAAAAAAAGGAATAGAGACAGAAATAGAGAAAGAAAATATAGAGAAAACAAAATAGAGAGAAAAAGAAGAGATAAAATATATATATACATATATACACACACATATACATATATACACATATATATATATATATATATATATATATATACATATACATATACATACATATACATATATATATACATATGATATGGAAAGGAAAAGAAAAAAGAAATAAATGGTTATAATAAAGAGAATAAGAACTAGAAGGAAAAGGAAAGAATAATGAGATCTAGTTAAATAGGGAAAGAGAGAAAGTAAGAATTTGACAGTATATAGAAAAAGAAAAAGAAAAAATCTGCGTGTCAACCAAATTATGAACAATTATACAATTCAGTAATGAAACATATTATTACAAATACAAACAGAAGATACAATCCAAGCGTCAGAAATGAACGTGACAAAAAAGGCAGTGAATGTATTCGGCTAGCATATTTATCCTCTTACATACGTCCACGAGTAAAATCAACGCAATTCAAACATACGTCTACCATTAATTAGGCCCTTTATGCTAAATGATATAAGTTTAAAGTTTTCGCGTTTTTAGATAAATATATGAATAAAAGAAGAAAATAATGATAAAACAATATTAAAATTATTATTAATAACAATAGACATAATAGTAATGATAATAATAATAATAATAATAATAATAATAATAATAAAAACAGAATAAAATTAATATTTATTATCTTTTTAATATAACATATTTAGCCATAAGAGGGGATTAAATAAATTAAATAGGTCCAATAATTATAAATAAAAAACTACTAATATTTATGTATATAAAAAGAATACAATACAAATATATATATATATATACACACACACACGTATACCCAAATATACACACACATACACACACATATATATACATATATATATATATATATACATATACATGCACATAAGTAAAGGTGTAACTATACTATTAAGTTGGAAGTTTAAGCTATTTAAGTATAGATATAAAGTAATATTAAATCACAAAATAATACATTCAATACCAGATTACTAATAACACAGATACAAGTACACTTACCTATAAATATATTCAGGCAAAAGAAGTAATTAAATCAACGAAATACTCAAAAATAGCGACGCACAGGTAGATAGTACCCAAATTAAAAATAATAAGATACATATGTATATACTCACAGAGAACCAACCGACATATTAATAAGCACATATATACATATATATATATATATATATATATATATATATACATAAACAACAACGCACACACACATATATATACTCACACATAAATATGTATAATTTACATAAATTATATATATAGAAATACATAAGAATACAAATAATTTGGCAAGGGTACAGATAGATGTATACACACATAGAAACATACAAATGGATTGAATAAACATGGGAGCGTATACCAAATAATATAGAAATATATAGATCTAAGTACACACGGTCATAAAATAAATACATAGGCACATACATATACACATAGACACACAGGTATATAAGACAGGAGAAGTAAAGAATGAAATCAGGAGAGGAGAAAGTATATTAATAGAATATTAATAAATTATAGAAATCAGTGACAATTTTTAATTTATTTAAATTTTATATCTAAACTAAATTACTTAAAAGATGGGTTTTATAATGTTTGCAATTAATTGTATTTTCGTGCTTCTTATTTAATAATTTATCTCTTTCTCTAAAAGTAAGTATAAATAATTTCTCATAAAGACATAGGTAGCAAGGCGAGTTTAAAGATGAACAGGTTTTCGCTTTCTTTAAAATTTTCCAATTTACTATTGGGGAGTAACCTTGCTCTACTAGTTCATTGTAATATTTAGACAATGAAGTTCTATTTTTGTACTCATTATTTTCAAAAGAGCACTTGTGACCGGTAAATCTTTCTTTAAAATTGTTATTTGTCATTCCTATGTAATATTTTTTTTCATTCGGATTTTCCTTAGTAGAAATAGTTGCTTGGTACACTACAGAAGTAATTTGACAATTTCCTTTAAGAGGGCATTTCGATTTAATTCTACAGTTACAACTTTCGGTAGCAATGGGTGTGCTATTTTTGTTTAATATTTTGTTATTATGCTTTTTAATTATTTTTTCAATGTTTTCATTACAGCTATAACTAAGTTTTATTGTATTTTTATTGAAAATTTTTTGTAGTATATTATTAATAGGGAAGTGCTTTTTAATTAAGTTTAAGAATTTCATTCCTAGATTTGTTTTAAGTTTCAGATTAAAAGGGGGATTGTACCACAGGATTTTTCTCTTACGGTTTCTATTTGTATTTGTGTTTGGGTGTGTTGGTTCTATGAACTCAATTTGGGTGTTTTTGTATCCACTATCCTTAAGGGCCCTGTTATAGAAATATTTATGTTTATTAAATGTTTCAAGATTGGAAGAATTGTCACTGATTCTTTTACTAATGGATTTGGGGATATGCCTAATGATAGATTTTGGGTGATTTGATAGGGGGTGTACATAAATTGGGTTGGAGTTTTCCTTCCTATATGGTTGGTAGATGCCTTTCCTTAAATCAAAGTTCACATCCAAAAAATTTACAGTTTTAACATCTGATATAATATCCACTTTTAATTTAATTCTACGGAATTCATTTAAGATAATCTTTTTGGTTCTTTCACATTTAGGGCCGTTGGATTCCTTGATGATCATCAGTCCATCATCACGATACAAGCCTATATCCATGACATTGATGTCTTTGGTTAAGTTTTATAGTATGAATAGACCTACTAAGTCTGTCATTTCAGCCGAATCCAAAGACCCCATGGAAATGTCAAACAGGTCATTTGGATCTTTTTTCAACCACTGATCATTTCCACTAATTAATGTAGTATTTCTACATGTCCGTATAATTTCAATTTCAGTGTCTTTTATATCAGACAGGAGTTTAGCAAACTCCATCACCTCTTCGAATAGTTCCTTAGATATGGAGGGATAGTAATTCACAATATCGAATTGTAAGAAAGTACAATTCTTTTTATTATGTATATTGGAAAACCATTTAATGGTATCCGTTGTGTTAATCCATAGATTTAGCTTATATGTTGATTTAATTTGATAGTTAACTCTTTCTAGTATATTTTTACTTAATTTACCAATTTCGGGTTTCGTAGGATTAATTAATCTAGTTGTAGGTTTATTGTCAAAATTTATCTTATGGTCTTTAAGCAAAATATATGACTGTTTTTTTTGTAAAATTCCCACTCTATTACTAATTTTAAGTCTGTCAGTTATTTCTTTACTATCCTTGTCAATTTTTTTGCAAACATCTATATTTGATTTTTTGTAATTTTTTGTAATATTTTCTTTAATAAGCTTGTTATATTCATGTGTAGTTAGTTTGTAGAAATTTTGCGTCTTATCTGCTTTAACGTAAAGGTAATCCGAGGTGTTGATTTTCTTACAAAAAATTACAAAAAATCAAATATAGATGTTTGCAAAAAAATTGACAAGTGCAAAAAAATTGACAAGTGCTCTTTTGAAAATAATGAGTACAAAAATAGAACTTCATTGTCTAAATATTACAATGAACTAGTAGAGCAAGGTTACTCCCCAATAGTAAATTGGAAAATTTTAAAGAAAGCGAAAACCTGTTCATCTTTAAACTCGCCTTGCTACCTATGTCTTTATGAGAAATTATTTATACTTACTTTTAGAGAAAGAGATAAATTATTAAATAAGAAGCACGAAAATACAATTAATTGCAAACATTATAAAACCCATCTTTTAAGTAATTTAGTTTAGATATAAAATTTAAATAAATTAAAAATTGTCACTGATTTCTATAATTTATTAATATTCTATTAATATACTTTCTCCTCTCCTGATTTCATTCTTTACTTCTCCTGTCTTATATACCTGTGTGTCTATGTGTATATGTATGTGTCTATGTATTTATTTTATGACCGTGTGTACTTAGATCTATATATTTCTATATTATTTGGTATACCCTCCCATGTTTATTCAATCCATTTGTATGTTTCTATGTGTGTATACATCTATCTGTACCCTTGCCAAATTATTTGTATTCTTATGTATTTCTATATATATAATTTATGTAAATTATACATATTTATGTGTGAGTATATATATGTGTGTGTGCGTTCTTGTTTATGTATATATATATATATATATATATATATATATATATATATATATATATATATATATATATATATATATATATATATATGTATATATGTGCTTATTAATATGTCGGTTGGTTCTCTGTGAGTATATACATATGTATCTTATTATTTTTAATTTGGGTACTATCTACCTGTGCGTCGCTATTTTTGAGTATTTCGTTGATTTAATTACTTCTTTTGCCTGAATATATTTATAGGTAAGTGTACTTGTATCTGTGTTATTAGTAATCTGGTATTGAATGTATTATTTTGTGATTTAATATTACTTTATATCTATACTTAAATAGCTTAAACTTCCAACTTAATAGTATAGTTACACCTTTACTTATGTGCATGTATATGTATATATATATATATATGTATATATATATGTGTGTGTATGTGTGTGTATATTTGGGTATACGTGTGTGTGTATATATATATATATATATATTTGTATTGTATTCTTTTTATATACATAAATATTAGTAGTTTTTTATTTATAATTATTGGACCTATTTAATTTATTTAATCCCCTCTTATGGCTAAATATGTTATATTAAAAAGATAATAAATATTAATTTTATTCTGTTTTTATTATTATTATTATAATTATTATTATTATTATTATCATTACTATTATGTCTATTGTTATTAATAATAATTTTAATATTGTTTTATCATTATTTTCTTCTTTTATTCATATATTTATCTAAAAACGCGAAAACTTTAAACTTATATCATTTAGCATAAAGGGCCTAATTAATGGTAGACGTATGTTTGAATTGCGTTGATTTTACTCGTGGACGTATGTAAGAGGATAAATATGCTAGCCGAATACATTCACTGCCTTTTTTGACACGTTCATTTCTGACGCTTGGATTGTATCTTCTGTTTGTATTTGTAATAATATGTTTCATTACTGAATTGTATAATTGTTCATAATTTGGTTGACACGCAGATTTTTTCTTTTTCTTTTTCTATATACTGTCAAATTCTTACTTTCTCTCTTTCCCTATTTAACTAGATCTCATTATTCTTTCCTTTTCCTTCTAGTTCTTATTCTCTTTATTATAACCATTTATTTCTTTTTTTCTTTTCCTTTCCATATCATATGTATATATATATGTATATGTATGTATATGTATATGTATATGTATATATATATATATATATATATATATATTTATATATATATGTGTGTATATATGTATATGTGTGTGTATATATGTATATATATATTTTATCTCTTCTTTTTCTCTCTATTTTGTTTTCTCTATATTTTCTTTCTCTATTTCTGTCTCTATTCCTTTTTTTCTCTTCTCAATCACTCTCTCCCCATTGTAATTTTTTAACTTTATTTAAATTGCCTCTCCCTTTTTACTTTTTTATTTAATTAAAGTCCTGTGTTTTAAGTTTTTTAACTCCCACTTCTAAAGAGTTCCTACCTAAAATAAAAATCCATTATTCATTGAACTTTTGAATAGTCAAGTCGCTTCCTGATGATATCTGTTGTTTGATTGAAACAAGTGGCTATTTGTAGCAGCGGGATGTGAGCATGTTTATATAACAATAAACAAGTATTATATATATATATATATATATATATATTTATATATATAATGTAAACCAAGAGTAGAAAATGTTTGTTGAAGCCTAAGAGGCAAACTTTAAAAAGGTGCGAATCAAGAGGGAAGACAGTCTGACGACTCACATTGATACAACCATTTAATTCTCATTAATATAATTGCCTTATTACATATAGTTGTACGTAGAGTGTCGGCAAAAAGAAAGTCCGCACTTGTAATTTTTTAAAAAACTGCGAATTTACGCTAAATTTAATGTAACTATTTTAACCGCCTTATAACTAATTTGATTTGCCATTTATTCCCTTATAATTTTGTTCTGTTCATATTTCACTATTAATAGAAATAGTGTTCGCATCAATTTAAAAAAAAAAACTTCAAATAGAGAACTTCGCAGCAACAAAGTCGCTTTAAACCAGCTAAAATGATCGCACCTTAATCAGTTCAAAATATCCACCAACAGGCAAAAATCATCTCTTATCGTAATTGTTGTTGTTCCAGGTTGTACAACGTAACGTTTAGTCCATATGCCACGACTTTCTCATAGTAATTGTCAGGAGATTATTACCCTCCGCCTTTCTGGTTCATCTAATCGAGAAATCGGCAGCAAAGTTAAATGTGATAAGAAAACGGAACTAAAGATTGTGCAAAAGCACCAACAGACCGGCAGTGTTCGTGATACCCCTAAATCCGGTCGTATTAACAGGGAAGACAATGCTATCGATATCCGTAGCCTAAAAAACAGATTTGAAACGACCCCCCCCCAAATCCAACAACAGTGTAATCTTGTTAAAAACTGCTTTCCTTCCACTGTCAAGAACAGATTAAAAGAATTTAATTTGCGAAGATATGTTGCAAGACGCAAGCCAATGATTTCTGTAAAGAACAGAACACGACGTCTGGACTTCGTCGGATGCAATGAAGATCATGACTCCTCATATCGGTCAAACGTACTTTCTAGCGAGGAAGGCAAGTCCAATAGGCTAGGCAGTGATGGTAGACAGATAGTCCGCCTGAGAAAAGATGAATAATTTAATCCTAGGTGTCCAGTTTCAACGCTGCAAGGTGGTGGAGGTATCAGTTCTGGTTTGGGGTATTATTAGTACCAATGGCCCAGGGCCTATATCCCGCTTGCAAGGTTGGATTAATTTGACCACGTACATAAATATGTTCACTGAACAGTTTTTACCCCACTGTCGTCGGAATTTGGGTGATAATCCCATCTTCATGCAGGATAATGCTTCCATTCACACAGCTGGCAATGTCAAGGGGTTCCTGGAAGAGCATGATATTCCGTATTTGAATTGGACTGCACAATCTCCAGACATCAATCCTATCGAAAACGTATGGCATTACATCAAGCAACAGCTACGTAATGATAAAATTTCAAATTTGGAAGAAATTTGGACAAAAATTAAAGAAAAGTAGGATGCCCTTTCCCCTGAGTATTGCTGCAGTCTAATTCAAGTAATTTCCAAAAGATTGCAGAATGTCAAATTGCAGAAGGGCTATGCTACTAAATATTTACAAGTTCATTGTGTTCCTGTTGTATTTGTGTTGCATTAATATCCTAAAGTTACATTTAAATAACAATTTCCCATTATGCGGACATTCGTTTTGCCTCCTTAATTTAAAGTTATTTTTTAAATTGACGTGAACACTAGAATATTTAAATTAAAAGTCAAATATTAACAGGTAAAAGTATAAAAGAATAAAAGGCTGTTTAAAGAGGTACATTAAATTTAGCTTAAATTTGAAGTTTTTTTTAAAATACAAATTCGAACTTTCTTTTGTCGCCTGTGTATATGTGATCTCAAAATAATTTTTTTACTGCTCGTCTATGTTCTGCTCAACACACACACACACATATACACACACACATACACACACACACACACATATATATATATATATATATATATATATATATATATATATAAATGGCTCTTTCATTCTTTGACAGACTATGGATAGCCACAATGAGGTGCTTCTGTGTGAAATGTCTGTGGCAGGAGGTGTGCAAACTCCACCCACACCTCTCCTGTATATATATATATATATATATATATATATATATATATATATATATATATATATATATATATATATATACGTGTGTGTGTCAACGCGATTATGCCGTACATATACATACAGGGTTTTACTAAATATGTACGACTCAAAATAATTTACGCTCATTGTATGACTAAACTGCCACTGCTGCTGCTGAAGTAACTTCGACACAGGCAATCGACTGGGTCTGTCAGCGCAAAATATCTTAAAACAATCGTGTACTCTATAATATAAATCCCATCTGTTGCAATATTTTTTCCTATAATGGGGTATGATCCCACACAGTCGGACGATTCTATTTATAAAAGATGCTGCTAAGAACTGACGAATCCAATAAACTACGTTCTGCTACCAACCAATCAGAAACCAGAATTGCTTCATAAATATTAAACCCTTTCTGGAGCAATTTCACATGTTCTTTTCCCGGGTTTTGACACGCTAAAAATATTTTGTTCGGTGGAACCGTCTACTACAAACAAGTCACCTCCCAGGACTTGCGTGTAACAGTGCACCATCTGAAACTTTTTTGAAACTCAAAATGGCTTACACTTCTAGAGGTTATGGGCCCAGCGTACGTCTTTATTTCGATGGATCCGAATCAAAATTCGAATTGTGGCAAGTTAAATGTCTGAGATATCTACGAATCCAAAAGCTACACAAAGTACTACAAACACCTGAAAACAGAAACGACCCCGACTTCATTGAAAAGAACGCAACTGTCTTTGCGGAATTAATACTGTGTTTAGATAACCGAAGTCTATCACTGGTAATGAGAGAAGCCCTGGACGACGGCTGCAAAGCATTAAACATATTGAGAGAGCATTATTTATCGAAAGGAAAACCCAAAATTATTTCTTTATACACTGAACTGGCCTCTCTAAAACGAATGGAAGCCGAAACTATTACTGATTATATTATAAGAGCCGAGACAACTGCAAATTCTTTAAAAATGTCTGGCGAAGTTATAAGTGACAGTCTGTTAATTTCCATGGGCCTTAAGGGATTACCGAGTGATTTCAAGCCATTTACCACCGTGATAACCCAGAAATAAAAACCCATGACTTTTAGCCAATTCAAGGTAGCACTCAGAAGTTACGAAGAAACTGAAAAAAAGATCACAGAAAAAAAAAAACGAATCCACAAATAGCATGAAATTTAAAAATACACACATAAAAACACCAAAATCGAATTATACCCATGCCAGGAATAAAAAACGCAACTTTGCCAAAAGCAGGTTTTTTCCTAAGAAAAGTACAAAAATTTTTGTTATAATTGTGGACGACCTAATCACAAGAGTTTCCAATGTAGATACAGGATCAAAATGACGACTACATGAAAAATGTAGAGAGCTCTGTTAGCGAACATACATTTTTATTTTCGTGTACATTTGGTGCTTCAACAAACAATAATAATTTTCTTGTCGATTGCGGGGCCACGGCACATGTGATTACAAACTTTAAGCCACAAAATCATTTTGTAGAACTAGCTTACGGGAGTCGAGTCAATGATATCGTTTTGAAAAGAGGCAATGCGAAAATCTCGCTAAAGAACAATAAAGGTGCACAGTGTTTCTGTATTCTAGAAAACGCTCTTCTATTCCCAAAATTTAAACAAAATATCTTTTCTGTACAAGTTGCCACAAAACAAGGTGCAAATATAAACTTTAGCCCCAATAAATCAAAACTGGTATACCGGAATGGAACTGTTTTCGACATTAAAGAAAATGGACGACTATATTATTTAAATAGCGTAGTCCCATCAAAAACCGCCTGCCATGATCTACAAACATGGCAATACATTCTTGGACACTGCAATATTTCTGATATCAAAAAGTTGCCGACTGTAGTTGATGAAATGCGAATACAAACATCAAAAACCTTCAACTGCGACGTCTGTACGCAAGGGAAAATGACAAACTATCAAAACAAGATACCAGACAAAAAGGCCAAAAAAATCCTATCAATGGTGCATTGTGACTTGAACGGCCCCGTAGAACCGATGGCCAGAGAACATTATAGATATGTGTTGAATTTCGTAGATGACCATTCAGGTTTAATAATGGTTTACTTTTTAAAGAACAAATCTGATACCCTGCTAGCAACTAAGAAATATCTAGCCGACATGGCCCCCCCCCTACGGTGAAATCAAGTGTATTCGCTCTGACAACGGTACGGAATTCACCAATAAAGACTTTGAAGTTTTACTAATTAATCATCATATTAGGCATGAAACATCAGCTCCTAGATCGCCACATCAAAACGGGACTGCTGAACATGCGTGGCGGACACTTTTTGAAATGGCAAGATGCCTACTCATTGAATCAAAACTCCCTAAAAACCTCTGGACGTATGCACTAATGGCGGCAGCCTATATACGAAACAGGTGCTATTACAAAACACTATCTAAAACTCCATATGAATCTTTCTGCGGTAAAAAAAACCCCAAATTTTAGCAGAATGCATATATTTGGTTTAACTTGCTTCGCATATATAGAGAAAAAGAGTAAATTGAATATTAAAGCCGACAGAGGTATATTTCTTGGATACGATAAAAACAGTTCAGCCAATTTAATATTTTTTTCTGAAAAAAATAAAATAAAAAGAATCCGGTGTGTAAAATTCACGGAAACGTTTAATTTTACAGCCGAAAACCCGTCATATGAAGAGGATGAAATTATATTACCTCAAATAATTAGAACAAATGAAAACAATAAAAATGACGGAGACGAGTGTCCATGATGATGATGATGATGATGATGATGATGATAAAGTCGAAAGATATCCCAAAAGAAATAGAAGACGACCCGATTTTTTTGTGGTCGACAATATAAAAGATTATCAGATCGACTATTGCCATTCAATGGAAAATGCGCCAAAAAGCTTCAACGAAGCAATTAATTCAGACTATTGTGATGAATGGAAAATTGCCATGAAAAAAGAAATAGATGCCTTAACCGAAAATGATACCTATACGGTAGTGCCTCTCCCAAGAGATAAACATGTTATTTCTACCAGATGGGCCTTTACAAAAAAGAGTACAGCATCAGGCGTAGAACAGTACAAAGCAAGATTTGTTGCTAAGGGGTGCGTTCAGATTTACGGTAAAGAATACTTTTCTACGTTTTCGCCGACCACAAACCTAACGACAATCAGAATTTTAATGCAAGTCGCATCACAATATGACCTAAACATCCATCAAATGGACGTAAAAAATGCTTATTTGAATGCGCCAATAGACTGTGAAATTTATATTACCTCTCCAGAGGGATTTATAATGAAAAATAAAAATAGCGTTTGGCGACTTAACAAGTCATTATATGGTCTAAAGCAGAGTGCTCAGTGTTGGAACACAATATTCCATGATTATATTATTAAACAACAATTTAGACAATGCGCTGTAGATCCCTGTTTATATACCCAACACAAAGACGATAAACTACTGATTTTGGTTTTGTGGGTCGATGATATTTTAATCGTATCAAATTGTGACATAATGTTAACTGATGTTAAGAACAAATTAAGTAAAAGATTCAAAATGACCGATCTTGGCAAAATATCCTGGTTTCTGGGGATAGAATTTACTCAAAGCAAAGGACTTGTTACGATGACTCAATCGAGATACATCGACAAATTACTATTAAAATTTGGAATGGGAGAGTGTAAGAAACGCTCTACACCGGTCGAAAATGATATTAATAAAAATATACACACAGAATCTGAAATAATAAATGACACACAATATCGCGAAATTATAGGTAGTCTTATATATTTAATGACTGCAACCAGCCCCGACATATGCTATACAGTAACAAAACTGTCACAAAAATTATCACGACCGACAATGAAGGATTTAAACAGAGCTAAACAAGTCCTACGTTATTTAAAAGAAAACAAAGAACAGAAGTTAGTATTTACAAAATCAAGAAATCCCCTAAAATGAGAAGGTTTTTCGGATTCAGACTGGGCAAACGACGAGGATCGCAAGAGTGTATCTGGATATTGTTTCAGACTCTCAGAAAATGGGCCTATTATTTCATGGAAATCTAAAAAGCAACAGATTGTATCTCTCTCTACGTGTGAAGCAGAATTTATCGCGCTCACACACACGACTCAGGAAGCACTCTACCTTAAAAATATCCTGAAGACTATTTTAGAATCAGAATTGATTACAAGCCCCGTAGTAATTAATTGTGATAATCAAGCCAGTATAGTCTAAGCACAGAACACGATAATCAACCAAAGATCTAAGCATATAGATATAAAATACCATTTCATAAAAAAACGAGATAAAAAAGGAATCCATTATTTTGAATTACATATCATCAGAACAAAATATCGCTGATGTATTTACGGAACCGGCGACACGGATAAAGCTACAGCGTTTTGTCTCACAACTTGTTGGTGAATTCGACTGAATATTTTTTTTTCTTTCACTGCCCTGTATGTATATAGATTTCTATATATTAAAAATACAGACCAGCGAAGTTCCAGTTATGAGAAGGCTCTTATTTTTTTGCATGAATATCAGTGGAAACCCCTAGGGGTAATGCTCAGAGTATATAGATTTCTATATATAAAAAAAATGGTGCTGGACAAGACGTTAAACTGTATCCATTTTATTTGTATTAACACTTTAACCTACTAATGCGTAACTAATACTTCTGCTTAAAAAAAAATCTTTGTAATTTTCCTTTTTGACATTTGAACACAATTAAAAATGGCGTCTTTTTAAATGCTAAAATTCTAAGACCCAAATGATTTCTAATTTTTGTTATGGCTAAGTAAATATAAAAATATATATTTATTTTTAAGCAGAACAAACACAAGGGAATTTCCCATTATAAAAAAATAGGGAGGATGTTGCAATATTTTGTTCCTATAATGGGGTATTTATTTAAATGCTGCCCACATCAGCATTATTTGGCACAAGGCCTGGAAAGTGGGAACCCAGCAGGCTCCCCTAAAGGAGGGTCACTCCTTCAATTTTAAAAATTGCCCGAGTAACCCCGTCGGCATTCCCCGATCGGGGCGCCTCAGGCAGCAAGCAATAAACTTGCCCAACCGGAAAGCCCGGTGGCAAGGCCTGGGAGGGTGGACCTCCTAGGTATTACCCAGGCGGTATACCTCAGTCCAACAGGTGCTGGGCCGGTTCCCGGCCCCTCACCTGTTAGGCTGAGTGTCAAGTTACAAATCCTTGACGTGTACTACCCTGTCTCCATGCAGCCGAAGCCGCTAGGAGACACATCCCATCATAGTTGGACTATAATGGGGTATATATTTAATTGCCGCCCGCATCGACAATATTTGGCACAAGGCCTGGAAAGTGAGATACCCGCAGGCTCCCCTAAAGTAGGGGCACAACTGCAATTTTAAAAATTGCCCGAGTAACCCCGTCGGCATTCCCCGGTCGGGGCGCCTCAGGCAGCAAGCAATAAACTTGCCCCACCGGAAAGCCCGGTGGCAAGGCCTGGGAGAGTGGACCTCCTAGGTATTACCCAGGCGGTGTACCTCAGTCCAACAGGTGCTGGGCCGGTTCCCGGCCCCTCACCTGTTGGGCTGAGTGTCAAGTGACGAATCCTTGACTTGTACTACCCTGTCTCCATGCAGCCGAAGCCGCTAGGAGACATCCCATCATAGTTGGACTATAATGGGGTATTTATTTAAATGCTGCCCACATCAGCATTATTTGGCACAAGGCCTGGAAAGTGGGATACCCGCAGGCTCCCTTAAAGGAGGGGCACTCCTGCAATTCTAAAAATTGCCCGAGTAACCCCGTCGGCATTCCCCGGTCGGGGCGCCTCAGGCAGCAAGCAATAAACTTGCCCCACCGGAAAGCCCGGTGGCAAGGCCTGGGAGGGTGGACCTCCTAGGTATTACCCAGGCGGTGTACCCCAGTCCAACAGGTGCTGGGCCGGTTCCCGGCCCCTCACCTGTTAGGCTGAGTGTCAAGTGACGAATCCTTGACTGGTACTTCCCTGTCTCCATGCAGCCGAAGCCGCTAGGAGACATCCCATCATAGGAGACTATAATGGGGTAGATATTTATTTGCTGCCCACCTCAGCAAAATGTGGCACAAGGCTGGAAAGTGGGAACCCCGCAGGCTCCCCTAAAGGAGGGGCACTCCTGCAATTTTAAAAATTGCCTGAGTAACCCCGTCGGCATTCCCCGGTCGGGGCGCCTCAGGCAGCAAGCAATAAACTTGCCCCACCGGAAATCCCGGTGGCAAGGCCTGGGAGGGTGGACCTCCTAGGTATTACCCAGGCGGTGTACCTCAGTCCAACAGGTGCTGGGCCGGTTCCCGGCCCCTCACCTGTTAGGCTGAGTGTCAAGTGACGAATCCTTGACTGGTACTTCCCTGTCTCCATGCAGCCGAAGCCGCTAGGAGACATCCCATCATAGGAGACTATAATGGGGTATGATCCCACACAGTCGGAAGATTCTATTTATAAAAATGCTGCTAAGAACTGACGAATCAAATAAACTACGTTCTGCTACCAACCAATCAGAAACCAGAATTGCTTCATAAATATTAAACCCTTTCTGGAGCAATTTCACATGTTCTTTTCCCGGGTTTCGACACGGTTAGAATACTTTGTTCTGTGGAACTTTCTAGTACAAACAAGTCACCTCCCAGGACTTGTGTGTAACAGCGAACCATCTGAAACTGTTTCTGAAACTCAAAATGGCTTACACTTCTAGACCATCTGTCTGTTTAAATGTATGCATATATGTATGTATATATGTCAGGTCATGTTATATGCTACATGTACCATGTAACCCAGTACAACCTGCCTCATAGTCGGGTAACCGGCGACTAAACTGGTTTCCCCACCGGACTTATTTGGTGAAGATGGTGGCTAGTCTCCCTGAAGGATTAAAAACAAAAGCTTTCAAAGGGGGAATGAACCCTTTTTCGGGGTCAACGGCCAACTAGCTCCGTGTTTGTTTTTGTGTGTGTGTGTTTGGATGAGGTAGGCTCCGATTTAAAAATATATTTAAAGCCGGAGACCAGTACCCGCATGAAGCTGGTCTGCAGCTTAACTTGTTGCTGGCTATCTTGCTCTTGCTTGTTTCTGGATCTCAACATTTTCAACCGAGAGAGAGACTTAGCTGTCGTACAAAGCTAAGACTCTGTAACATCATCTGTGTATAGATACTTCCTTTGGTATTTGTCTATTAAAATGGTCCTGTGACGAGTGAAGTCGTTTTTGGGCTCATGGACTTTAAGTGACTGAGGGAGTGGCACTCGTCTGATAAGACGTTGCAATCATCATGTATGTATGTATGTCTAAACCTTTAGACAGAGCCGACGGATCGAGTGAGCACTTATCTACAGGGAGGGGTCGCTTGTTTCGCCTGTATTTTCGACAGTCATCCCCTCTTTTCGATTTACCAGCCTTAATTTAGACCTTTGCCACTTCCGGTTTGGCGATGGACGCAATGAAAAAACGTCACGTTCGTTTTTAACGTTTTTTTTCTCCTTCACGGTATGGGTTCGAGCCTTCCTGCTTACTACCACTTTTTCTTTACTCAACACACACCTATAAACACCCGGGCAACGCCGGACATTCAGGCTAGTAAACAATAAAACGAATTAATCAGAAGTTTGGAGAGATTTTTGGCAAATATCTTGTGTAAGTCCATACCCATAAAGAAAACACACGATATTTATTAATATTCCCCCCTTACACGAGCGATATACTAAGACAGCGCAAATAATGTTATTAAAACAACAATAAAACGACTTAGTTACAGTCGAAATTATTCTTGGAAAATTCTTAAAGAGTGAAACTTTTTTTCAAGCCAGTGAGACACTTTTTTATCTTTGTAAAATAAATAAATAAACAAGTTTATTCTTTTTTATTGAAATAGAAACAAAACGAATTTAGTCAGCCACAACTTTCAGCCGAGAGTTTTTTGTTTGTTGTTGTTGTTGTTGTTGTTGTTGTTGTTTTTAATTTACTTTTACATTTGACCTTACATTTTTTTACCTTGACTTTCCTGACATAATAGTCATGTAACATTAGAGAATCTTGTTAGAAAAGTAGAATAAATCCATGAAGATTAAAGCACGTCCATTTCAGGGGAGCTAGTTTTCCCCACGGGGGAAGGTAAATAACAATTTAAAAATATATTTTCATTTTTTTCTTTCTTTCTTTTTTAATATATTATAAAGTTCTGTTTTACGATAACGACACTGATTTATATCTCAATAAAAAAAAAGTCAATGTGAGTTGCAAAGTTGTGGTCAGGTTTAAAATAAGAACATACCTTTTGGAATTACATTCCCTAACCTCCATATGTAAAAATCGGCTTTCGAAATAAACACCCCAAACCTCCCCATGTTCACAAAGACTTTCGGAGTAAACACCATTTGCAGGTTGGACAAGCAGCGCACATTGCTACACCCGCACAACGCAAAGGAAATTATGTTTTAATGATTTCTCAAACATTTTTTATTTATATTCTCGACTACTATAATTTTTTTTGTCTTTGTTTCTTGATTTATTTCACTCGAGTAAAATGTTAAAACTAAATCTTAAATAGACCGAAGTGACTCTTTTCTTTAAGTTAGATTTTATTTTTTACACACAAAGTATATTCTGAAATTTATAACATTTGAAATATCTCGCAACACAAATAGTTATATGTCTATTTTGTTTAGTTTCCGGCGAAAGACGGAATATTAAAATAAAAAAAAATTATAACTAAATAAAAGTAGCACACAGAATTGGAAAAATATTTTTTTTATTGTAAATACTTTGCAAAAAATAACGTCTCGATTTAAATTTGTGAGTAAATTGATTTTATTGTTAATTTTTACATTTTTCGCTGAGAAACCCAGTAGGATGTTACTGTAAATGTTGCTTTCATAGTAAAACACCAGGAGGGGCAAAAATCGTACATAAATTGTCGATCAATACCTGGTACGACTAATCGACTCACACAACTTTATACGTTATTTTTATATGACAAACAGCAGGATCAGTCAGTAGCACAATGTTCGGGAATAATTTGATCGTACATATTTAGTAAAACTGTATATATATATATATATATATATATATATATATATATATATATATGATGATTGCAACGTCTTGTCAGACGAGCGCCACTCTCTAAGACACTTAAAGTCCATGAGCCCAAAAATGACTTCCATCACCACAGGACCATTTTAATAGACAAATGCCTGAGGGGCTATCTGTACACAGATGCTGTTACAGAGTCTTAGCTTTGTACGACTGCTAAGTCTCTCTCCTGATTCAAAATGTTGGATTCCAGCAACAATCAAGAGCAAGATAGCCAGCAGTTAAACTGCAGATCAGCTTCATGCGGGTACTGGTCTACAGCTTTATGGCTTTTTAAATCAGAGATTTGCTTCTCCTAGAATGGTTGCCTTCACCACGGCTTACGGGAGTCCTCTCCACTCCAACACACACATACATACACACAAACACACGGTGCTAGTTGGCCGTTGACCTCAGATAAGGGTTCATTTGCCCTTTGGAAGGTCTTGTTTTTAATCCTTCAGGGAGACTAGCCACCCTTCTCACCAAACAAGTCTGGTGGGGGAACCAGTTTAGTCGCCGGTTACCTGACCATGAGTTACATGGTACCAGTAGCATATGACATGACCGTACACACACACACACACACACACACACACATACACATATATATATATATATATATATATATAGAGAGAGAGAGAGAGATATATATATAGATATATGTGCGTGTGTGTGTTCAAGTTCAGTGAATACTTGTTTCATATTATTATTGCGTTGGGTATAAGCTCAATATAAGGAATAAAGCATTATCAGGAGAAACGTTACAATAAAACACGTGAAAATTTGTTTCTTCACCAGGGTATCTTTTTAAATATTGAAACAAAGAAAAACTCTTCATTCCACGAATAATTACGAAATATTGATAAATATTATAAATTAAAAAAAAATCGGAACAATTATCAGTAATCTAGAAAGCCATGGAGTAGAGTTTTAGTTTCATATTCAGATTAATATAAACAACACACATAAAATCTAGAGATTTCACTCAAAACCTAAGACATGCACACATACACGCATAAATATATAGTAGCTTCCTCCAGTCTTCACAGATACCCAGTGTAAAGGTGCCTGTGTGTGGAAGGTTTTTGTGGCAATCTTCAACCACACCTCTTTTAAGTCGACATTGGTTCATACCAGTAGCAAGTGCAGGTTCTGGACGACTGGAAACAATGGAGGAAGCACACACAGCGCCTAAAATTCAAAAATGATTACTCATCCGGTACTAGCTAGGCTCAACGTTGCTTACCTTGGTGATCTGACGCGAACCTGTGTTAAAATGATTATGCAGTATATACACACATACACACATACATACACTCATGCACGCATAAATACATTAAACCATTAGATTAATATATGTTCGTTAAAGGACAAGAATATAATTATAGTGTTTCTGCGACTGTTTTTTAACTCTCAAAATGATATATACTATGCCGGAAAACTTCAGGCAGGTAGCATATGCGAATATGGGATTATGCTAATAACAATAACAAAAATAAAAGTTTTAGATATGCGTTTATTTGCATGGAAAATGTATAATAAAAGCGTAAACAAAAGTAGCGGGAGACTAGATGTAAACAATCAAAGAAAAAAAGGAAAACGCATAAAAATACAACGGAACAAATGAAGTTATACTGATGGTCAAACATAGGGCAAGTTAAACTAATTTTCCTGCGCACTTGTTATGTTCAGCTTATATTTTGTGCCATTAAACAGTGCGAAAAGAGAAAAACAAAGAAATATTTTTAAAAGTAGAAATTAATTAGTAATAAAAAAGAAATGAGCAAAGGAGCAAATAGTTCCCCCCCCCCAGGTTATAAGAGCAAAAAGGGATTTCGAATTCGGTTGCGGAAAATCTCATTCATAAACGATGTAAGATTCTAAAATATGAATGATCTTTCGCGGTGTTAACTATTGTTCTACGTAATTATGAATAATACAAAGTCGAGGGACTCTAAATATGAAATATAACAATTCAATTATGTTAAGCAATATAAAACCAAAGTTCAAAAGCGTTATACATGCCGAAGGATATACATAGTATAATATAATTGTCTTTTATTGTTGTGTTGCAAATCCTATATAAATATAAATACGCATGATGCACGCGCATTCGCTTGCTGGTTATAGGTTGAACAATATAAATCCTCACAATAAATGTTGCACATGTCAAAATTAAATAAATGTATTAATTGCATTTTTGCTTGTATTTTCCTGTTAACTGTCTAACGGAAAGCACTAGGACTATTAGCTTAAAGAAAACACTAACAATGGCAATAATAACATCTAAAAGATATATGCTCCAATAAAATGAAATTCAACTCTCTTAAATAAGATGCGTTAATCATCAATTTCTTAAAGTAAAACTATAACGTAATCATTGTACTATTTATTTTAAGTGGACGCCATTATTGTACTATTTATTGTAAGTGAACGTAATTATTGTACTATTTATTTAAAGTGGACGTCATTATTGTATTATTTATTGTAAGTGAACGTAATTATTGTACTATTTATTGTAAGTGAACGTAATTATTGTACTATTTATTGTAAGTGTACGTCATTATTGTACTATTTGTTGTAAGTGGACGTCATTATTGTACTATTTGTTGAAAGTGAACGTCATTATTGTACTATTTATTGTAAGTGAACGTCATTATTGTACTATTTATTGTAAGTGAACGTCATTATTGTACTATTTATTGTAAGTGGACGTCATTATTGTACTATTTGTTGTAAGTGGGCGTCATTATTGTACTATTTGTTGTAAGTGGACGTCATTATTGTACTATTTGTTGAAAGTGAACGTCATTATTGAACTATTTATTGTAAGTGAACGTTATTATTGTACTATTTATTATAAGTGGACGTCATTATTGTACTATTTGTTGAAAGTGAACGTCATTATTGTACTATTTATTGTAAGTGAACGTTATTATTGTACTATTTATTGTAAGTGGACGTCATTATTGTACTATTTATTTAAAGTGGACGTCATTATTGTATTATTTATTGTAAGTGAACGTAATTATTGTACTATTTATTGTAAGTGAACGTAATTATTGTACTATTTATTGTAAGTGAACGTTATTATGTAACTATTTATTGTAAGTGAACGTCATTATTGAACTATTTATTGTAAGTGAACGTTATTATTGTACTATTTATTATAAGTGGACGTCATTATTGTACTATTTATTTAAAGTGGACGTCATTATTGTATTATTTATTGTAAGTGAACGTAATTATTGTACTATTTATTGTAAGTGAACGTAATTATTGTACTATTTATTGTAAGTGTACGTCATTATTGTACTATTTGTTGTAAGTGGACGTCATTATTGTACTATTTGTTGAAAGTGAACGTCATTATTGTACTATTTATTGTAAGTGAACGTCATTATTGTACTATTTATTGTAAGTGAACGTCATTATTGTACTATTTATTGTAAGTGGACGTCATTATTGTACTATTTATTGTAAGTGGGCGTCATTATTGTACTATTTGTTGTAAGTGGACGTCATTATTGTACTATTTGTTGAAAGTGAACGTCATTATTGAACTATTTATTGTAAGTGAACGTTATTATTGTACTATTTATTATAAGTGGACGTCATTATTGTACTATTTGTTGAAAGTGAACGTCATTATTGTACTATTTATTGTAAGTGAACGTTATTATTGTACTATTTATTGTAAGTGGACGTCATTATTGTACTATTTATTGTAAGTGTACGTCATTATTGTATTATTTATTGAAAGTGAACGTCATTATTGTACTATTTTTTGAAAGTGAACGTCATTATTGTACTATTTATTGTAAGTGAACGTCATTATTGTACTATTTATTTTAAGTGGACGTCATTATTTTATTATTTATTGTAAGTGAACCTAATTATTGTACTATTTATTGTAAGTGAACGAAATTATTGTACTATTTATTGTAAGTGGACGTCATTATTGTACTATTTGTTGAAAGTGAACGTCATTATTGTACTATTTATTGTAAGTGAACGTTATTATTGTACTATTTATTGTAAGTGGACGTCATTATTGTACTATTTATTGTAAGTGTACGTCATTATTGTACTATTTGTTGTAAGTGGACGTCATTATTGTACTATTTGTTGAAAGTGAACGTCATTATTGTACTATTTATTGTAAGTGAACGTCATTATTGTACTATTTATTGTAAGTGGAAGTAATTATTGTACTATTTATTGTAAGTGATGTCAATATGCTCGGGATCATTTGTCAGAAAAAAAAGAAGGCCCAAATGTAAATATCGCAAATGTTTTTCATAATAAACAGCCTAATATGCACGGGCTTGGAGATTATATTTGAAATACCCTCCCCTTGACTAGAGAAAGAAAACTAGAATCGGATGATCAAGCCTTTATGTGCTTTAGACTTAACATGCAACATAATATTAGTTACTTTTTTTTCTCTACCGCTTTTCTTCGACCCAGGACTGTACCGTAATAAACAAAGTCTCTGACAGCATAGATACAGCACTTCTCCTCGACACTAGCGCACAAGTTTCTGTATTTGGAGACTTCAATGTCCACCACAACATTTTCATTTTCTACTTACACAGACGCAGCTGGTATCACAACACATAACTTCTCTATAAATCATTCCATATCACACATGGTTACGTTTTCAACCCGTTTCCCTGACCAGCAAGAACGAAAAGCATCACCTTTAGATCTGTTTCTAACCACAGTTCCTGATGATTGTGTTACGAACGCCGACATCCACTTGGGAATGCTGATTATGTAGTGATAATAGTTGAAATCGCTCTAAACTCTAGAGCCAAAATCGAAGAACCATTGCTCAAAACAACGAGATATTATAAAAAGGCTTGCTAGGAAGCCATCAGGGATCTCATCAGAGACGCCCCATTGCAAAATATCTTTTCACTTCCTTCTGAACAGTGCGCAAATTAGACCACTGAATGGTTCAAAACAGCAATTGAAACACATGTTCTCACGCGGAAATTGTATAGCAAGCCCCACTCTCCCCAATGGTTTATTTCCACATGTGTAGCTGCCATCGTGCAAAGGCAGCATGCATACTGCAGATTTAACCGACATAAATCCAATTCAAACAGACAGAAGTATATAGAAGCCAGAAGTAACTGTAAGAAAGAAATAGCGACAGCTAAGAGAGAATTTACTGAAACTACCAAAAAACGAATCGAAGTACAGAAATTAGGAACCCGTGACTTCTGGAAAATCTACAACAGTGTACTAAATAATGGGCAATCAACAATTCCACCACAATCATACAATTATGAAGTGGTTTGCTCAGCAACCGAGAAAGCTAACATGCTTGCCAGTCGGTTTGCCTCCAACTCCACACTGGACCCTGCTAATCACCCTCTCCGGACTTTCCACAGACGCCACACTTGACGATTTGAAAATCACCCCTTCTCAGGTGCATGCTATCATAAAAAATCCTGACTCTTCAAAAGCATGTGGAACTGAACTCATCCCGGCTGTGCTATTAAAAAGTGTTCTGCCGAAATAACTCTAATTCTCTCTAAACTTTACAACAACTGCCTTAATGAATCTTGCTTTCCTGCCGGATGGAAAACTGCTTCTGTGGTACCAGTTTTCAAGATTTCTGGCGAAAGAACTGACCCAGTAAATTACCGCCCCATTAGCCTCCTCCCACTTTTTGCCAAAATATTTGAGTCCATAATTACCCAAGCTCTGGTTCATCACCTTACAGATGCTAAACTACTGACCGACCAACAATATGGATTTAGGCAAGCCTGTTCCACAGCAGACATTCTAACTGTAATCTCCGAGTTTATATACCATTCACTGGACAAAGCAGGGGAGGGTAGAGCGGTAGCTCTAGATATATCTAAGGCTTTTGACAGGGTGTGACATGAAGGTCTTCTCTGGAAAATCGGATCATACGGTATCACTGAAATAATACTTAACATAATTAAATCCTTCTTAGATAAGAGAAACATCCAGGTTGTCCTTGATGGTCATCATCTAAACAATATGATATAAATGCGGGAGTGCCTCAGGGATCTATCATTGGACATCTATTATTCCAAATATTCATAAATGACATCCCTGACAAAATTGTCTGTGAGGTTGTTATATATGCTGATGACACCACGCTCTATAACAGACACGACAGGAAAACAAATGAACACATATCTAAAAAATAGCAGAAACACTAGAGGATGATTTTCAATCTGTAGTGGAATGGAGATAAAATGGATGGCCACATTCAATGCTGCCAAGACTAAACTTGTTTCCCTCAATAACTACAAGAAACCTTCTCTACCACCAATAGCAATGGCCAAACACTCTTTATCTAAAAGCACATCTTTTAAACTTCTCGGCCTAACGTTCACAGGAAATATGAGTTTGAACAATTACATTAAGAGCATTGCCAGGACCGCTACGAAAAAAGTTAGGTTCTCTCTATCGTGCTAGAAAGCTACTAACGCCCGAAAGTATCCTGTACCTCTATAAGGCCACCATTCGCCCATGTATGGAGTATTGTTGTCATATTTGGGCCGGTGCATCTGCTACTAGTCTGTCACTCCTAGATAATGTACAAAATAGAGTCGCCAACTTAATAGGTCCTGAACTGTCATCCAAGCTTTAGCCTCTGTCCCATCGACGTGATGTAGCATCTCTCTGCCTGTTCTACAAGTACTTAAACGGTGAATGTTCCGGCGAACTGCAAGCACTTGTAACCCTCTACGTAAATACCTCCGACAAACCCGACAAGCAGTAAAATCCCACCCCTTCACAGTAGAGACCTCTAGATGTAAAAGAGCCTTCTACGCCAGTAATTTCTTCCCCAGAACCGCTAAAATTTGGAATTCTCTTCCAGCTCCCTGCTTCCAAGACTGTACTGACATGCAGAAGTTCAAGTGTAACGTGAACCGACATCTTGCTCCCCAACTCTCCTGTAACCTGTGTCTCTAATAGATCAAAGTGGCAACATGCCTTGTTTGGGGTGAAAATGTAATAAAAAAAATTAAGTTGAGTTCAATTTTAGTTTTGAGATGGTGAGTCTGAAAGAGAGTTCAGCGAAACCCTGCGTGCATGCCAGCCTCCTGTCAACCAAATATCCCATTCGCTGATCAGAGTCAGCGTCCTCACCACTAAAATCTACAATAAGTCTGATTTATATTTTTCATAAACCAAGGCGTTGTCATTAGATTGAGTATGCCAGGTTATAACGTATTTTACTATTAAATCTTAGCCAATGATACGTTCTTTATTATCCTTTTTTTGCATGGATAAGTGATTTCTTAATCAGAATATAATGTATTTTTTTAACGTTGCAAATTAATTGAATCGATCGTTCGGGAAATTGACAGCAAACGTAAATTATTAATCTATTGCAAAATAGAATAAAAAAAATAAAACCGATTGACTAAAAAATGTAAAATATCCGTAGAAATCATGAAATCGGAGAAAGAAAATTGAAATAATGATATTCTGCGTGTTATGACTTAAACCTTACTTTTATTTATTTGTTTCTTTCATTTCGTAGATGAAGTATTTTATGAGATTATAAAAGCAATATCATTGTCTATTTTTCGGACCTAATGAATCATGTAACAGCATTTGTTAACTTGTAGTGTATTGTAAATCAAGTTGAAGAAATATGTATTATTGGTATTCTGCAGTGATCATTCTCCTAGACTGTTGTTTTATCAGGTTATACAGGTTATGGAACTATTATTAATGATACCTTCAGAATCTGAATATTTCATTATTAACTCGTCTGACACTAACAGAAACGTGAAGTAAACTCTGTAATTAATGCTCTAATTAGGAGTGGAAACTGCCAACATCTGTAACTGACCCTTTTTCTTAGTTCATTGACATTCTAATATAATTCAAATCCCATAAAAGCCTCCATACCTCGGTTGAGTTACTATATAAAAATCGTGAATATATTTGTAGAATATGTATATAATAATAATAATAATAATAATAATAATAATAATAATAATAATAATAATAATAATAATATAACCATGCGACCTACATACACTCATATATATATATATATATATACATATATATATACATATATATATATATATATATATATATATATATATATATATATACATACATTTGGAGAGAACTTGAATGACTACAAGCCTCATGTTCTCATTTCTTTCCGTACAGAACAACATGCTATAATGATGCTTTTCACTACAAGTAAATCCTTACTATATATTAAAAACCACAAATACTTGTGGATTAAATAAGATCTCGGCTATACTAACGGCAATAAGTTGAACACTTCACCAGACTAGAAGTATGTATATCCTCGAATCTCGTAAAACTTTAATTGGTTAATTAAGGAGTGGTGAATTATACGAGATGTGCCGATTACTCGCAATGGTCAAAAGTTCATAGGATCCGTATACTGAAAGCCAACTTTCACTAGACAGTACTTAAACTTTAACTCACACCATCAATATAATGTAAAAAAAAAGAATTATCCGTTACCTACAACACCGAGCAAAAGCAATATTATCTATAAAAGTGAAAATATGTGTGTGCATTTCCATACTAAATAACTCTGTCAATTTTCGGTCTAGAGAATCGAGATTTGACATAAGGAGTATTGAGTTTTGGGAAAATCTTTTTAATCATTTTTTCGGACAGAAATTTGCTTGTCCACGGGTCAAAGGTTAACGATTTGACCTTTGAAAACTTTACCAAATTCCTGGTCTAAACACTTGACATTTTAAAAGGATAAACCTTAATAATTTCGTTTGAGACATGGATCAAATCTTGAAACTTTATTTGAGCCTCGCCCCCCTAAAAACACATATTAAGGTGTGAAAACTGGAGTCTAAGTTAAAACAAAATTGATCTCTGCGGTCTCTACCAAATTACTCAGCACACTTTTGGTCTGGGTATTTGAAATTTTACATTAAGGGTATTCAGAGATAGGGTAAGCATTTTAATCTGTTTGGGTCGAAAATTTGAGCTGAGAAGGGGTCAAAGTTCAAAAGATTTGACCTTTGCGGTCTGTTGGACACTACTCGGAAAATTTTGTGGTCTACAAATTTGTAATTTATATATAACGTGTATTAAGAATGCGGCAAGCATTTTAATCAATTTTGGAAAGAAATATTGGCTGAAAGTTGAAAGAGTTTATCTTTGCAGATTTACCAAATTTCTCCTACAATTTCGGGTCTAAAGACTTGAAATCTTAGATGTAGCTAACTTAGACATGGGTCTAACTTTGTATTTTTATTTGAAACTAGAATAATCAATGTAAAGGATACAAATTCGGGGTAAAGGTTTAAAACAATCGACATCAGCGGTCGTCTATGAAATTACTCAGACAAATTTTGGTTTAATCTTACATAAAGTGTATTCGCACGTAGGGCAAGTTATGAGCAGCACAGAGAGCCCGGGCAAAGCCGGGCTGAACTGTTAGTATAAAAGTGAAATTGTCTGCATGTGTGTCTGTGTGTGTACATTTCCGTAACGAACTATTCTGTCAATTGTCAGTCTACAGACTCAAGATTCGACAGAAATGTATTTAGATCAGGAAAATTTTTACAATCAATTTTGGCCAGAAATAAGGGCGTCAAGGGGGCAAAGTTAAACGATGTGACCTTTGAAAACTTTACCAAACTTCTGCGCCAATTCCTGGTTTAAACACAAGTAATTTTAGATGTAGATTACTTAAACGGGAATCAAACTTTTTAATTTGATTTGTGCCTAAAACAACAAATGTAAAAGGCTCAAAATTGGGGTCAAAATTGCGGACTCTACTAAATTTCTCAGACAATTTTTGCTCTAAATATTGGCAATTTTACATAAATTGTATTCAAGCATAGGGCGAGCCTTTGACCGAAAGTTTGGCTGCCAATGGATTTTACGTAAATGGTATTCAGATATGCAGCAAGCATTTTAATCCAGTTTTTGATCAAGAATTTGGCTGCCAAGAGGGTAAAGTTGAAAGAGTTGGCCTTTGTGGACTCTACCAAACTCATTCGCCAATTTTGAGTCTAAACACGTGACATTTAAGGTGTAGATTATCTAGACATGAGTCAAACATTTAATATATATATATATATATATGCATATGCACATAAAGTTATGAACAGTAATAATTCAAGGTTGACTATTTTATCTTTTAGTCCTATTTATGTATTCATTTTGCAAACAATGAATGTTGTTAGGAATTTACATAATTTAAATTTAAAGAAATCTATTTAAATAATTAAATATTGAGATAGTTTGATATTGTGCGATAATTGTATAGCATATTACAGGTATATAATTTATTCGTTAGATACTTGCTGTTTTTGATTTTAGGGATCAGAAATTGTTATATTATGTAATACATTGTTTTAGATGATTTGTCTTTTTTGAATCTTCAATTGAACTCATTAATAAGAAAAAAATAACTAAAGTTTACTAGGGTTGGACTAGATCATTCGACCTATAGTCGATTGCGCTACCATTGAGCTATATCACTAGTTTACAATGGATCTGTTTTTTATGAGAACAAATGCCTGATTATTTTCCTTGGCCGGTTTGAGCTAAAATATTCCCCTATAAAAAGTCCGTTTTATCTATAAGATAGAAATACTATTTTTAAGATAAGTTTTTTTTCGAAAATGATTGGCTGAGATTGTATTGTGTCTAGTGTTGCCAACTGAGATTTTTTTAAAAAAGCGCTAGATCCGGGAAAGGAAATTTCTAGAAAATCTTTAGATATTCAACTTTTGCCATCTGAAATATAAAGCTTACATTCAAAACAAAAACGTCTTCTGAAGAAAAAAAGGACTATGTTTTATCTTCCTAATCTACACTATATATGTGCATATATACGTTGCACAATCACGTGGAACACCGATTCTCGCCAGATCACGGAAGTTAAGCAACATTGAGACTGGTTAGTACCAGATGGGTGACCATTTGGGAAGTCAAGGTGCTGTATGTACTGCAAGGTAAAATACCAGGTTGAGGACCTATCTATCTTTCTCTTCAGGGTGGATGGACTTCTCTAAAGCCGTGGTAGGTACTCCATCTAGTGATGGCGTCATGATAAAAATGCTTCTGATAGCCCTGGCGAAGAATAAAGTATTCAGGTACCGACAAGATTTGACTGACACAACAAACTCGTGTAACGAGTTCAATCTCGACAACGGACGCGCTGGATGGAACCTGCATGAAAATATTATGAATATAGAAAATAGTCAGCTCCATATCAGTATATATATTTAAAATTATACTGAAGAGGTTGGCCCCTCTCAAATTTTATCGGCTAGTTTTATCTGTTTGTCAGAGAAGGTATATTTGTTTTGCACTTAAACAAACAAAATCAAACAATGTTTAATAGAATAATAATTAAATTGTAATATATTACAACTTTAACATCATAATAATGGCGTATATAAATATGTTATATTTATGAATAAATTCTATTCAAATATCAGAAAAAAACAAAATCCGCCAAACGCATTTTTATACGTGAATTAATTGATAGATTTTAGAACGATTCTGAAGAGGAGATTGAGGAGTGTAGGTAAAAAATGGCCCTTCTTGACTTTACCTTTTTTTCTGTCAGAAACCCCTTTCTTTTCTTTTTATGTTTTATTATTAAAATGGGTTATATCTTACAAAAAACGGGTTATATCTTACAAAAAACGGGTTATATCTTACAAAGAAACGGGTTATATCTTACAAAGAAACGGGTTATATCTTACAAAAAAACGGGTTATATCTTACAAAGAAACGGGTTATATCTTACAAAAAACGGGTTATATCTTACGAAAAACGGGTTATATCTTACAAAAAAGTCACTCAAGGATAAGGGTAACTGAGTGTACAGTAGTCAATGGAACAATACCGTAGAAATTGTTAGTAGTGGAAATTTGGTAAATTTGATTAATTAAGAGGACAATTCATCATGGACTTGTTCACGTTGGATTTGAAGACAGTCATATTGTAGTCAGCAATGAAACGGAATAAAAGTCCACAGTCGTGCAGTTATAAGAAAGAAGCTTTGCTCAGGGAATTTACGTTAAAGTTTAGGCACAGATAAAGAATGGGGGGAAACTACTGATAGTGTTTCAGCTAGACCAGTTGTTTTTTTAAGTCAGACACTGGGGGCATAGATTAGATCGCAGACGAGCACTTGCCATGACAATAACAATAAAGCAAAGCCAGTCTCGCAACATATCTACTCCGAAAATGAAATTGCAAAAAAGAGAAAAAAAAACACTTCCCAATATTCTATAATGTCTATTTCTAACTCTGCACAGGCAGGATAACTTGTTAATTTTTCCAGATGAGCATTGTCTGAAGATAGCGGTTTCAATCCCACCCAAAGCGTGCCAGAGGTAATTGGTCAAAAATGTGGTGAGACGAAAACAACTACGGATGGCAGTGATGGCTGAGAATGCAGTTAGGAGATTCGAAGTTCCTATCCGTCGCGGTTACCACCTGACGAAGGCCAGGGGAAGTTGACCGAAACGTTGTGCACCAATAAAAAAAAAAAAAGATAAGATGAGACTAATAGTCCGAAATAAAATAAAAATTAACATACAATGCTCATCTCAAAAATAAAAAATTCCAATAAGGAATAATATATATATATACCAATCGGTACGGACCCGACTATGGAAGATCAGATAATAAATAAATGTGGATTTATAAGATCAAAGAATCCAACCTTGATCGCCCTTCGGGGCCCGTGGCGCAGTTGATAGAGACGTTGAATCTCTACGGTTCCAGATGAGCATTGTCTGAAGATAGCGGTTTCAATCCCACCCAAAGCGTGCCAGAGGTAATTGGTCAAAAATGTGGTGAGACGAAAACAAATACGGATGGCAGTGGTGGCTGAGAATGCAGTTAGGAGATTCGAAGTTCCTATCCGTCGCGGTTACCACCTGACGAAGGCCAGAGGAAGTTGGCCGAAACGTTGTGCACCAATAAAAAAAAAAGATAAGATGAGACTAATAGTCCGAAATAAAATAAAAATTAACATACAATGCTCATCTCAAAAATAAAAAATTCCAATAAGGAATAATATATATATATATATACAAGATAACTTGCTTCGTTTTTTCTGTATTGACATTCATATAAAACTCCGTTTTTTTATTTATTTGAACTGAAAAAGATCTAGCTAATTCGCATATTCTTTTAAAAATCTACTTTTATAAATTGAAATTGTTTTTATTGGTTTCCTATGGAGAACATCTTTAGTTATCTATTACGTATAATTACATTTATGCAGATCTTCTACATGATTTATACTTGCGTAACATTTGCTTAAAAGTGTTTTAGTAAACACAAACCCCTTTGCATGGACTGTCAGTTATTGGTCGACATGCATGAAACTTAATATATATAGAGTAACCGAACTCATGCGAACTTTATCTTTAGGCTTTAGTTGGGGAAAATTGGTAAAAAAATGTGAAAATTAAAAAAAATGAAATTTGCCAGGACACGGTCGAGCAACAGCATTACTAATATGCATGCGTAACGCAGTAGCTATTGGTTCATGTTTCAATTATTAGTCTTGCAGAACATGTCTTCCTAAATCAGGCATTTACATAAAAGGAAAAAAATAGATCTTAAGCTAAACGCTTTGGTTTGTATCCTTGGTGGTAGGGAAAAAGTAATATTTTAAAAAATTTAATCATTAATATATATTGGACCCAATCTATTATATGTATAAAAGGGAACGTGTCTGTGTGTGTGTGTCTGTGTACATTTCCCCACGCAATAACTCAATTTTTAGTCTACAGACTCGATCCTTCTACCGCCTCAGATGATATCTCACTACTGATACAATTCTATATTTATATAAAAGCCAAGTACGTCCAAGCATGGAGTACTGATGCTATACTGGGCAGGAGGTGCTAAAAACAGCCTATCCTGCCTTGAAAAAGTAGACTTCGTAGCCTATTGGGGGATTCCCTTTTCTCTTCCCTGCAACCTCACGCTCACAGAAGGGACCTTCCGTTTTTTTATCGTTATTTCCATGGGAAATGCTAGTCTGAGCTCCAATCTCTGTCCCCCTCGCCAATCTTTCACGAAAACACCTGTCTATCTGAAACTACTGTCAATAATTTTCCCCACTTTTTATCTGTGCCTAAATCGAAATGTAGATTCCATGAACAAAGTTTCTTTCTTAGAAGTGCACGCCTGTGAAACTCTTTCGTTTGCATGTTCCCACGTGGCTACAATTTGGATGTCTTCAAGTCCAACATAAACAAGTTCCTGTTGAACCGCCCCCTTAAGTAAGACAATTTATCATATCTCCATTACTAGCGATTACTACGATATGATCATTGCTTACTGTACACGCAATAACCCTTATCCCTGAGTGGTCTCCGGCCTTGATAAGTGGTGACTTCCTTGTACAATAAAATAAAACATGAATAATAAAGAATGACATATTTATAGTTAGTTTTTTTTTTATTGAATTAATTTGTTAATACTTGCTTTAAGAAGACAGGTCTTGTATTATCTTCCCCAATTATTTTATTAAGAATAGTAAATAAAATTTTAATACGAGAGTCAATCCATTATAATGCATATTGGTTTCTTTATAAACATATCAGCGTGTTGTTGAAAAATTCAGTTATTTTGTGACTATTATAAATTTGAAGGGAATCTCTATTTAAACTAGTAAATGGAAAGTCGATTGAACTCATTTTAAATTTCTTCGCAAATTTTCCTGTATTAACAAATTGAAGTTTGGTTTTGAATTTTTTTTGCATCTAATTATTTTTAAATCGTAGATTATTTTCTTTGCAATTCAGTTATTTTAGGAATATTCACTATTTTTTACCACGCATCTTAAATCTTACTGAAAAAGTCGGAAAACTTTGTAACCTTAAAAAATTACCCGACTCCCACAAAAACGCATAATATATATATATATATATATATATATATATATATATATATATATATATATATATATATATATTTAAGTAAAATAACAATTAGAATGTTACGTTACATCAATAGATGAAACTGACGTAAATAATTGAGATTTTATGATTTTACTGACCCAGAGCAATAAAATACTTCATACTATAAAGTTCTTATATAGTAAATGAAACTATCTACCTAAAATATAGGTTTAAAATTTTTAAAGAAAATACCATAAAAACAATTTATTTCAAATAAAAATACACTTACATGTTTATGTTATTAAAATTCTCACTCTTTCTCAGGTTGGGTCAGTGGATGCGAATTTACTGGTAACAACGATGTTGTCAAAGTAAACGCATCGAAGTCATGTAAGCCCAGCATGGTATCAATCAAACTTGTAGCGTCCTTTCTATGTATCAACGAGAGGAATTTGAGGCATTCCTCCTCGACTAGGACCTGTAGATATGCGTCAGTTAATCCACCTTATAAAATATTGTACTGTTGAGCTTGTTGAATACCTCATCTGGCGTGGGGAAAGAATAATGGTAATGTTTTAGAGCCGCATTATGTCCTGTGAAAAAATCCACACAAACACGAGTGTTGTTAGTCTTTTTATAGCCTATACAGTCGATGCAACCCATTCACCGTTACTTAATTTTGATAGTATTCTGAGATTTCATAGCCGTTCCAGTTTCTTAGCAATTTTATCGACTACAGCAAACGAGATGTTTTGCTTCTTCTTCTTGTAAACGGGAAGAACGTTTCCCTTCAACTCAAATCTTGCTATAGCCTTGGTACATATTGCTTGTCTCACTGATAAAACTTCCGGATTTTTTTCTTTAAGACGTCGTTTAATTTCTGCGCCTCAGTAGATGTTTTCTACCTTGTGGCGGAAATTGTTTATCGGCTGGTTCCAAAGTCGAATAAGTCACAGGGAGTAAAAGCTTTCCCTGAAATTTTATCTTATTTCCTGCCACTGCACGAGTTGATTTGTTAGTTCTCCAACCTATTCAATGTTTATATGTTTATGATTGACAGGTCTGAATTGGAATCTAGTTTTTAATCTACTCCCCGTATAAATATTCAACAGTGAAAGAGAAGGCGTCTTTGCGAATTTTCCTCTCTTCATAAAATAAAAATTCCCTTCCAGGAAAAATATTAAAAACTGAAGGAGAAAAAATTTTGAAACTCTTTAAAATGTGTATTATTCCAGTTTGCAATTAATTAAATCACCAAACAATTCGATACGATACGCATGTGCGAAATAAGGTAAACCTTTAAAATAGACAGTTTCTTAGTTCTTCAATACGACAGTTGCGTTTTTTTAGCAAGTAAAACACTTAAAACTACAAAATTTCCTTGTAACACTAGTCGTTTTGTTTTTAAATATTTTTCTCAAGAATAGAAAAAAAATAACTTATTATTCTTCCATTCTTGCATTGGTTGTTTTTTTAATAAGTTCGTTTCCTTTTTAGTAGTTTATGAATTTTACTGGTGAGACCCCCGCGAAAATGAATTCTTTCTCTTTTTTATATCTCAAATTACCACCAGTCGGTTTTATTGTTTGTCAATTCCCGCGCGTATATATATATATATATATATATATATATATATATATATATATATATATATATTAAAAATTATCTGCAATTGTTATTTTGGATTAGAATTCCTTCGTCGCTAGTTTTTCGTAAAGAAAGGACAAGAAGGCTCTGAAAGAGTGAAATGAAAATATATATTAGAAAATACAGAAACGTTTATTGATTGAGTGGGACTTCGCTCAACCGGAAGGACCAAGTAAGGTTACGAACCACTTCTTTTGAATCTCAGGTTCAGACTGCTCAATAGCAGAAATTGGTTCCTCAAAGTTACGTTAAGAATTCTCCATCGTCAGAATATACAAAAAACTACAAATGCGAGTGAGTATTATGCTATCTCATTCTGGCATTACTAGCAAAAGCAGCAAAATTAAAACAGCATTAATTGTAAATGGGAATAATCTTGTTTTAATAAGTTTATGTCGTTAAGCTGTTATGGGATTATGAACGAATGTGTTGTATAGAATTATGAAACTTAAAGAAAAATAAACATGGAAAAAGTTAAAAAGATTACATGGCACATAAGAAAATATAACAAGATAATTCTTTCTATAGAAATGCGTTCTCGGTAGGTAACAACGATTACTATGTAATGGATATAAATTTGTAGATAGAAAAACGAGCATTTCCTTGTAGTTCTTTCTTTTTATGAACGAAATTTTTTTGTAAAAATCCAACAAAAATCTACGATTCCGCAAAGCTTTGATATGTGTTTTATTCTGCTTTTCCAATGATTTGATTTATTTTCCCTAGAGTTTTCACTCACTCAGTACACTTTACGATAATAGTGGACAACGCAAACAAGAATCGAAACATGAAAACCTCGGAAGGTAAAAAATAAATCCACTATTAGTACGAACAATTAAAGTTACGTAATTAATTGATTTTAAATTATTTCACAGATTTTTCCAATGAAAAATTATTGTGACCGAAAATGGTAATGTACAACACCCATTTCCTTCAGATCATCGATTGTTTTTTTGGGATAACAAACTCTGAGATTGCATTGTATTAATTGAGACATTAAATGATAATAGATCTTGCGTTCGAAACGTTGTCTCTTGAAGAGCTCCACATATTTAACTTGGTTGCTTCACTTCCTTTTACATTCACCATCCTCGTGGTCATTGCCGTTGGGCGGCTACAGATGATCTGTCAATCAGTACACGCTATCATTCCCAGTTCTTCACACGTTTGACCGCCTCGCTCAGCTTCAATCCTGTCCATTCTATAATGTTTCTTTTTTATATTGACCGTGGTTTCAGCTAGACGGGGGTTTTCGTGAAATATTGGCGAAGGGGGACCAGAGATTAGAGCTCAGACGAGCACTTGCAATGGAAATAACGATAACAAAGAGAAGTTCGCAACGTCTCTTCTGTGGGAGAGAGGTTGCAGGGAAGAAAAAATAGCATCCCCCACTATTTTGTCTATTTTGTACTCTATCAAGGCAGTATAGTCTGTTTTTCCCAGATCCTACGCAGATGTGGTAGCAGTACTGCATCCTAGGACGTACTTGGGTGTAATATAGATAGAGAATTGCATCAGCAGTGAGACATCTGTGGCGGTAGAAGGATCCTACAATTTTTCCAGCGACGTTAGAAACATACTTGATGTTCGTGTTCCATTTCACATCAGGACTAAAGGTCAAGCACAGAAGCTTATCAAAACATGGAGCCCTCCCAAGACGAGAGCCATCCATTTCAATTGATGCCAGATGGGGATCGGAGCGTTGATCATGTAAAGATAGGAGCTTGGTTTTAGATGCATTAAAAGTAACAAGCCACCTCTTCCCCCACTGTACCACGTGGTCAAGATTAGAGGACAGAGAATTGGAGAGAACTTTGTCATTTACGGCCTTTGATGTGTTGCTATAAGGCTGTCGTGTCATCAGCATAGATGTTACCGAATGATTTAAGTATATGTTTTGGGAAATCATCCCTTCGTTTGTCCTCTGCCTCCGCTGACTGTTCCCTGGAGAATCTTTTGGGCAAATCTCTCCTCTCATGTTAAATGACCGAACCATTTTAGTTGACATCTTCTATTTGTGGTGAGAAAAGCCTCATAATGAACAATGGTTTGCCTTATTTTGATTTGGATTTCCTCATTAGTTATGCGGCCTTATTAAGAGATGCTAAGCAGTTTTTTGAAGGAACGTGAAAAAAGTAAAATGTAAAATCCTGTTAAAACTTTCTATTGCACAAATAAACACTTTATTTTAAAAGAAAAGAAATGAGCTTCATTTATTTTACTTGTCGAAAACTAATTTCCTTAATGCGTCTTCTTTTGGCATTTTACTGGTTGGAACATCGATCACAATTATACGATAAACATCGGCCGCCATCACAAGCAGACAAATAAAAAAGATCCAAGCGGGTTATTTTCGAATCGATTAAATTGGCCCGTCTATCAGAAAACAATAATTAATAAAATTATTAATAAAATTCATTTTATTCAATGTAAAAAATTCAAGCATGGTAAACGCGTATTGTATCTGTAGACATATTCAAACGCTAGTAAGCAAGTGTATTGTGACCACAGAGATATCATAAACGCGATTAACTATGATAAGAGAATAAGATAACGTTTTCTTTGTCACAATTCGAAGAAACAACAGTGAAAGTTACATTCCTTACATATGTAGATGCTTTATTTCAAATATTGAGACATTTTCAGCATAAGGGAGGGACAATTATTTATATTTTTATATTGCTATTTAAAATATACATACATATATACACAGTTTAACGAGAAAATTGTCGCCCTTACGTTACCAACACTACAGCTTTATTTTAAACCTTTATAGCATAAACTCAATTCAAGTAACTTGATTATGAAGTAAAGCTGACATCTTACGTCGATTTTCGATGTTTTGTAAAAACTTTCTCTGAACTTGTGGTAATGGAAATCCTTTAAACGGGCCGACAAATGTGCAGTAATAAGGATTTAGCTCCGATGTGTTTTGAACGAAGATAATTGGACAAGCCCACGCACTGTATTCTTTTTTCCCTAAGATACCGACATTTACTAGTCTATCAAGCTCCTGGTAGATTTTTCTAAGAATACAAATAGAACGTTACGTTTCCTTTTGAATACTAATTAAATATTTTGTTTTAAGCTTAGTTCCACAGTCATTTTCGTACATTTCCCAGGCCGACTTTACACTTCTCTGAATAGTTATTTTTAAGCCTGAAACCAAATTCACTGTTTTAAAAAAAAATGATGCCTTTATGCAGAACGCATATATTGATAGGTCCTTTTCTGAACCTGCTTAATTCGCAGTATTCCTTAGTACATAATTTATTATTTTTCAAATGCTCTTTAGCAATGTAAGGTTGGTTTGGCAGTTTTCCTCCAAGTTGATTTTGTACCGTTACCGGCCCTTGCTGTTTTGTGGGATGTTAACATTGTGGGTCTATTTAATGTTTTTCTATGAATTTAAATTTAGTATTGGTAGTTATTGGCTTGAACCTAATTGTAATTTATTTTTTCTTTTTGAGAAGTTTTAGTCCTATACATTTACGCAAATTACTCCATCGTTTTCATTGGCCCACCCGACTAGTAGTTCTATTTTATTCCTGCTATATCAACTTATGTGTAATATAATTGTTACATATCAACCATTTTGAGACAGATACGGCAAATCTCTGACCAACGCTGATTTTGCATCAGTTACAGGGTGATCGTGTTTGTCTTCTTTTTCAGATGTGTGTGGATATGTGTAATAATTTCTCTTGGTCTGGGCTTTATTTACTATGTGCGTTTTCCGTTGTTAGACTACTTTTTTATATACGAGATATCAAAATCGGTATGATTTCTATCTTTTGAAAATCTTCCGTTAACTTTTGTAGCGTTAAACTTGGCTCATTTTTTAATTTTGTTAAACACGCTTTCTGATTTCTGCATCTAGACCTGATGTAAGTCTCTATGCGAACCCCAGTAATGTAAAAGTATCAACACTAACTGACATTTGAGCATTTCAATTCTCCGAAGAGTTTATTGACCATGGCTGCATAAGTCCCATAATTATCTTCGTCAATTTTTACCAGAACTAAGCATATCCACTTAATATGAGAAAGAGAGTGTTTCCGGTTGAAACGTCTTGTAAGGAGTTTAACCGTATCGGCAAAATATAACTCAGTCATTTTCGTGACAAAGTAAAATTCAGTGATTTATAAAGTTCAACAAACTTCAATTTATGTAATAGCAAACGAATATTTTTTTCTTGTTGTCTATACTATAAAGGTCTTCGTACTTTTCATAGTATGCCGCACACGATTTACCTTCTTCCTATACATAGCAGAAATTGTTAGTTTTTTTTCTTTATTGAATCTCGTAAAAAATGCCTATGCATTGTTTTTTACAACTTAAGAAAAAACTGGTCAATGCCAATTTCGTTGCTGTTATTCGAATAATTCTTCGTTGCATTGTGATTGGTTCATTATTAAGGTCAAGAATCAAATAAAACATACCTTGTTTGTTTTAAATATGATTCACACTGTGGAAGACCACTGATATCAACAAAAAAGAAATTAAGACGTAAGCATATTTTCCTTCAATACACAGACACGTAGAGACGTCTGCTTCTATTTACATTTAGAGACGAAGTAACATACATGTAAACGCACTCTTATATACGTATCACCTAAAATAGCAAGCCTTCAAAGCATAAAGAAAAAGAAAAGTAACTTTCTGTAAGGTCTAAGGAGACAACAGATCGATAATTTTGATTACCCCTGCTGGATCTGTTATAAAGATATAGTGTTGGTTTTATGACACCCAATATATCTCCGAGCTTCGCAAATTTTGAGCTTACAAACCATTCTGTTAGTATGTCATATTTTTGAGCTTACAATCCATTTTGTTAGTATGTCATATTCTTGTTCAGACATTTTGTTAGTATGTCTTATCCTTGCTCAGAGACTTGACAGTTTGATAGTTTTATTGTCCAGTTGTTCTAGGATGTAGTGATACTTGGAGTCAACATGTGTCGCTCTTCCATGATATTGTGGATTGTTTGCCATACATATCTTAAACTGACTGTCCTTATAAATAGATGATGGTTCGACCGAAGTTCCTTTTAAGTCACCTTAGAGACATTTATACTGCTTCCTGTGCCGCTCTTGCTAATGCTTCAGTTTTTAATAATGCAACGAAAGTTTGTTCCTTACTTGTCATGTTGACACATTATTTGAACGCATAAAATGAGATCGATTAGTTATTTAGATCAACAATCCAGTCTGCATCTGAGTACCCCCGGAGCTTAGTTGCCGCTCCTTGTCATATAATAGGCCATACTCCTGTGTACCTTTTAGGTAATGCAGGATATGTTTTACGGATTTCCAATGTTACATTTTTTTTTTTTTTTTTTTTTTACACAGTGATCACCACTTATCAAGGCCCGGAAGCCACTCAGGGATAAGGGTTATTGCAAGTACATCACGTTAGTGAGGAGATTTTATGAAGTGTTTAATTAGGGGGGCGGTTCATTAGGAATTTGTTAACATTAGACTTGAATACATCCAAGTTGTAGTCCGGAGGGAAGCAGGCAGACGGAACAGAGTTCCACAGGCGTGCAGTTCTAAGAAAGAAGCTTTGCTCATGAAATCCGCGTTTTGATTTAGGCACAGATATAGAGTGGGGAAAGTTTTTCACAGTGGATTCAGCTAGACGGGTGTTTTTCGTGAAAGTTTGGCGAGGGGGGACCAGGGATTGGAGTTCAGACGAGCACCTGCCATGAAAAAAACGATAAAACAAGGATAGGCTCGCAACGTCTCTTCTGTGGGAGAGGGGTTGCAGGGTAGAGAAAAGGGCATCCCCCACTAAACCACGAAGTCTATTTTGTACTCTGTAAAGGCATGATAGGCTGTTTTTGGCAGCTCCTGCCCAGATATGGCAACAGTATTCCATCCTTGGCCGTACTTGGCAATTATATAGATAGAGAATTGCATCAGTAGTGAGATATCTTCTGGAGCGGTAGAAGGATCCCACTATCTTTCCTGCGACCTTGGCAACAGACTTGATGTACGTGTTCCATTTCAGATCAGGAGTAAAGGTCAAACCCAGAAGCTTGTCAAAACACGGGGCCTCACCCAGACGAGAGCCATCCATCACAATTGATGCCAGCTGGGGATCAGAGCGTTGATGATGTAAGGATAGAAGTTTTGTTTTAGATGCATTAAAGGTAACTAGCCACATCTTCCCCCACTGAACCACGCGCTCGAGATCAGAGGAGAGAGAATCCGAGAGAACTTCGTCATTTACAGCCTTTGATGTGTTGCCGTAGATGGTCGTGTCATCAGTATAGATGTCAACGAATGATTTAAGTATGTGTTTAGGGAGGTCATTGATGTAGATCAGGAAGAGAGTTGGGCCGAGGATTGACCCCTGAGGGACTCCAGCATTTATATTGCAGGCCTCCGATTTTTGTCCATCTACCACTACTCTTATGAGCCTATCGGAGAGAAATGATTTAATGATTGAGAAAACATTTCCAGTTATACCGTAGCTGGAAATCTTGTGAAGTAGACCCTTATGCCATACTTTGTCAAAGGCCTTTGATATGTCAAGAGCAATTGCCCTAGAAAGGAAGCCTTTGTCAAGAGATTCACTAATCCTGTGGGATATAATCGTCAGCACATCTGTGGTAGATCTTGCAGAGCGGAAACCATATTGTGTGTCACTAAGAAGGTTGTTTCTGCTGAGGTGGTTGACTATTTCTCTATTTAATATTGATTCCAGTAACTTACTCATAACACAGAGAAGACTTATTGGTCTGTATTGAGAGGGAGATGACTTATCACCTGAATTCTTAAATACAGGGCAAACTGATGAGGTCTTCCAGGGGGTCGAAAGCACTTCTCCTTAAGGCAGCGCTTAAATAGTTTCGTAAGTATGGGAGCAAGTTCTGGTTGAAGCTTTTTTAACACTATAATTGGGATGCCATCAGGGCCAGTTGCTTTACTGGAATCTAGGTTTTTTATTAGCTTGGCGACCTCATGCACGGATATTTGTATATTACCTAGCTTGTTCTGTGTTATAGGAGGAAATATGGGGAGTTGATGGCCTTCGTCGCATAGGGTAGAATTAGCTGCAAAGTTCTTTGCAAATAGTTTGGCCTTGTCTGACGCTGACGAGATAACCTCTGGTCCATTGATAATGGTTGGGATAGAACGCACACTTCTGTTCAGGATCCTATTTGTTATTTGCCAAAACTGGTGGGAACCAAGCCGTTGATCAGCTACCTTGGATTTAACAGACTGGGCATATAGCTATCTTGCATTTTTTATTACTCTTTTACAGTGGTTGCTGGCAGTCCTGAAAGCAGCTTTAGTCTCAGTGCATCTATTACGTTGGTAGTTATGGAAAAAGTGATTTCTGTGCGCGATAGCAGCAGCACATTCTGGGGAGAACCATGGCTGGCTGTTAGGTTTTTGTTGGAATTTTTTTTGATGGTATGAATTGGTCTATGCCTACAATTAACCATTCGGTCAGATCTGATACTATAGAGGACACTTCCTTTTTAAACATGGAGTGCAGAGGTAAATCAGATATGAATGTACGGAAGCTATCCCAGTCAGCCATAGAGTATCGGTATACAGTACGGTGGAGGGGTACGTCTGATGGCTTCTTACATTTTGTTTTTATCTTAACTGATACGACGGAGTGGTCGGAGGATCCTAAAGGAGAATGAACGGTACATGAACATAGCTCAGGGGAACAAAATCCTGCAAGATTCTCAACAGCATAAGTAATACTAGACTGTATGCTCGTTGACATTAGGCGCTCGACTGTTGATTTACAAACTCTTAGTTCATAAACTTGCTTTTTTTATCTTGCTCCAGCAGCAGTTTGAGCTATTAGGTGTTTCGAATTTGTTATTTGGATTTTTTTCAAATCTTTCGTCTGTGTATTTCCCCGATTTCGTATATGCAATCATAACACACCGGAACTGGTTAACTTTCCGCATACCTCTGATGTTAACACTTTTATTTTTAGATTGTATTAACAATTTTTGGATACGCATCAGATACATGCTTAGCAAAATGATATAATCAATGAAAACAACAGCAATAAATATCTCCCTTCCTTAAGATTTATGTAAGCACAAGAATCACTTTCTAACAACTTGAAATACATATTTTTCAGCTTACGATTTCCGTTCGACATCGTTTCAGTTTATAGACAATATATTCCTTGCCTTTAACTTTAACTTTGACTGGCTACTTTATGTAAACTTCTTACATCTGTTCACCATTTAAGAATGCACTGGTCATGTATAATTGATGTAGACTTATGTCGACCTGTACTACTAACGCAATAAGAGTTTATACTGATTCTAATCTAACAACTGGACAAAAAATCTCATAATTACTTTGAGCTACCAGTTGAGTTTTGTAATATTCCATGTTTTTGTCAGCATTCTATTTTAGATTAAACACCCACTTACAACCAATATATTTTCGTCTATGAAACAATTCTGTAAGTTCCTATTGTTTATTAGTATGTAAGGAAGAAATTTCACTTTTCATCGCTTTCATTTTCATCCGGACTGGAAAGTGCTTCTTTCATTATCAATGAGGCGTTTAAATCATTAACCATATGTACCTTTTTACCCTACCACCCGGAGTTTTCTTAATCCCTAGTGATCTTCGAGGTATCGTAACCCCTTGCGAGTTTTCATCGGGTCTTGTCTCTCCTTTATCATCGCAGCTTGACCTTCATTTACTACAGCAGATGGGTTTATAACTTTATTTTCCCCATTTTGCGATATTGAGTTTTATTCGATAAATATATTATCTACTTCTGATTTTGTTTTATAATAAAGTCCGGCCACCAATAAATTTGAATTAGAGTCAATTGTTATATAGACAAAGGCAGCACACCCGAAAACTCCTAAGTTTTTCACATTTGGTTTTAACCTATTCCATACTTCATATGGTTTCATACCTTGTACATCATTTGTTGGGTTCCGGTTTCGAAAACATGAAGCAGTAGATAAAGCATCTTCCAAAAGTTTCTTAGGTGGCTGCGAATCTGACAGCATTGCACGAACTGTTTCTACCAATGTTCACTTAATATGTTTTCCTCTTATGTTTTAGGAACATTATATTCATGTTGTGTATCTTTCCTCTTTAAATAATCTTTAATGTCTCTTGAAGTGTACTCTTCAGCATTATCAATGCGCAGTCTTAATATTTCGTCCAGCTGATTTCCTTACTATGATTTTCCATTGCATTCTCGTGTTAGAAACATTCCCCCTGTACTTATTTACATAAATCTTCACAAATCTTGACTTATCAACAATAACTTTGAGAAAATATTCAGCTCAATCAAGCGATTTTACTTTTATTATTCTACAAAGATTGCTATGTACAATTCAGAGAAGTTGAGTGGCGCGCCTTTCACCGAATTTTGGAAGTTAGAAACGGTGATGTGTTTCACTCAAACATTGTTAATAAAATGTAATGTCCTTGGTTACATCATACGTAAGGCCAGTTAATAGTTTATTTTACTGTAATATTTTGCCCAAGGTAGCCAAAATGTCTACGTATGTTACTGCCTCAATACGCAGTTACCACATGGAATTCCTTTATATCGCTGCAGTTTAGATTGTATATGTTTCCAATTTTGCAACATGTAGCTATTATTTTCTATTTATTATTTACAATTTAACAACCTGTCTCAGTAAATATACAGGTATTTCCTGATTGTGTAGCTTTAGATAAGCTTAAAAGATGAGAGAATACCTTGGTAACATACCGAGGCCCATGCAGCAAGCATCTTTGCCACTGTTGTTTTTATACACTTATATTCAATTCTATTGTTTATACTCCTAATGCTTCAAATGAGAATCGCCAAACTTGTTTGTTGGCATAATCAATTTTCCTTCATGTCATATTACATGTAACATGTAGAAACACAGTCTACAATGCAGTCTGTAATTTTATTCTTACATCGCATGTGAGAAAAGTCCGACAATTTGAATTATCTTGCATTATCTAACCAAACCATCCGTGATGGTCGAAATTTATATCACTAACGGTTAAGATAGAACCGAGTTAGAGCGTTTATAATGTGAGCAACCTCGGTAATTGGCCAATCAAGGCGAATTTATTTTGGTAATGTGAAGATTGATTGGTTTTAGAAAACCGCGAACCTCACCAGCATTTCTTCTTTACCCCACTATAACGCTTTAACGATTGCTTTTTCGTGGTTGGACAACTTCTCTTGACAAAATAGGTAGTACGTCGCAGCCCCGGATGTCTACTACCTTTGTGAATACCCATGATTTGACGCTCATCCAGATCGTGTCAATTGGTCAGCAATGTTTCGTGCGTATGGAACCAGCGTCACGTCCACTTTCACGAGCTCCTTGAGAGTGTTTAGTCGCCTCCTAATGAGCATCTCCCTTGCTGCTTTGGTGCGTACTCACGCCTTTCCAGTTAGCGTGTCCGAGACCAAATGGTATACGCAGACAGAATATGTCTTTATGTGTAGCACCTTGCTCTACCATTGAAGAGCCAAATTGGTGCCTTTCAATACGGCGTCAAGTTCTGGCGACGTTGATGTGTTGCGAGTCATCTGTAGGTCGCAGCAAACATGTATCTTCCAATACAGTTTCACGCGTCTCAAATGCTGCACCGATTGCTAGGGAGCTAATATCGACCCACACATTGAGCTCTTTGCCGTCCACACACCAATATCCCCGGGTCGGATCGTTCTGCTGCATAGATTTTAAGGTCTCGAACATCATACGATACAGTATGGCGTCCCTCGCTCCATCATCCCAGCTCTTTGTTACAGAACTTACTCTCTGAGTAGTCCACACGCCACACGAAGCCAACCGCACACCGGAAAGTGCCCGACAATTCGACCACACATTGAGAACATTGTCGCGTAACAATGCTGGGAGCCTCTGGAATTGCATTTCATTGCTTCCACCGCAGTTCACTGCGTTCCATCCCGACCGTACATCCAAGTACTCGTGCCCCGTCCTTGAACCGCTCCGGGTTTGTGCACTTCAACCAAAACTGCGCTAGATGTTCTCTCACACGGATCCCGGACATCACGTCTTCATTGACAAAAATGTCATCAATGTAAGCAGATGCTTTGCGGCTTACACCTTCTTCCTTGGATAATACTTCGCTGACAATTGCTCTCATTTTCAGAGGAGCCACATTCAAGCCGAACCCCAAACGGGCAAGAGAGTATTTTCCCCATCGATTTCCACAGTCTGGTATGACCACAGTCTCTTATGGACCCGTACTTGTAGGTATGCTTTCCTGAAGTCCAGTAGAGACACGTTAGCACCTTTTTGTCTCCATTCACGCAGCTTATCTGCAAAAAACATCTGCGTTGGCCGTAAACTGATTTAACTTTGGCTTTGTCCTGCTGTATCACAGCCATCAAGGGAATTAGGCCTTTGGGGGTTCCAATATATTCTCTGGGTACGGCATGAGCCAACAATTTTCTATCCAGGTGCGGAGCTCCTGTGTGTATTATTCACGGATTTCTGCCGGCACTGGGTATTCTGAAACTCGACTGTGAAGCCTTTAAGGTGGGTGATCCTCAGACCACTTCCATGATGCGGTCCACGTTCGGTTTTGATGGTCAAAGGTGGCGGCGAAATCCGGTTCATTCATAGAAATGACTGTGCATTTAATATTTTCCCTGTCGCCCAGCCGCACTGATACTGTAGGCTCGACAACGACACCTCCCAGAGTTTTTATGGCATCGATACCTAGAAGTAAATCAAACCACACGGTTAGCCACGCACCACTAACACATCGATTATGGCAAAAACGCTTTCATCAGTGGATACAGAGACCGCTCCACCGCAGCTCGCGTGGGATATTCCACCAATCGTTTCGACATTTACGTTATTTTTTCTCGAAGACCGGCAGCGGTCTGCATGCAAAATCGTCCTAGAGCATCCTGTATCAATTAACGCCAAACATCGCGTCCCGTCTATATGGATGCCTGTCACTGGGAGCGTCATATTCGCATCTTTAGTGGAAGCAGTCTGGCGCTTATGCGTCCTCCCCTTCCTTATTTCCCGAGCAGTTCCAAGCCCAGGATCCACTCTCACGGCCCCGGTAACACCTTGTTCCGCATTTTCGACAGTCCTTCGCAAGGTGACCTTTAACATTGTATTTATAACAGGTCACACTAACAGGAATATACTTAGCCCTGTTGTTGTTGGGTGAGCGTGTCGGCGCGACCACGTCCTGATTGTGCTCCCCAGTAGTCGTAAAAATTATCGCTCTTGACATAGCCCCCCCATGGTCAGGGCTTTGATCTTCGGCACCTGTTAAATAGCAATTGATATGACGTCAGGAACCCAGTGACGAAAGTCAATTTTGTGAGTCTCTCTAGGCCATCTCCTGTAAATCCGGCCAATCCAACCAACTACCTGATTTTGTTGGCGTAAACATCCACACATTCGCCAACTCATCTGACCATAGTTATTTTTCTGTATGCTGCAACGCGTCGTCGGTAAATGCCTCTTTTAATCGGGTCTCCATCTAGTCTATCTTCTTTGGATTGTCCTCCTCCATTTCCAGATATAAAGGTACATAATCCACCTGCTGAAATTGTGCGACAAGTGTCACTTTTTTCAACCACGCTACAACATCTCCCTCGCTAGAGAACGGCTTGATTATATCACTGCTTATCCGCATCTTTGCCATAGTCCTGTCGAAGTAGCTTGTAGCAAAATGTAGTAGGCAAAAATCAAGAACAAAGATAGGAAATAGGCAGTTTCGCCCTGCACAGTCAGCCTCTAGAAGAGATGGAATTATATATTTTCATAATCGCGTGAGAGCAAACGCGATTCTGCGAGAATTGCATGTGGTCAACGCCAATAAAAACCAATGGACGCCATCTTGGAACTCTCTCTTCCGCCCAGCCCGAAACACAACAGACGTATCCGAAGTAAGCTCTTTATTTCTCCCCATTTCGTTTATTGAAAATTCTGCTACGATATCATATGCCCAGGAAAGATAAACAAGGTGTTCGTTTACGTTACATTTAAACCATATCAGTACAGCCAGGGAAGCAGATAAGAGAAATAGAATTCCAAATTCTGGCTGTTCGAGAAAAGAATCTATTAGAATAAAACCTTTCTGGTATTTAGGGACTCCAACAGTAAAGGCATAGGGTTTTGTTGTTAACGGGTTTGTCGGTGATATGTAGGTCAAATAATGCCCAAGTGGAGCAAGTTCATGAGAGCACATTCCATTTAAATATTTGTAAAAGCGGAACAAAGATCAAACATTTCGGCGATGGGGCATGGGTTTGAGCTTGGTTGACAAAGTGGGACCTATTAGATTGGAAACTCTTTTTTAGACCCTATCCAAAAGAGAGAGGCTTGTTGTCGAAGCACCAGCCCAGATAGGACAACAATACTCTATTCATGGGCGAATTGTGGCCTTGTAAATTGACAGGATGTAAGTAGTTTTATAGCTCGATAGAGGAAACCCACCTTCTTTGCAGCAGTCTTTGCAATGTTCTCAATGTATTTGCTTCATTTCATATTGTATGTGAATGCTATGCTGAAACTTTGAATGAAAGATTCTCAGGAAAGATTTTATTTGTCATGGATATCGGTGGTTTGAGAAGTTTCTTGCAATTGTTAATGGAGAGCAGCTAAGTCTTACTAGCATTTAATGCTACCATCAATTTGCGTTCTAGATGTCATTTTCTATTGATTCTGCAATTGCCCTGGATTTATTTACATCCGTTCTTCCCTCATGCATGTTATAGAGCGTTGTATCATCCGCAAATATACTTATCTAGGATACAATATTATCAGGGAGGTTGTTTATGAATATCAGGAATAATACATAAGATCGATCTCTGAAGTAGTCCCGCATTACTGTTATGCTACTGTGACTTATGCCCGTCATTGAAAATTGGATGGTCCTATTATATAAGAAGGATCTAATTATATTTAGTATAGTCCAGTTATACTGTAGAATTTAATTTTCATTAGCAGTTTTTCGTGTCATCCGCCTTATCCAGTCCATGGTATATGCATTCAGAAATGACTCTTAAAATATCTGCAATAAACTACATTGCTTATATCCATATTGTTGGTTGTAGATGATTTGCATTTGCAAGATAGTGAACTAAGTTTAATTTATTAAGGTTTTCAAGGATTTTAGTGAAGAGTGGGAGAAGATTGATAGGGTGATAGTTCAGAGAGTCAATGATTTTAACAGAATTATTACACAATAGTTACATTGAGGCAAGCTTCCAGCTATAAAAGAAACACTATTAAGCAAAACATTTATTGTAGAGCTTGGAAAGTACTGTGTGTTCTAGCTCAGCTGAGCAGTTTTTTAGTATAGCAAGAACGAAATCTGACCTAAACGCCTTGGGCGTGTTTTATGCCAGTAAAAACCTGAGAAAGGAGTTATGCTTACATCATGTAATGTGACGTCAGTCCGCATATGAGAATCTGGCAAAGAGTTCTTTGTTGGATCTCAGGTAAAGTTGAAGGCGAATCGCCAGGCAAGCAGTTCCGCTTTCTCGGTTGCCCTGTATACGATCTTCTGATTGTTGTACATTGAGGAATTACTGATTGCATTTTATTCACCACACTATATATTTTCCAGTAATTACTAGTTCTTATATTTAGCGATTCTATACGTCCCCTGATTATTTCAGCATGCTTTCTTTTCGCTGTCGCTATTTTTTGCCTATTTTAATCTTACATACGAACCGGTGGAAAGTACGCTGTATTTGTCCAATGGCAGTTGCACAATCTGTAGTGAACCATCAGAGCAAGTGAGTTTGTTATAATACTTCCGTGTGGGAAAATGTGCTTCAATAACCGCTTTGCACGATTCAGTTGTCTCGTTATCAACTTGTCAGCAGGAAGAGAGAAGGTTATGGAGCATCTCTAATATGTTCTCTGATAGCTTCCCAGTCAGCCCTTTTGTAGTAGCATGTTGCTTTAGTAATGGCTCCTCATCTATGGATTGTGATTTAAGAGTGATGTCAATTGATACCAATAGGTAGTCTGCATTTCTAAGTTGACTGTGGGCATTAACCACGCAATGGTTGGGTACTGCGGTGAGGAATAGGTTTAGAAGTGATATGTGTTGGGGTTTACGGGTTGGGAACTGTAGCAGAAGTAGCAATAACTAAAATGAGGGGAAAAAGAGCTTACCTCGGGTACGTCTGTTGTGTCACCGGTTGGGGGGAAAAGAGAATTCCAAGATGGCGTCCGGGGTTTTTTATTAGCGTTTACCCCATGCAACTCTCGAAAAATCACGTTTCTTTCTCATGTGATTATGGAAATGGATAATTCCCGGCCACTATAAAAGCAGTGGGCTAGAGACGAGTCGGCAGTGTCCTGCAAATTGTGTGTGTGGGTGTTTCTGGCGATTGGAGTGTGTCTTCTTTTACCACGGTTATCACGGGCAGGAATGCCCTCTCTTCTGGAGGTGGGCGATATTGACTATTTTGAAGTTGTACTGTTGCTGACAGAACATTTATTTTTTTGTTGCCTACTACATTTTTGTTTCAAGCTATTTCGGCCCGAATATGGCTAAGCTGCGGATAAGCAGTGATATTATCAAGCCGTTCTCTTGCGAGGGAGACGTTGTAGCGTGGCTGAAAAAAGTTAGACTTGTCGCACAACTTCAGCAGGGGGATGACGTAGCGAGTCTGCTGCCTTTATACCTGGAAGGCGATGCGCTGGCCCTCTACATGGAAATGGAGGATGATCAAAAGAAAGTAGACCAGATTGAGGCTCGATTAAAGGAGGCATTTACTGATGACGCGTTTACAGCATATAGAAAAATAACTATGGTTAGATGGGCTGGTGAACGTGTGGATGTGTACGCCAACAAAATCAGGCAGTTGGTTGGATTGGCCGGATTCACAGGAAAAAGCTTAGAGAGACTCACAAAATTAATTTTTGTCACTGGATTCCCTGACACCATCTCAATTTCTCTTTAACAGGTGCCGAACATCAAAGCCCTGACGATGGGGGAGCTAATGTCGAGAGCGAGAATTTTGATGATGACTGGCGAACAAAATCAGGATGTGGTTGCGGCCACACGCTCACCCAACAACAGGGCCCAGAATAATCCTGTTAACGTGACCTGTTTCAAATGCAATGTTAAAGGCCACCTTGCAAGGGACTGTCGAAAACGTGGAACACGGTGTTACCGTTGCGGTGAGAGTGGACACTGGGCTCGGAACTGCTCGGGAAACGAGCAAGGGGAGGACGCATAAGCGCCAGTCTCCTTCCCAACCAAGATGTGAACACGACGCTCCCGGTGATAAGCATCCATGTTGACGGGACGCGATGTTTGGCGCTTATTTATACAGGATGCTCCAGGACAATTTTGCATGCAGACCGGTGCCGGTCTTGGAGAAAAACAAACGTAAATGTCAACACAATTGGTGGAATGTCCCATGCGTGCTGCGGTGTTGGAACGGTCTCTGTATCCACTGATGAAGGTGTGTCTGCCAGAGTCGATGTGTTGGTGGTGCATGGCAAGCCACTGGGATTTGACTTGCTTTTAGGGATCGACGCCATAAAAGCTCTAGGAGGTGTCGTTGTCAAGCCTACAGGATCAGTGCGGCTGGGCGCCAGGAAAAGTATTAAATGTGCAGCCATTTCTATCGATGAACCAGATTTCACTGCTACCTTTGACCATCAAAACCGAACGTGGACCGTATCGTGGAAATGGTCTGTGGACCACCCCCCTGAAAGGCTGCATAATCGAGTGTCAAAGTACCCAGTACCAGCAGAAATTCGTGAAGAATACACGCAGGAGCTCCACACCTGGATAGATAATGGTTGGCTCGTGCCATACCAAGAGGATTAATTGGGACCCCCAAAGGTCTAATTCCCCTGATGGCTGTGATAAAGCAGAACAAAGCCAAAGTGCGCCCGGTGATGGACTACCGGGAGCTAAATCATAACGTAGACGCATTTACGGCCAACGCAGATGTTTGTGCGACTAAGCTGCGTGAGTGGAGACAAAAAGGTGCTAACGTGTCTCTACTGGACCTCAGAAGAGCATATCTACAAGTCCGGGTCCATGAGACACTGTGGCCATACCAGACTGTGGAAATTGATGGGAAAAAATACTGTCTGACCCGTCTGGGGTTTGGTTTTAATGTGGCTCCCTTGATAATGAGAGCAATTGTCAGCGAAGTACAATCTCAGGAAGAAGTTATAAGCCGCGCAGCATCTGCTTACATTGATGACATTTTTGTCAATGAAGACGTGGTGCCCGTGACCCGTGTGAGAGAACACCTCGCGCAGGTCGGGTTGGAGTGCAAGAACCCGGAGCAGTTTAAGGACGGTGCACGGGTTCTGGGATTGGCAGTCAGGATGGAACGCAATGAACTGCGGTGGAAGCGAGGAAATGCAATTCCGGAGGCTCCCAGTATTGTTACGCGACAAACAATCTTTTCCCTGTGTGGTCGACTTGTCGGGCACTTTCCGGTGTGAGGTTGGCTTCGTGTGGCTTGCGGAATACTTGAAAGGAGAGTAAGTTCGGTAACGAAGGGCTGGGATGATGCAGCAAGGGACGCCGTACTACATCGTATGATGTTCGAAACCTTAAAATCTGCGCAGCAGAACGATCCGGCACAGGGAAATTGGTGTGTGGACGGAAAGAGCTGAATGTATGGGTCGATGCTAGCTCCCTAGCAAGTGGGGCAGCCTTGGAGATGTGTGAATCTGTGTTGGAAGATGCATGTTGGCTGCGACCTGAAGATGACTCTCAACATATCAACTTGGCTGAACTGGATGCCGTATTGAAAGGCATCAATTTGGCTCTCCAGTGGCAGAGCAAGGTTCTAAACATAAAGACAGATTCTGTTTGCGTATACCATTGGGTCTCGGACACGCTAACTGGAAAGGCGCGAGTACGCACCAAAGCAGCAAGCGAGATGCTTATTAGGAGGCGATTAAGCACTCTTAAGGAGCTCGTGAAAGAGTACGGGCTGACAGTGGATGTGACGTCTTGACCCAGTGATAGGCACGGTCCACACAGACGAGCTGGATGAGAGTCAAATCATGGCTATTCACAAAGATAGTGGACATCCGGGTGTGCGACGCACTACCTACTTTGTCAGGAGAAGATGTCCAACCACAACAAAAGCAACTATCAGAACGGTCATACAGAAATGCGAGGAATGTAAGTCCATTGACCCAGCGCCAGTCAGGTGGGAAAAGGGAAAGCTGGAAGTTAACGAGAATTGGCAAAGCATTGGAATGGATATCACGCATTATGGCACCTTCCATTTTTTAACTTTAACAGACTGTGGTCCATCGCGTTTCTCCATTTGGAGGAAATTGGCAAGGCAGGACTCGGCAAGCGTGATTCATTAGTTGGAGGCAGTGTTCCTCGAGCGTGGCACGCCGCATGAACTCCTTTTAGACAATGACACAGCTTTCTGCAGCAATATGTTCCAAGCATTTGCATGTAAATGGGGAGTTCACTTGCGATTCCGTTGTGCATACGCTCCAGCCGGGAATGGCATAGCGGAGCGATGTCACCGTACAGTGAAACGAATAGCGACTATAATGTGTTGTCCCATACAGGAGGCTGTCTACTGGTATAACATCACACCAAGAGACGACACATCTTCCTCCACTGCGCCTGCCAACAGGATTTATCAATACGAAGTTCGAGTAAAGGTGACCAATCTCGCAACTGCGTCCCCAGGTCCCAAGAACAGCTTTTACCAGGTTGGAGATCGCGTATGGGTCAAAAGACCGCAAAATCGATGTACCACGAGGATCGGCAAGGGTGAGGTGACCAAGGTGATCAGCCCTCAGTCGATTTTGGTGGACGGTGTGCCTCGTCACGTGAAGGATTTGCGCCCTCGCCATTATGTTGTTACATCGGAGGAAGAGGAAGACGCAGACAGTATGATGTCTTCTGAAAAGACAGAGAGTATGATGCAGGACGACGGAGAGGATTTTGAGCCATATAATGTACATACTGAAGAAGCGGAGGAAGGACCACCCGTCTTGCCTTTACGAAGGAGTACCCGACAGAGGCGAATGCTGCCCCCCTGCCCTGATTGTGAAACACCGCCTATGGAGCAGACTGGTGGCAATAATGGCGATGAGGAGGATGGCAGGGAGGAAGTGCTGCCTCCGGTTCTTCGTAGAAGTACTAGACAGAGACGACTTCCCCCCTGCCCCATTTGTGATCATGAGATCAGGGGGGAGTGTAGCAGAAGTAGCAATAACTAAAATGAGGGGAAAAAGAGCTTACCTCGGGTACGTCTGTTGTGTCACCGGTTGGGGGGAAAAGAGAATTCCAAGATGGCGTCCGGGGTTTTTTATTAGCGTTTACCCCATGCAACTCTCGAAAAATCACGTTTCTGTCTCATGTGATTATGCAAATTGATAATTCCCGGCCACTATAAAAGCAGGAGGCTAGAGACGAGTCGGCAGTGTCCTGCAAATTGTGTGTGTGGGTGTTTCTGGCGATTGGAGTGTGTCTTCTTTTACCACGGTTATCACGGGCAGGAATTCCCTCTCTTCTGGAGGTGGGCGATATTGACTATTTTGAAGTTGTACTGTTGCTGACAGAACATTTATTTTTTTGTTGCCTACTACATTTTTGTTTCAGGAACATTATTGCTTGTGTGATGGAATGGGTTATAGAAAAGCTATAATTAGACCGTCCAGGTGCATCTGAACAATCAGAGAATCCAACTCATTTTTCACAGTAGACATTAAAGTCACCAAGCACATGCTATTTGCATGTTACTATATAAGGAGAGTGTTGCATCTATACTATCAGAGACATGATCAATTAGGGTACCGATTAAAGATAAAACTAAGTATATAGGATTTGTGATTAATGCCGAAGGGATAACGCGTGACATGGAGAAGGTAGAAGTTATCAGGCCCCGGCCATAACGCAAGACAGTACCAAAGGTGCTGTGATTCATAGGTTTGATCGTCAGTTACAGAAGATCTATACCTGCCTTTAATCGGTTGGATACCTTCATAATAGCATTGGCAAAAAATATGCCACTTATAAGTGGACACCAGAATTTCAAAGGCCCTTAGAAGCCCTAAAAATACCAGTTAAGTGCTATACCGTTACTAGCGTATCCGGATCTGAGTAAGTCCATGGTATTGTATACTGACGTGAGCGACACGTGCATAGGGGCGGTGTTGATTCAACCGTGTCCGGAGAAGTATGGTCTAGTGTCGGACATAAAAGAGGAAATCCCAATATATTTCCTGTCGCATATCTGAGCTGTGATTGTTCGTCATTGAAAAGGAGACTTTTGCGATGGTATATATCATGCAAAACTTTAATTTTTTTTAAACGGGGATGAGTTTGCTGTGAAAAGCGACTAAAACCATTGAAATATTTATTGGAATAGGACTGAACAAATAAGAAGATTCAGCAGTAGGCCCTCAAAGTATCCGGCTACAGGTATAAGATCAAATACTTGGATGACAAGGAAAATACTTGTGCCGCCATTTTGTCAATGATTCCTGGGCAGTTGGAACCTGGCGCTATCCGTTTGCAATTGAGTGTGTATGACAGAGCCTACCAGGTGGAAGTAATCAATTCCGTCATCCTGAAAGAGATACCATTATGGAGTGAATAGAGAAGTCCGAGGTTATCCGCATTTGTTCGAACCAATTAAGAAGGACTAGGAGGACGGACGGCTAATCAGGTAAAGGACTAATGTGGAAAAATGTCAGACTCAAAAATACGTTCTCCATCAGGGGATCGACCAATATATCACAGGCTAGTATCGATAGATAGGAATTAAGGGTTGAGAAAACCTACGCGCTAGGGTTTTAGAAACTTCAATTGACCGAGGTTGGCTTAAGATGTAATAGAATGGGTAAACCGCTATGTAAAATGCAAAGTTCAGAGTCGGTCTCAGCTGCAAGTTGCACTGAAAGAAACAGATGATTCCCTTTATCTCTTACAAAAATTGAGTCTGGACATTCCTGGCTCTTACTCAGTAACAGAAAGAAGTAACCAGTACAAAGTGAGCAACGTGTATTGGCTCACTAACTGTCTGGAAGCATATGCAATGCAGGACAAGAAGTCAGAAACTGTAGTATGATACTATCGTTTCCCGGGAAGAGTTACTTAGTAAAGGAACGTCCTGGAAATACAGCTATCTCCTCGGGAAAATAAACGATATCCAACAATAGGCACATAGAAATATCAACACAACGGGTCGATATTTCGTTGGCTATAACCGGCTGCCATTGATCGCTTCTTGTGTCTTAATTGCGTCGTTATAGGCAATATTTCCATTGTTGGCATTACTAGCTGGGACCTCATGCTAAAATCGAACGCTTGTACAAAAATAGCGAACAACTGCATTTTTATAAAAAAATATATGATTTACTTAACATTTAACAAGTAAAAGCATATTCAGTCTACCCATTGCGTGCACACCAAACTAGTATATCCCACGAATACGTGGTGCAACCTCCAACTGTTTTTTTTAACAATAAAATTATATTTAATTCTCTCTTTCAATGACGAAAGAGAGAAAATGGGAGTCAAAGAGATAAATAGAGAAAGAGAGAGAGAGAGAGAGATCCATTCATACGTACTGTTTAAACATTATTTTGTTTTCGTCGCGCATCGTGAGTTTTTTCGGGTTTGACCTTCCAAATTTTAGGATTTCAAATAGCTGTGACCTACTTGAATATTAATAAACGACTGTCATTCAAACCACGTCGATATGGTCTAACATTCCCAACACCACAAAGCACCTGCTATAAACATTTTCACCTCACAAGTACTGACAAGTTAGGCACAAGGTTCTTCAATGTAGAAGTCCAAAGGGGGCGCTCTCCATTGTGCCACATTTCATCCCCTCTTTTTATGACCTTTGCTCTAACTAGCAAATTCTGTTGACCATATTTTAAATAAATTATTACTATTATTATTATTATTATTATTATTACTATTATTATTATTATTATTATTATTATTATTATTATTATTATTATTATTATTATTATTATTATTATTATTTATGTTTTTAAAACCTTTCTATTCCCCTAATATCTTTAATTTAATTTCATGGGCGTTTTTTAAACATTCATTCTTTTGATCAATTAAAAAAAATATATATTTGATCAATTTTTGTTAAAACATTAGTCGTCCCCTGTTTAGTTTTATAGTCAATTTATTTTTATTGGCTTTTTTAAGCTTTACTTGTTTGGAATTTTTCAACATTTGTGTGTTTGTGTTTGTGTGTGTATGTGAGTGAGTATATATATATATATATATATATATATATATATATATATATATATATATATATATATATACCTCTTTTTTATTTCTCTCCGTTTTCAAAAGTTCATTGTTTTGTAGTCGACTTCTACTTATAATATTGAACAGAGGTAAAATCGAGAATTCTTTAGGTTGTGAATTATCCAGCTATTTTCTAAGTAAGAGATGGAAAAGATGTTTACATCACCCGAATCATGCCCGAAGCAGACGACTGCTGGACGGATCACAGACTACTGATCTCCAGACTTATTGTGACTACCCCTCGCCCACCTAAAATGATACCCGACAGCGTACCACACCGACGCTATCCACTGTTGGGAACAAATTTCAAGGAAGCTTGCAAACGCCACCTTGCAGAACGTGTGGGCCAACCCACCATAGAGCACCACTGGACCACCCTTAGAAAGGCCATGACCCGTGCTGCAGAGGAAACCATCGGCTACGATAACAAGAAACGTCATGACTGGTTTGAGGAGAATGACAACATCATAAGTCTGACTATGGGGAATTGCATATAAACGTTCTCACAAACAAAATGTAGATGACTGCCCCAAAAGAATCCGAGAAGGCCAGAATATCTGGTGGCAAAAAAAGCTAAAGAAATACAAAAGCACGCTGCCCAACGAGACTTGGGAAATTTCTATGCAGTAACAAAATACATTTTCGGCCCATTCGGTCACCAGTGGATGTTTTAAAAGACATGAGGGGGACCACGACTATCACACATAAAGGCACATCTACTAAGCTGGCGGTCCAACTTTGAAAAACTTCTCAACAGCCAGGCGGTTCCCCAAATCACATCCTGCAAGCGACCCTGCAATACCCTATCTGACACTGGATGGCGTTGCTACCTTACGTGCAGGATTTTAACAAAACCCTAAAACGCATGACACCTGGCAAAGACCCTTGACCTGACAACATCCCACTGGAGATACTCAGGGCTGAAGAACGGTGTTATGCACCTCCTACTGAAAATATGGGAGACAAAGACCCTCCCTAGTGATTTCAACGATGCAACAATCATAGTAATATTCAAAAAAAGAAATCGCAATAACTGTTACAACTACCGGAGTATATAACTCCTAAGCATTTCAAGCAAGATATCCGCCTGCATCCACCGAGACCGCCTCCACATCCTCGCAGAAGATGTCCTGCCAAAATCGCAGTGTGGATTTCGACCTTTGCGTGGGACCGTTAACAGTATCTTCTGCACATGTCTATTACAAGAAAAGAGCCTTGAACACCAGCAGTCATCATGTTTATTTTCTGGGATTTAAAAAAGCTCTTTGACAAAGTACTCCGACCTGCCATGTGGACAGTCCTCGCTAGTTTAAGTTGCCTACTCACTTAATCAGCCTGGTGCGCGCCATATATGAGTAAATGGTACGGAGAGTACGTTACCAGAAGACACTCTCTGAGCTATTCCCCATCAATAGTGGGCTGAAACAAGGTTGTATCCTGGCTCCAACGTGTTTCTCACTCTACACAGCAGCAATGCTAAATAAGATACTACTAGGCACGCCATCAATGAATCAATCTTCGTTTTCGCATGGATGGGAGAATCTTCAACCTAGCATGACTCCGTGCTAGAACTAAAACCTCCACATGCTTAGTGCGAGAGGTGCAGTATTCTGATGACAATGTTACACCAGGTCAGACTGCACAGGATCTTCAATCACTAGAAAATTCATAGAATGCAGTCTACGAACGATTTTGGTTGCAGGTTAGTACAGTAAATACCACAATACTAGTCCACCTAAACACCTACTACCTAATACCAACACTATCATAAATGACCAATCACTAGAAGATCGTTGACCAGTTCCTTACCTAATAAGCACCATACCGTCTACACACACATGTACGAAAGATGTGGAAAAGAGGATCAGGACAACCCACTCCGCCTTCGGTCGTCTCAACAGGCGCGTATTAAAATTGAAATCATGGTCTTCAAGACAGAAGTACTCTACACTCTTCTTTATGCTTGTGAAATATTGACATTATACAGAAACGATACAAAAAAAAACCTGTAACGGTTCCAGCAACACACACCGAGGCGAATTTTGCTTATTACTAGAGAGAGCCACATCACTAACTTGGAAGTACTGGACAGGACTAAAATGACCAACATTAAGGCAACTAACATTCACCATCGCCTCCGTTGGCCAGACCACATCAATAGAATGGATCCTTCCAGGCTGCCGAAAAATACTTTATTGCGAGCTCGCCAATAGGAGTCAACAACGAGGAGCATCTAAATGGCGCTATAAAAATCAGTTAAAGCGTCCCCTGGCAATTACTAAAATCGACCTATCTTCATGGGAACAGGCTGCCAACGACCGAACAAAATGCAGGAGCCTGGCACGCAAAAGTGCCATGGACTTTGAGAAGAAAAGAAGAAATTAAAAGGCTTGGAAAAAGGAAAGGAGAGACCGAGAAAAATAGCCCAATCCCCCGCTTACACTACCTTGCAAATACTGCCCGTGACTCTTTTATAACCGGTTGGGCCTTGCAGACCATGTTAAGTATAGACATCCTAGAAGATAGGGGACAGATGATGGACCCGATACTCAGAGACGAGTGGGCGCCTATATATATATATATATATATATATATATATATATATATATATATATATATATATATATATATACTTCATTTAATCACATAAATTATAATTTTATGTGTAAACTTTAAGTATTTACTTAAACAGTGCTCAATACATAAAGCTAGGTAGTAAGTTATAAAAAGATATATGGCAATTAAGCTACACATAATATTCCACTTTTCGTCCACGCTCGGATTCGTCAGGCTTATATATATATATATATATATATATATATATATATATGTGTGTGTGTGTGTGTGTGTGTGTGTGTGTGTGTGTAAAGAGATCTACAACAATACAATTTTTTCAAATATCATATAGTGTATTTTTTTAATATTTCTCCTTTCCCTCTATGTTGTAATACAATTTTTTCCCAAATAATTTCGTTTTATTTTTATCATTTTTTATGGCTGTGTTAAGCCTAAGCTATCATGTTTTTGTGGACAGAAAATTTGAGACTTGTCGTGCATTTTGGTGCTATTAGTTATTTTCTTAATTTTGTTGGTAGTATTAACATTGAGGTGTCAGCCCTTTTGTGGGAGGAATGCACGATTAGACTTCTTTGTTATTAGATTCAAAGTATCATTCATAAAAAAAGTCAGTAATAATAAGGTTTTAAATGTAAAATTTCCCATTGCTGTTATGTGGTTTGATTCAAACGGCAAAAGAAAAGAAAAAATAACTTTGAAGTGACACTTAAGTGATATAATTTTACTAAATATTTCGGAAACATATCCATTTAGCTTTGTTTATGCATCACTCTCATACGCGTCTTTTAAAATTATTTCTCACCTCCAAACAATGTGCAATATCACGCAACTATTTGCGATAATCTCTACCGAGTCTTGTGTGGAGTACGGCAGTGGGGTTACTTTTCATATTATATTAACACCTACAGTATAGTCATTAAAGCAGTAAATCAGAAGTGTATTCCAAAGTACAGGAGTTACAGTAAACAAGCAATCGGAATTGTGAAGCTTATCACCTGGAAATATGTACGTCGAGACGGCACGAGAGCTATAAATGCATCAGGACACATTCGATTTAAGTATTTGAAAAACAGACACAGGGATACAATATTGTAGCGAGGGGGCAAAAGTTTCGTCTGGGTAAACAGTGCGGGGTCGATATGGTGATAGACTTTGTTTGGACCCTGCATAAGGTGATGGGAGTAGTAATAGATTCACTAATCCAGATGAGGCAATAATACGTAAGTAGTTACGAATGATGACTTTGTAGAGGATATTCTCAAGTATAATTTTCTAACACTCTGTCGAGGGCTCACATTTTTTGCAGAACAATAGACTCCTAGGATAGTTTTTATTTGTCATATAATTTGGTGTTTTAGAATACTTATTGTAATCGTTAAAAGAAAAACGTTAGCCTGAGTGGCAATAAACTATACTTTCGCAAGAATGTTATGTGCGGTATTCGTTTTTGTATATATTGTTATCATTTTAGGATTAATCTAAGCACTTATTTCAATTAAACTAGATTGCACTTAGTTTTCTGATAAAATAGTTCAATTGTTTCAACTAATTTATTTTATATCTGTAAGTTTTACTAGGGAAATATCTTGCTTCTCAAAAATTAACGCATTATATTTGATCAAGGTAAATGCATTATCAATATTTACAACAGCATTTTCCTTAATATATGCTATTCTCTAGATCTTTATTTAAAAAAGTAAACACCATTTTAGTAATTGTTTTCATAATATAAAAATTCTATTCATACTCTATTTTTGTTTATATACATTAAAGACTCTGTAGATAAATTCTTTATAATTTACTGGAGAGAGGATAGGCGGTTTTTTCCCAGGTATGAAATACGCTTAAATATGATAATTTAAGTTCGTCCAGATTTTGTATCTATTATAATAAATTGTAATTTAAAAGTAAAAAAAAAAGTATTTGGGTCCCACTGGCTACAATCGAAACCAAAAGCGAAACTTTAGCAATCAAAGCCAGGACATTACACCTTTCTTTTCCAACGTGAGACGCGTACAAACCATTAAAAATTATAAATGAAAAATCAACTGAGTTGAATATACAAAATGCATAATTTTTTTAAAATAAGGATTTTACCCATTTTTTTGCCCCTTAAAAATTATTTTAATCGGCTAAAGTCTGATGAAAAAACTGTCAGTAAAAAATCTAATCATGTGAAGCCTCTAGCGCAAATTTGTGACTTTTAGTTTCGGAGGAGATTTTTTTTTTACACAGTGATCACCACTTATCAAGACACGGAAACCACTCAGGGATACAGGTTATTGCAAGTACATTACGTTAGTGTGGAGATTTGATGAAGTGTTTACTTAAGGGGGCGGTTCATAAGGAATTTGTTAACATTGGACTTGAACACATCCAAGTTGTAGTCCAGTGGGAAGCAGGCAGACGGAACAGAGTTCCACAGGCGTGCAGTTCTAAGAAAGAAGCTTTGTTCATGGAATCCGCGTTTTGATTTAGTCACAGATGTATGGTGGGGAAAATTTTACAGTGGATTCAGCTAGACGGGTGTTTTTCGTGAAAGATTGGCGAGGGGGAACCAGAGATTGGAGTTCGAACGAGTACCTGCCATGGAAATAACAATAAAACAAGGATAGGCTCGCAACGTCTCTTCTGTGGGAGAGAGGTTGCAGGGTAAAGAAAAAGGCATTCCCCAATAAGCGACGAAGTCTATTTTGTACTCTGTCAAGGCAGGATAGGCTGTTTTTAGCAGCTCCTGCCCAGATATGGCAACAGTATTCCATCCTTGAACGTACTTAGCTTTTATATAGATAGAGAGTTGGATAAGTAGTGAGATATCTTCTGGAGCGGTAGAAGGATCCCACCATCTTTCCAGCGACCTTGGCAACAGACTTGATGTACGTGTTCCATTTCAGATCAGGAGTAAAGGTCAAATACAGAAGCTTGTCAAAACACGGAACCTTACCCAGTCGAGAGGCATCCATCAAAATTGATGCCAGCTTGGGATCAGAGCGTTGATGATGTAAGGATAGGAGTTTGGTTTTGGATGCATTAAAGGTAACCAGCCACGTCTTCCCCCACTGAACCACGCGCTCGAGATCAGAGGAGAGAGAATCAGAGAGAACTTTGTCATTTACAGTCGTTGATGTGTTACCGTAGATGCTCGTGTCATCAGCATAGATGTCAACGAATGATTTAAGTATGTGTTTAGGGAGGCCATTGATGTAGATCAGGAAGAGAGTTGGGCCCAGGGTTGACCCCCGAGGGACTCCAGCATTTATATTGCAGGCCTCCGATTTTTGTCCATCAACCACTACTCTTATGAGCCTATCGGAGAGAAATGATTTAATGATTGAGAAAACATTTCCAGTTATACCGTAGCTGGAAATCTTGTGAAGTAGACCCTTATGCCATACCTTGTCGAGGGCCTTTGATATGTCAAGAGCAATGTCCCTAGAAAGGAAGCCTTTGTCAAGAGATTCACTAATCCTCTGGGATATAACCGTCAGCACATCTGCGGTAGATCTTGCAGATCGGAAACCATATTGTGTGTCACTAAGAAGGTTATTCCTGCTGAGATGGTTGACTATTTCTCTATTTAATATGGATTCCAGTAACTTACTCATAACACACAGGAGACTTATTGATCTGTACTGAGTGGGAGATGACTTATCACCTGAATTCTTAAATACAGGGCAAACTGATGAGGTCTTCCAGGGAGTCGGAAAGCACTTCTCCTTAAGGCAGCGCTTAAACAGTTTCGTAAGTATGGGAGCAAGTTCTGGTTGAAGCTTTTTTAACACTATAATTGGGATGCCATCAGGGCCAGTTGCTTACTGGAATCTAGGTTCTTGATTAGCTTGGCGACATCATGCACGGATATTTGTATGTTACCTAGCTTGTTCTGTGTTATAGAAGGAAATATGGGGAGTTGATGGCCTTCGTCGCATAGGGAAGAATTAGCTGCAAAGTTCTTTGCAAATAGTTTGGCCTTGTCTGACGCTGACGAGATGACCTCTGGTCCATTGATAACGGTTGGGATAGTATGCACACATATGTTCAGGATCCTAATTCTTATTTGCCAAAACTGGTGGGAACCAAGCCACTGATCAGCTACCTTGGATTTAACAGACTGGGCATATAACTCTCTAGCATTTTTATTACTCTTTTACAGTGGTTGCTGGCAGTCCTGAAAGTAGCTTTAATCTCAGTGCATCTATTATGTTGGTAGCTATAGAAAAAGTGTTTTCTTTGCGCGATAGCAGCAGCACATTCTGGGGAGAACCATGGCTGGCTGTTAGGTTTTTGTTGGAATTTTTTAGATGGTATGAAGTGGTCTATTCCTACAATTAACCATTCGGTCAGATCTGATACTATAGAGGAGACTTCCTTTTTAAACATGGAGTGCAGAGGTAAATCAGATATGAATGTACGGAAGCTATCCCAGTCAGCCATAGAGTATCGGTATACAGTGCGGTGGAGAGGTACGTCTGGGGACTTCTTACATTTCGTTTTTATCTTAACTCATACGACGGAGTGGTCGGAGGATCCTAGAGGAGAATGAACGGAACATGAACATAGCTCAGGGGAAGTTGAGGGAAAAGAGGCTTGCATATTGACCGGGTGTATCCAGTACACGGGTGGGTTCGTGAACAATCTGAGTGAGGTGATAAGCAATGGCAAAATCATGACAAAACTTTCCCTCATCGTCTGTCTTATTTGAATGGGTCAGCCATTCCACGTCATGGACGTTGAAGTCACCACAGATGTGGATGTTAACCGAGGTATGTGCAGACAGTACGTGGTCTATTTTCTCAGATATACTCTTAAAGACAGTAACTCCGCTATTGTGGGGACGATAGAGGGCAAATATAAATGCAGTGCAACCCTGAAACACATATATGGTAAATTAGGATATTTTCTAGAGTTATCCCTGCAACACGGGAAGCCATCCTTAATGTAGGCACATAGTTCATGCCCATGGCGATCTTGGAGATTTAGCTGTTAAGTTTGAGCATCCGTTAATTATGAACTCATCTAGCGAAGTGGTCGGCCCTATTCCAGTTTGGCACAGAAATAATATGTTCGGTTTCGTCTCCTGTAATTGGGTTTCAACATCTGGAAGGTTGGAACGTATACTCCTGATATTTGAGAAGGAGACCTGGTAGTAGGGGTCTACGTTGGAAGATGGGGTTCTAAGTTTAATCGAGTTTTTATTCTGGAGATATTTCATGTTGAAGTTTTGGGATTTGTGGAATAGGTCGGCATACTTGGTTAGAGCAGTGCAGAGAGGGAAAGTAAGAGAAACAGACAGGATTTTTTTTGTAGCACACGAAAAGGTAAAGCCGTAACAATTACCCACTAGTATGGCATCGAGATGCCCCACCAGAGACTACTGCATGGTCCAGATCCACTCACCAAATGGCAATACAGCAGCTCCAGTACTTTGCGCCTGCCGATAGGACATCCTCCTTAGTGGTTAATCCAAGGTTCGGGTCCCTGACTATCAGGCGGATAACGTCAGCCCAGACAAAACGTTTACCTCCAGCACCCTTACTAGTGACATGGCCACAAGGACAGACAGAGACAGAAAAATTTCCGACAACTCAGACTACTGATCACCAAGTACTCCCGACCTTTTAGCAGCCTTTTCTTCACCCTTTTGTCAGAAAAAATCACTCATTGAATGAGGAGTGAGGGACAAACAAGGAGAAGCGAAAGTTACTGGAGCTGCCGATAACACATCCACAGTATTATCTACTCTCCATAAAAAAGCCGTGAGGCGAATGGGTACAAGTGACTTATTTATATCTAAGTAGTAAGACTGGTACTAATTCACAATTCAGGGTACTTTTGATGATAATCTCCCCTCCCATATTAATGGGTGGAAGTTTGTCGTTATATATCGAGTTTGAATCATTGGAGTTTCACCTCATAATTAATTAAAATCTAATAATTAGCTTTTATCTATTTGTAAAGTCGGCTTAATATAAATTTTCATTCGAATTTAGATAATTATTTATGGTTTTACTTTAGGAGGTTCCTTTTCATAGATAGGGTTTGAAAAGGAGAGACAAAAAATGTATAGCCTTTTGTATGTTAGATTACGGTTTATTAGCAGGTAATTTCGATTTTTATTCTGTAATACACCGAGAAAAAGCTATTTTTAATAAATCATTTCTATAACCAATTGTTTAGATTAAATTATCTTGAATGGGTTACTGTTTAAGGATAACATGTCATTTTAATGAATTAATCTGTCACAGGAATTTTCTATGCAAATTAATGTTTCAATATATATTTTTAGTTATTATTGTATCATCTAGGATACATTGAAGTTTCATATAAAAGTATCCCCTTTTATTAAATATATCTTGAAATAATACTTTTGAGGTAATTTTCTGCTCCTTTACTCTACTGTCATGTCACTTAATTCATGACTTATTCCCGTTTAAACAACTAGTACATCTATGCGAATGAATCACTGAGTGGGTGAGTCTCGCACACTTAATATTTTTTAAGCTACAGTGTCAAAAGACAACTCTTAAGAATATATGCTCGTGTTCATATAATATACGGACACAACCTGGAAACTCTGCTACAATTATTGTGTATTTATGCGCATACGTGTGTGTTTTACTCACTTTACATTAGACCAAATGTTTTCGATTATTTGTCCGTGTGAATCGGCAGATTGTGCAGGTTTATTGTGCTGCTTTCATACAAAAAAACATGACAACACACACAAAAATAAACTCCAAATATATGAAGCAAACATAAAATAAATTGAACAAATTTGAAAGATGTTACATTTGTGGTTTTAGATGTGGTTTTTATTAGTGGGTGTCCTTATACGCATCTCTTCTACTTATTTTGCAAAATCTGACGCATCGATTTTCTTCACATGTTGGGGAAGACGATAAATTATAATGATTTTTATGAAATAAAAAAACTATATTTTTAAATCTTAAATAATGTTCTACTTACTTCGAAATACTGCACACGCGTACGTAAACGTGAAATATTTCGAAACGTGTAAGATTGTATAATAAATAACTCTGATGCATGGCAGGTATAGCTTTAGAAATATTAGTGTAGGCATATATACGTAATATAATAAATAATAATTGAATCTTTTTAAATATTGTCATTATTTTTTATATGCTAAGTTGCGTTCATCTGTTTCTTCCGAACCGCATTGATTTAGCCTTCAAACACAACTCATTTCACACAACGCACAATGCTTCAAGCAAACTACAACATCTTTTGCATTCATATATATGTATATATGTATATATTTACATATATGTATGAAAATATGTACATGAAGGTATTCATAGTGAATATATATATGTATGAAAGTATACATGAATATATCTATGAAATATATATATAAATATAAGAGCATATATAAGAAAATATCTATGTTGATATATATATATATATATATATATATATGAGTGCATATATAAGAGATGGTATGAATGTATGTATATATGTGTATATATTTTAAAGAGAATTACAATAAACAGTCTAAAGAGCTGAGTTTATTTTAATGTATTAGTAAATGCATTAATACTATGAATAGAAAACAGTGCTCGTTGTAATGTAGATATATAATAAGCTCGATAGACATAGATATCCTAGAGCTATTTTGATATTGGGTAAAATGATTCATAATTTTAATAAAAATCGGTTACAAAAGAAAAACACAAAGAAAATCAATAAACTGTATGATGGTTTCGGAAACGATGTTTTATTGAGATAGACAATACATATTGAACAAGAATTTTATCATTTGATTTAAAAGAAAGTCTTGTCATCAGCAAAAAGAGTGAGTGGGGGTTTAAAGACACCAAACATAAAACCAGGATTTTTTTTTTTTAAGTAAGGCAGATATATCTTGAAAATATTTAAAATATAAAGAAAAACAGTTACTTATTTTCAGGTTGATAAACAAGTAAAATAAAATTCAAATACAATCGGGTGGAAAAGTAAGGGTACGTGGGGAAAGCTTTAATATTCCTAATAAAAAAAATATATACCTTTTATTCGCCCGCCTTTAAAGCCCGTAAGTATCATAGTCAATCCATTCCTTGGCATGCTTTTAAATGTAGTTTATGAATAGTTGAAATGGTGATATATACAAACTTCAAACGAAAAGCTAATAAAAGTAATATTACCAGTTTAATATCGTTGGAAACGCTATATTTGAATATAAATTAAATAATTTATTTATAAAGGGAGATAACTGCCATTTTTGAAAAATGTTACTCAAATAGAAAAATAAAGAAACATATATTGTTCAAAGGGACATAATCAGTAATTACTTATAAACTTAGTTATTTTTATATAATACTAGACTACCCGTGACCCGTTGGGTCAGTATGTTATATTAGCTATGGAATTCATGTATGAGCGTGACACTTGTGACGTAAAGAAACTAGTTTTTTTTATTTACATAACACAAACATTTCTATGAAAGTATATTAAAATTAAAAAAATAACGGACGGATCACTCAAACATTAAAAAATATTCTCCCTAATCGTGTAAAGTTACCTATTTTTCCGAATAATCGCTCAAAAATCGAAAATTAAACATGATTTTCCTACGAATCGAACGCCGACGAAAGTGATTTAGAAGCAAAAACGCACATGCACCTACCAATGAGAAATATAAGAATGAAAAAACTATATTGTAATCCTTCAAACAAGTTATAGAAACTTAAAATCTAAAAAAAAATAATTAATTAAACCTGAAGCAAAAAATAAAACCTAAATAAATAAAATAAAATAAAACTAATATTGAAACAGATTAGTAAATGTGTCAACAAATTTAACGTTCTCACAGAACTATTTTGTATCTAGAAATGTAAACAAAAAATAAAAAAGAAAAAGGACGGATAGAGAGTAGTAGTAGTAGTAGTAGTAGTAGTAGTAGTAGTAGTAGTCTTAGCTTTACTGCTTATATTTGTCAACGGGTTAAAGTTGTTTAGTTGTAAGAAAATAGCAACAGAATAGTTGTAATAAAGAATTGTTGCAAAACACCCCAACTCTTCCTAAGTTAAATAGTTATTTCGAAATAATAACGTTAATAATTCAGAGGTAAAAATCTGCAAAAGAAGCGATTTTTGTTTATTTGTTTACGTTCTTATGCGTCAATCGTTATGCGCGCATGCGCAACCGGTGTCATAAACCGAAAAGTGGGTTACATTATTCATTACAAGGTTACTTGAGATTTATAATTATATAAATTTTAAGCATAGTAATATTAATAAAATCAATAATAGTAATATTATTAATCTTTTTTGTAGTAATTTAATAATAATATTATGTATAATAGTGACTATAATAGTTATAGACCTAATATTAACAATCACAAGATTTAAATTTCAAATAAAGCAGATAATAAAATAAAACGGAAAATAATGGTCAAATATCAAATAATAATAATAATAATAATAATAATAATAATAATAATAATAATAATAATAGTAACAACCCATAATAATAATAGTTATTATGTTATAAATTATAAATATTTAAAATAGATTAGTAATAGAAAAGATTATGATTTATGGTGGCTTAAATTTTCGAACCTAAACCAACATTTATGAATGCATCCCGTAGGAATTTCGTCTTTCAAGTTTAAGAGAATGGATTTATTGCCATTATATTTTAAAATATTAAGGGGTCCATATCTACAAATTCTGCAGAATTTGTCTCCTGGCATACATGCTTTATAAGATCCTATTATTTCCTGTTTTAAATAGAAGGGACTAATTCTATCATTAAGCCGCCAAATATGTTTAGATAAAGAAGTCTGGTTTTTCAAGGAAAGGTTTTTGAAGGAGTATTTATGCGTGGAGATCCTGTGTTTAATAAGTCCATATGTGGACCCGAAATAAATTGCATTTTGTTTAATATATTTGTTGTCAGCTTGATTTAGAGTGGTATTGGTATGTAATATGTTTGGCTGTATTTGATTGGTAGATTGGTTAATGCAGGTGCTGTCATTGATTAACTGTGTGGTGGAGTTCGTCTGTGAGAAAGGATTTATATGGTTGCTATTAACATAATTTATATTTGTGGTTTGTGACACTGTGCAGCTATAAATCACATTTTTCTACTTTGCAGGTACCTTGTAAAGGACTTTATTTTTTCTTCTACAGTTTCCATATTTGCATTTTGTATCTTACTAATTTTTGTATTGTTGGAACTAATCAATTTTATGTAGGTTTGGCATAGTTGAGTAAGACATTTTGACAGTGGTCTTGTTAAAGATTTTTATTGTATCTATGAGGGGCTTTAAAGTTATTTTCTAATATTTTAAAGAATTTGTTGGTTAGGTTTGTCTTAAGATTTTTAAGATTATGGAGGGTTAAACCATAGGATTTCCCTATGTCTGTTTTTACGCTTACAGATTTGTCTTTGTGGGTTCTTTGTGTTGGTGGCTAATGCTTGTGGTTTAATTTGGTTTTGTATTTTAGCTAGATTACTTTTTGCCATTCGTATGTGGGATGACATAGCCATATTATAGGTTATGTTTTTACTAAATTTATTATAATTATTGTAGTTTTCTATGCAGTTTGTGTTTTTATCATTTTTATTTAGGTATTTAATTTGTGATTTGTATCGAGGTTTTAAGGGCCTCATTGTAATATTTTGTGTTTTTGTCAAATATAGATTTGTTAGAAGATAGTTTAGAAATTCTTAAAGATACATTGGGGACTATTAATTTCAATATTGACTTAGAGTGGTTTGATTCTTTATCGACATATAGTACAGATTGGTTTGGTTTATGATAGGGTTCAGAAGTAGAGTTTTCTAGATTGAAGGTTGAGTCTAAGAAATTAACTATTTTTTTATTAGGGTCGATTTTTATAGTAAATCCATAATTGTTCTAGCTCATACTGACCAAATAAGATCCCAAAGGAGAACAATCAGATGAGTAAATGCCTTCAGAGCAGCTAATTATTGACGTAACAGAAGAGTTACTGCAGAATGATACTGCAGAAGAAGCAGTAGAGAGGGACGAGGTAGAAGAGGAAGAAGTAGAATGGGACAAAGCAGAAGAGGAAGATCAGAATATGCAAGAGAAACGCGGCGATTATAGGGAAAGATGTGATAGATCCAGATCCCCAAGGAAAAGGAGAGAGATAACGGAAGATGTCCAGGAGGGCACTAGAAGAAGTACAAGAAGTACTCGCGGCATAAAACCCCTCCATTAAAGGGAGATGTAGTGATATGCAAATTAAGTATAATTTACATATGAGCAGCTAGCTCATGTTTATAAACTGACACCAACTAACACAGGTGGTTGTTGAACGGTTGCTTAGCGTTATACACGACATATATTTTAATTTTTTACCGGTTATTTCTTTCTGCATATCAAAATGTTCAATACTCGAAAGCACCTATTTCATAGCGCAAAAAACAGTTATATATTTACTGGCATGACCTGTGGAAATTTTACAGGGGCCTCGTTCCTATGTAATATATCGATGTTGGAATACTGCAGATCTTCAGTGTAAATGGAGACGCTCTAATATTATGGTAGCTTTTGGTAAAAACTGCAAAAGAATTTTAACTAAGCTACCACGAACGTCCGGTAAAGCCGGTCGTAAATAAAGCTTAAATATGTTATTTTAATTTTTACAGATTTCCTATATATTATCATAAAGGTAACGTTCTATCGAGTATTATATGTTATAAAGTTGCGATTAAAAAAAATCCATATGACTTGGTGCATTAGCTTGAAATAAAAAAATATATATATTTATATACAACTTTAGTCTCTTCAACCATAGTCAAAACTGAAACCCAAAATTATGAAGAATTCGTGATAAAATTATTTATAAAAAAAATAGATGGTTTAAGTACCATCAGCTATAGTCGAAACTGAAACCAAAACTTATGAAGACTTCTTGGTAAAATCTTTATGATGAGAAACAGAAGAACTTTTTTTTACAAGGTGTACATCTCTTATCAGTGCCCGGAAGTCACTCGGGGATAAGGCTATTACGTGTACAGTATGTCAGTGTTGAGATGTGATAAAGTATCTTACTTAAGGGGTGGTTCATCAGGAATTTGTTTATGTTGTATTGAAGACATCCAGGTTGTAGTCAGGTGGGAAACAGGAAGACGGAACAGAGTTCCACAGGCGTGCACTTCTAAGAAAGAAGCATTGTTCATGGAATCTACTTTTTTGTTTTGGTAAATATAAAGAGTGGGGAAATATTTGACAGTGGTTTCTGCTAGACGAGTGCTCCTCATGAAAGATTAGCACGGGAGGGCGAGAGATTGGAGCTCAGACGAGCACTTGCCATGGAAGTAACGATAAAACAAAGAGAGGCTCGCAACGTCTCCCCTGTGGGTTGAAGAGAAAAGGGCATCCCCCACTAAGCCACGAAGCCTATTTTGTACTTTCTCAAGGCAGAATAGCCTGTTTTTAGCAGCTCCTGCCCAGATGTGGCAGCAGTACTCCATCCTTGGACGTACTTGGCTTTTATATAGATAGAAAATTGCATCAGCAGTGAGATGTCTTCTGGAGCGGCAGAAGGATCCCACCATTTTTCCAGCGACCTTGGCAAAAGATTTGATGTAAGTGTTCCATTTCAGATCAGGAGTAAAGGTCAAGCCCAGAAGCTTATCAAAACATGGAGCTTCCTCTAGTCAAGAGCCATTCATTTCAATTAATGCCAGCTGGATATCAGAGCGTTGATGATGTAAAGATAGGAGCTTGGTTTTAGATGCATGAAAAGTAACCAGCTCCCCCTTCCCCCATTGTAACACGCGCTCGAGATCAGAGGAGAGATAACCAGAGCGAACTATGCCATTTATAGCCTTTGATGTGTTGTCATAGCATAGATATCAACGAATGATTTAAGTATGTGTTTTGGGAGACCATTGATGTACATCTGGAAGAGAGTTGGGCCTAGGATGGACCACTGAGGGACTCCAGCATTAATATTGAGGGCCTCTGATTTGTGTCCCTCAACCACTGCGTTTATGAGCCTTTTGGAGAGAAATATTTGATGATCGAGAAAACATTTCCAGATATACCGTAACTGGAAATCTTGTGAAGTAGGCCCTTATGCCATACCTTATCGAAGGCCTTTGATATGTCAAGAGCAATTGCCTTAGAGAGGAATCCTTTATCAAGAGATTCGCTAATCCTTTGAGATATAACCATTAGCACATCTGCTGTAGATCTGGCAGAACGGAAACCATCTTGCATGTCACTAGGAATGTTATTTCTTCTAAGGTGATCGACTACTTCTCTTTTTAATATGCATTCCAGCAGCTTTCTCATGGCACACAAGATACTTATTGGTCTGTACTGAGCGGGCGATGACTCATCACGTAATTCTAAAATACAAAGCATACCGATGAGGTTTTCCAAGGTGTTGGGAGGCACTTATCTTTAAGGCAACGCTTAAAGGGTTTTGTAATTATGGGGGTAAGTTCTTCTTGAAGCTTGTTCAGCACTATGATTGGAATGCCGTCAGGGCCAATTTCTTTACTGGAATCAAGGTTCTTGATTAGCTTAGCGACCTCACGCACAAATATGTGTATGTTGCATGGTGTGTTGTCCGTTATAGGATGAAATACGGGGAGTTGATGGCCTTCGTTGCATAGTGTAGAATTAGCTGATTATATTATTTTAAGAAACACTTAAACATTTTGTATAATAACTTTTCAACCTTTATTATTTATAAATTATCAAAACTGATTGGCTAAGATTATTGTTACAATGGTTAAATGTAGAATATGTGTAGTTATGTTTTTATTTTTTTAATTTATATGTTTAAACAGATATCTATGAATTGATACACTTTACGTAGAATTCATATTTTAATTAATATGAGAGATTTTTGTGCATTTTTGTCATGTAAGATTTCATTTCAGCGTAAGGCACGCTGAACATGCTAATTTATATAGAAGACCGTAGAACTTTGTTCTAAATGCTCTCCACCGTGTTTTAGATTTAGACCTGTTGCATGTCGAAATATGCATATATTTTAAAAGGTTGCTAATATGAATTAGACTGATTAAAATAAAACCGCAACACTGCCAACCATCAATTTATCGTGGTCATTCCTTGTAAGCGGTTAAAACTTATTTCAAACTAGTTCTCACGGTGAATATCACTTAAATTATTTTCTCCAATCCACACTTGTATTTGGATAAATCTCTTTTCCAGGTTTCCTCTTTCACCTTGTACCTAATATATGATTTTGTTTATTTTTTTTTCACACGTATATATGTTTGAAACGCTTGTTTATTCTGAAGTATTAATATTTCTGAAAACTTTCTGCCCTCCAAAATAAAAAGTAACTTCTCACTAAGTGACCTTACACCTAAATCACCCCACACCAATCCCTCCTAAATAGATAAGCATCTCGTTACTATGTGAATCGACCAGCATGGTTTAGCCTAGAATGTCCAAGACTTAAAAAAAAAACTAAGTAAAATTAATCCGTTTCGCATGGAATTAAGCAAATCCAACTATTTCTTGTTTATATTTTAATTCGTTACATATCCATGTATACTTTACCGATTCTCATCTTCACTTTAAATAGAATTCCCAACAACGGAATTGTCTATTCACCTAGCTTAAGTAATAATAAAGCATCCCAACAGCTATAGTAAGAGAAACATCGCTAAAATATATTATGTTAAATTAGTTAGAAGACCGTATAACTTTATTTAAGCCGTGCGAGTGGGCTGATGAGCCTTATCTGGAACCTGGCCCACAACTTACCTATTCTAATTTGATTGTAGAGCTTGTAAATTTACTGGGTAACCCATCTGAGAGTGAAGACTGTAAAGAGATTTTTATTTTTTTTATTTTTTTTATTTTTTGAGACATTGCGCTAAAACACTGGAGCAGGGGGAACCTCTCCCGGGTCACTCTCGACAACCTACATAGAGCTGATGACATTAATGGATTTACCAGTTTTGCAAACCTATCGATAAGCCGGGTACAGTTGCAATATGTAAGAATCTGTGCCTGGCCTTTATCCCTGAGTAGTTCAACGAGCCCTAAGTCCCTTTTGTATATTTCCACCATAAGAGTTAATTGATTTGTTTGCATACTACTTATAATCACTTGACTGGCTTAAACTCTTTCAAAACTATTGCTTTAATCTAATTTTTCCATCTTTATCTTCTAAGATACATAATTAGATAAAATACAGATTTCCATAAATATCAAACACCCTTTGGTGCTAACAACAGGCTGAAAAGAAATGGAAACCTAACTGAATAAAACGTGTAATTGCAACTTTCGTGGTAAAAAAAAACTGTTTTAATTACCACTGCCTAGGAGCAATTATTAATATAAAATACAAAGTTATTGCTTATTCACCAAACTTGTGTTTCCTGCTCTTATTTACTTATACTGCTTCCCTCTTTTTGGAAATCATATTTCATCATTCTATGACTAAGTGTAATGTTTAAATATAAGGCCTATACTGGCCACATGCATACTGTTAGTGACGTATGTTACTAAAATAACTAGCACCAATGTTATTTAACAATGTTTTCTTAAAAGTGGTAATACCTTGCCTCCAAGACCCCTGCCTGTGTCTGTTTTACACGAAGACGTTACAAACACTTATACTCCGAAAATCTCCCCTAATCCCTGTATATCTATATTGTATATTAATGCTTTATTCTTGTAAGTATATCATCTCTCCTGTTCCAAGTGGGCAAAAAAACAATTGCTCCTCTCCCCAAACTGATGTAAAATCACAGACTTTGCACGTAGCTTGGGAGGAGGTTTTTAGTTTTCGGTCCTAAACAATAGGACGCTGCTCCTTTAAAAATCAATCAATACTAAACATCTATAGATTTTTATTGCTTAGGCATGCATTAGCTTAGCCCATATTTATACTCATTAGAATAGTCATTAGTCTGTGGCAAGACTATAAGTAATCTATATTAACAAGCAAACTACATCTTTCTTTCACTTAGATAGGAAACGTACTGGTGATTATCTTTACATGAAAACTAACAACCCCTTATACTATGAATTTTCTATTAGTAATTAATCCCAAAAAACATATTTGATCTTTTTTAACCCTAGTAGATATTAACCTCAAATCTACATCCCACAATCATACATACATTTTCAAATCTAAATCTTTTTCTGAGGAGTGTAACTTGAAAGCAGACACTAATTCTTTGCTACTAACTCTATTAATCCTAACTATCAATGCGGGGGGCATATACATAGCTGACTTTGAAACTAGGCACGGGGAAACCCCTCTCCATTCCGATGGACCCGTAGATCTAATCAGATTATCTATCTAGGAGAAGGAAAACTTCGATTTGTAAACCTGTGCCACTGACCTCATACGTCTTGGCACCAAACGATGGAGGGAGGTTTCCTTAGTCCTCGACGACAACCACCCTAGAGCTAGTGACTTTATCAAATCATCAGTTTGCAAACTGCTTTAGGAGTAGATAGGCTTTGCCTTAAGCTTCCATACTCATTCTTTGCCTATTAGCGAGCACCAGAGGTGCGGCTCTAGGGAATCATTCGAGACGCTCAGTGCTTAGTCTTGTTTTTTGATTAGAACAATGAATGCCGTTCCACATTTGCCTTATTCCCTTCCTCTATAACCTATTTTTTTCTTAGGGGTTATTGTTTACCATATATGTTAACATGAGTGGACTGGGCCACTCCTGTCGGACAATTTTGAGGGTACCGGTTTGACAGTTGCTGGTTGCTGTTACTGACTGACAGTGCAGGATCCCTAACTCTTGGGTAGCGCTTAGAGAAGCCCCTCTATCATCAGTTGTATATTATCGGGATGTAAGTAGTGCCAAGTCGCGTATGGAAAGGAGTAATTGCACTCATCTTTGGTGGGCATTCGCGAGACCACATTCATGTGGATGAGGAGCCGGCTCATGGTCCACTCGTGTTGCATGATGGTCGCTATGCACATCCGTTTTGCCTAGCACCTAACCCTAAATCTGAAACTATAAAAGAAGATAAAATGACAGCTCAACCCCCCATAAAAACGTTCAAACCAGACACACACTAAAAAAATCTGCCTCCTCACTTGAGGCTTACATTTACAAATATTCAAGGACTTAGAACTAACTTAGAAAGTGTAGAATCTTTTCTCCTAGCAAACTCCCAATAGATCTTAGCACTAAATAAAACTAACTTGCACTCTTCCATCATATCTAACACTTTTCACATGTCTAGTTATGTTCCACTTTGTCGTAAGGACTCTGACAGACATATGCACGGACTTGAAGTCTATATTCATAACTCCCTCCTCATGTCTAGGGAATCTAAACTAAAATTAGGTAACCAGGCCTTCATGTGGTTTAAACTAACTTTACAACATAGTGTTAGCTATCTGTATTTGCTTTATCGCTTTCTATCAACTCAGGGCTGTACTATAATCAATCGTGTTTCTGACAGCATAGATGTAGAAGTCTCCCTTGACACTATCGCCCAAATACATGAATGCGGTGATTTTAATGGCCACCCAAAAAATTAGTTTGGCTTCTCTAACTACACTGACACAGCTGATAGCGTCATCCATAACTTTGCTATATCCCATTCCTTGACACAGACGTTAACATTCCCGACCCACCTTCCATATCGCCAGAACCAGCAAACCTCATATTTGGATCTATTTCTGAAAACAGTTCCTTAAGATTGTGTAACAAATACTCATTTCCCACTCGGGAATGATGATCATGCTGTAATATAGATAGACATTACTCTAAACTCTCAACTTCATGTTGAAGAGCCGTTGCTCAAAACGGCAATGTACTACAATAAGGCTGACTTGGATGCCATTACAGATGACATCAGAGACCTCCCATGGGGAAAAATCTTTTCTTGTCAGCAGAACAGTGCGCAAATGAAATAACTGAATGGTTCAAAGCAACAATTGAAGCACATGTTTCTACATAGAATTTCTATAGCAAACCCCACTCTCTCTAATGGCTTACTTTTACATGCGCATCTGCCATTGTTCAGAGACAACATGCCGTAGATTTATCCAGTACATATCCTGTACAAAAGTCTATAGAAAATAGAAATAATTATAAGAAAAAAGTAGCAACACCTATGAGTGAATATATTGAAACTACTAGGAAACGCATTGAAGCTCAGAAATTAGGCACTCATGATTTCTGGAAAATCTACAACAGTGTAGTAAATAATGGGCAATCAACAATACTCCCACTATCTAACCATCATGAGGTTGTTTGCACAGCAACTGAGGAAGCTAACATGCTTGCCCGTCATTTTGCCACAAATTCTACCCAGCAAGCTATTCCCTCCATGAGTTTCCTCTGCGGAAAGAAACCACACTAGATGATCTGAAAATCACATCTTCTCAAGTACCTGGTATCATAAAATGTTAGACACCTCAAAAGCATGTGGACCTGAACTCATTCCGACTGTGGTATTAAAAAATGCTCCCCTGAAGTTGCTCCAGTTCTCTCTAAACTCTTAAACAAATGCCTTAACCAATCTTACTTTCCTGGCTACTGGAAAACTTCTTCTGTGGCACCAGTTTACAAAAACTCTAGTGAAAGAACTGACTTATTAAATTATCGCCCAATTAATCTCCTCCCTCTTGTCACCAAAATATTTGAGTCCTTAATTAGTCAAGCTCTAAACCACCATATTACAGCTGCTAAACTTCTGTCTGACCATCAATATGGATTTAGGCAAGCCCGTCCTACTGCAGATAATCTAACTGCAATATCTGAACGTTTATACCAAGCACTAGATGAGGAGAGGAAGGGGAGGGCAGTAGCTCTAGGTATATCTAAGTCTGTTGACAGAGTATGGCACGATAGTCTTCTCATGAAACTAAAATCTTATGGTATTACTGAACAAATGCATAATTATATCGTTCTTAAATTTGAGAAGGATTCAGGTTGTCCTCGATGGACGTACGTCCAGAAAATTTGATATAAATGCGGGTGTACCTCGGGGATCGATCCATGGACCTTTGTTGTTTCTGATATACATAAATTACTTACCTGATAAAATTGTCTTTGAGATATATTTTAACTTAATTTAAATGGATACTAACATATATTTTAACTATTAATTACAAGGATATGCTTAAAATGTATTAAACCAAATAATTACCAGGTATATCTACTTGAAATAAGGAATTAAAATTTGGTTCTAACAAATATATATTTTTCTTAAAATAATTTACTGAACTCAAATATAGCAAAATTTATACTTATATGTATTTTTTAATGTCAAATAAATGTATTGTTTTAATTTATTTTACGAATATATACGCTTTAACTAATGATTCAGTAACATTCATGCTATTCTATTTGAATCAGTTAGTTCGTTCCTACTAACTATATATTTTTGCTCCCCTAAGTATTTAATTATTTATTCTTGATGATTTCAGTGTTGTTTTGTTTTATTGTTCAAGCATAGGCTGGCATTTCATTGTTTTCAACTTATATTTATCAAAATTATAATAAGCTTCAAGCTAATACAATTTAGTGCGTTTACAATTGTTTATTCTCATTTATTCGTTTATAAGTTATATTGCACTAATTTAATTTTTTCAACATCAGCCCCCCATTACTAAATTTATTTTTTTATTTATTAATACATTTTATTTATTAAGACCGGGATATTGTAAACCCATTTCAATTTTTTAGTAATCTATATTTACATACGTGCTTTTGTAAATTAGATACAAATGTAATTTTTAAAATATATTATACTAAACTCAATAATTTTCTGGTCTATCTAATAACATTAAGAAATTACAATTAGCTTCAAACATAATTTACCGAGCACGAATAAACCGAAAATATACCTTACGGTTACAAAACAATGATGACTTCTACATTCATCTGATCAACCGGTCGATGACGTCAGGAATTCAAATTTAGATCTACATATTCTATATGTTCTTCTTTCACTTCCAAGGTTTTAACTGATCAACTCTCTTACTCTCTTGCTGACTGGCTTTTCTCTGACTAAAATCCGAACCCAGAACATGGATAAATGTCCTTCGTCTATGACGTGAGAAGTGCGTTTTTCAAACGCGACCAAGTTCACGTGACTCTACATATGTTTGTCCAAACGCACTTTTGACAAACAAAAGAATCCTCAATTCTAATCTAACATATTTCAAACAATATTTTTTAATTTACATTGTTCATTCTTTTACTGACGTAATTAATATTCAGATCTCTAAAGAATTAACAATAGACTTAATTTCTAACATTCCATTTCTTAACTTTGCCTACATGGTTCGATTTTAGGTTATTTTAATCTCATATATACTTATCTAATAATCTTCTTATTTACATGGAAAGAGAACATCCCTTTTCCATGTAACATTAAGAAGTGTGCGCGAGTTGGCCTTTAGACAAAAGAGAAAAAAGATGCCGCGTACTCAGAAAAGAAAAAGAGTGCGGGTGAAAAAGCTGGACGTATGAGAAATGACTTTCCATGACTGACGTGTAGTGAAGCAAATGCGAGAGGCTTTTAAGTTGGTGTCAATACGAGGATACAACGTGACTCAGTTAATACGTCAATATCATATCCTCTGACAAAACAACATAATCCAATTTATACGTTTTTATCTAATCCCGTTATTAAAACAAAATCTCCCACCTCTCAATATAACATCTACATCGTTTTGATACCCCACCTCCCTATACAACAATGTTACCAATATTTTTATTGGATGCGGGATGAGTACAAAAACCATTTATTTAAGTAAGTAAATCCCCCCTCTTCAAAATAAAGACGTAACCTTCTGAGCCTTAAAACAAGGTGAATTGGTCTGCATGAGAAATACAGATTCGTAAATATTAGGCTGTAATTTTGGTACCACATGATGTAGAAAAATGCCTTTGTATATTTCAGCATAACTTAGATAGATTTTTCATTTGTCGATTAAACATTACTTAATATTTTAGGCGCATATTTCATTTTGGTAAGCAAGCATGGGTTAGCTATAACGAGGTGATCTTATTTTAGGTTGCAATTATATAATGTTATTTGAATATTTAGTCAGGGTTTACTTATAGTAAAAAATACCATCACTGGTGAAATCTTGTAAAGAGAGACTTTAGTAACTATAATATGAGGTTTACTAGTCATTCACGTTCTCTCCAGTTGGCATTTTTTTCTCTGGTAGGCATTCTTGTTTTCTTCACTAGCTGCTCAACTTTTATTGGGTGCACATGTGGCGATTAAATATGAAATATCTTCTACAGATTTGTAGTAAGAATATATACCCTTACAAAACATTATCTAATATGAGCTGTTGTGTATAGTGCATAGTGAAGCTTGTTCGGGTAAAGTTAGTGTAAGAAAAAATAGGAAGAAATGTCTGTTATAGTGGTTTGATTTGAGAAAAAAAACTTACTGTTTTAAAAAAGAAACCTATTCCGCAAAACAAGTGGATTACTAAGAGTTCTAACGCAATAAAATACTTGTTAAAATGGACAAAGACAACATTCATGTTTCCACTTAATTTTATTGAATATTGTACTTGAGACTTTCCTTTGATTTTCACAAGGATCTTCATACTAACAACGTCATTCACTTGCCCACAGACATAAAACCGGAATGCAATTCCCATTATTTCAAATAGAAAACTGTGCGTGTATATATATATATATATATATATATATATATATATATATATATATATATATATATATGTGTGTGTGTGTGTGTGTGTATATATATATTTATGTGTATATATGCATATATATATATTTATGTATATGTGTGCATATGTAATATATATAATTAAATCAAGTCTCCATCTTAACTTTGAAGAACGTTTTCATACAATTGTTCTACCTTCTTTTGATGCAAACTACATCTCTAGTCATGTATCCATTATTGAGTAAATAAACAACTATTATTTAATTTAAAACATTGAATTATTATATTTTATGATAAATATGAAGTAATAGTATTTCTAGAGAGTTGTTGCTTGTAGATTGCGAAATTGTTAGTACATCATCTCGAGTTTTTCTTCTTGAATTTATTTATATTTTATGTTAACAATTAATGTTAATATAAAAATAATATTAAATAAATAAAAAAACTTGACCAGTAAATCTTTTACAGATTTCATCCAGGTTTTCAGATTATTAAATTTATTTCAGCAAGCATTTTTGTTTACGCATGTTTGTGTAAGCATATAGGCGAATATATCTCTTTCTAAGTGGACATCTACATTACATATTTGTTCTTGTTTAAATCATAAAACGTATGTTCGATTGCCAAATAGTAATTACCTTTTAACAGTAACAGTAATAAGAATAATACCAATATTGTTGATAAAAATAAAAATGAAAAACTTCAGAAAAAAAAAACTTAGGGTAACCGTCTGAGATTTAAATAACTTCTGTTTGTACACTTTAGCAAATTATAAACTACAAAAACATTGCTCGCCATCATCTGAGTAGGAGTAAGAGATATAGATGAATAGATGAATCGTCGAATAGACACAAATCCGAACATATTTTATATCTCTGTGGGTAAGTGAGGACGTTGTTTATATGAAGATCATTTTGAGAATCAAAAGGAAGTCTCACGTACAATATTTTAAAAAATTATGCTTAAAAAATATGTATCCTCTATAGTATCAGACCTGACCGAAATGGTTAATCATAGGTATAGACCGATTCATACCATCCAAAAAATTCCAACAAAAACCTAACAGCCAGCCATGGTTCTCCCCGAGAATGTGCCGCTGCTATCGCGCACAGAAATCACTTTTTCCATAGTTACCAACGTAATACTGAGACTAAAGCTGCTTTCAGGACTGCCAGCAACCACTGTAAAAGAGTAATAAAAAATGCAAGATAACTATATGCTCAGTCCGTTAAATCCAAAGACGCTAAGCAGGGGCTTGGTTCTCACCAGTTTTGACAAATAGCAAACAGAATCTTGAACAGAAGCGTGCGTTCTATCCCAACCATCATCAATGGACCTGTGGTCATCTCGTCAGCATCAAACAAGACCAAACTATTCGCCAAGAACTTTGCAGCTAATTCTACCCTATGCGACGAAGACAATCAACTCCCCGTAATTCCTCTTATAACACAGAACACGCTATAAAACAGAAAACACGTTATGCAACATACAGATATCTGTGCGTGAGGTCACCAAGCTAATCAAGAACATTTATTCCAGTAAAGCAACTGCCCCTGGCGGCATGGCAATCATAGAGCTGAAAAAGCTTCAACCAGAACTTTCCCCCCATACTTACAAAACTGTTTAAGCGTTGTCTTAAGGAGAGGTGCCTTCCAACACCCTGGAAAATCTCATCAGTATGCCCTCTATTTAAGAATTCAGGTGAAAAGTCATCTCTCTCTCTCAGTACAGAACAATAAATCTCCTGTGTGTCATGAGTAAGTTGTTGGAATCCATATTAAATAAAGAAATAGTCATCAACCTCAGCAGAAACAACCTTCTTAGTGAAATACAATATTGTCTCCGCTCCAGAAGATCTACAGCAGATGTGCTAACGGTTATATCTTATTGGATTAGTGAATCTCTTCACAAAGGCTTCCTTTTTTTGGGACATTGCTCTTGACATACTGAAGGTCTTCGATAATGTATGGCATAAGGGGCTACTTCATTAGATTTCCACCTACGGTATCACTGGAAATCATTTCTTTCCGATAGGCTCATAAGAGTAGTGGTTGATGGGCAGAGATCAGAGGCCCACAGTATTAATGCTGGAGTCCCTCAGGGGTCCATACTTGGCCCAAGTCTCTTCATGATCTAAATCGATAATCTCACAAAACATATATTTAAATCATTCTTTACTGATGACACGACCATCTATTGCAACACATCAAAGGCCGTAAAAGTTCTCTCTGATTCTCTCTCCTCAGATCTTGAGCGCGTGGTACAGTGGAGGAAGAGGTGGTTGGTTACTTTTAATGCATCCAAACCTAAGCTTCTATCCTTAAATCGTCAACGCTTTGATCCTGATCTGGCATAAATTAAAATGGATGGCACTCGTCCTGGGGAGGCTCCATGTTTTGACAAGCTTCCGAGTTTGACCTTTACTTCTGATCTGAAATGAAATATGTACATCAGGTCTGTTGCCAAGATCGCTTGAAAAATGGTGGCATCCTTCTACCGCTCCAGTAGATATCTCACTAATGATGCAATTCTCTATCTGTATAAAAGCCAAGGACGTCCAAGGATAGAGTACCGCTGCCACATCTGGGCAGGAGCTGCTAAATGCAGCCTATCCTTTCTTGACAGAATACAAATAGACTTCCTGGCTTAGTGGGGAATGTCCGTTTCTCTTTTCTCCAACCTCTCTCCCACAGAAGAGACGTTGCGAGCCTGTCGTTGTATCATCGCAATTTCCATGACAGGTGATCGTCTGATCTCCAATTTCTGGTCCTCCCTCGACAATCTTTCACGAAAAACACCCCTCTAGCTGAAACTACTGTCATTAATTTTCCCCACTCTTTATCTGTGCCTAAATCCAAACGTAGATTCCATTGGCAGAGCTTCTTTCTTAGAGGTGCACGACTGTGGAACTGTTTCGGTTGCATGTTTCCCACCTGACTACAACTTGGATGTCTTACAGGTCCAACATAAACAAATACCTGAAAAATCGCTCTCTTTAGTAAGACACCCTATCAAATATCCAATACTAATGATTACTACGATACTATCTCATTGATTACTGTACACGCAATCACCCTTATACCAAGTAGCTTTCGGGCCTTGATAAGTGGGTACCTCCATGTAAAAAAATGCTCTTGATATATCAAAGGTCTTCAAAAAGGCATGGCATAATGGGCTACTTCACAAGATCTCCAGCTACAGTATAATTGGACATGTTTTCTCAATTATTTAATAATTTCTCTCGGATAGGCTCATAAGAGTAGTGGTTGATGGACAGAAAGCAGAAGCACACGGTATTAATGCTGGTGTCCCTCAATGGTCCATCCTGGGCACAGCTCTCTTCATGATCTACATCAATGATCTCACAAAACACATACTTAAATCATTCGTTGACATCTATGTTGATGACAATTCCATCTATGGCAACATATCAAAGGCCGTAAATGACAAAGTTCGCTCTGATTCTCTCTCCTCTGATCTTGAGCACGTGAAACAATCGGGAAAGAGGTGCCTGGTTACTTTAATGCATCTTAAAACCAAGCTTTTATCTTTACATCATCAACCATCTGACATCAATTGAAATGAAGGACACTCGTCTTGGGGAGGCTCCATATTTTGACAAGCTTCTGGGATTGACCTTTACGCCTGATCTGAAATGGAACACGTACATCAAAACTGGTGCCAAGGTCGCTGGAAAAATGGTTGGGTCCTTCTACCACTCCAGTAGATATCTCACTAATGATGCGATTCTCTATCTGTATAAAAGCTTAGTACGTCCAAGGATTGAGTACTGCTTCCATATCTGGGAAGGTGCTGTTTAAAACATTCTATCCTTCCTTGACAGAGTACAAAATAGACTTCGTAGCCTAGTGGGGGATGCCCTTTTCTCTTTCCTGCAACCTCTCTCCCACAGAAGGGACGTTGCGATCCTGTTGTTGTTTTATCGCTATTTCCATGAGTAATGTCCCAATCTCTGGTCATATGTCGCCAATCTTTCACGAAAAACACCCGTTTAGCTTAAACCACTGTCAGTAATTTTCCCCAGTCTTTGTCTGTGCCTAAATCAAATAGTAGATTCCATGAGCAAAGCTTCTTTCTTAGAACTGCACGCCTGTGGAACTCTGTTCCGTTTGCCTGATATCCACCTGATTGCAACTTGGATGTTTTCAAGTCCAACATAAACCAGTTCCTGATAACTCGCCCCCTTTAGTAAGACCTTTTATCATATCTCCATTACTAACGATTACTATGATATTGCCCCATTAATTACTGTACACTCAATACACCTCATCCCCGAGTGGGCTTCGGCCCTTCATAAGTGGTTACTTACATGCCAAAAAAAACAAAAAACAAACATAAATGCATGTGTAAGTAGATAAATAGCTCCTGGAAAGCATTTTTAATTTACTTACCACATTTAGATAACATTCAAGGGTCCCTTTTCTCGAAGACTTCGCAACAGTAAAGTTAGAAATTGTTTTACTTTTGATGAATTACTAGAATTTATGGTTAGTTGCTGTGGAAACAATGTTATTTATAATTAAAAAAAAAACATTATTGTGGAATGTTATCTAGATGCTCTTCTATATCGAGGGCTGAAAATGTCAGGCATGCTTCTAACGCAACTACTTCTTACTCAACTAGATTCATGTTCAAACATCTAAGCATATAGTCGCCATTGAGATATATTCTACCACTCATTAAAAGCGTAGTGCTTAGAGTCACAATTAAATAGATGATTAACGTCACGTTGCTTGCCAAACTTCCAAACTGCTCGGATAGTAATTAGATCATAAGGAAACATAAACACGATTAGAGTCTTTTTTTATTTAGGGAAAATGAGTCTTTTATATTTAGAGAAAATGTGTAAAGCCAAAACAAATGATGGACACCAGAAACATTGGAGATAAAACTGTCTTATAATTACATCTAATTATAAACTTCTAACTGTAAGGCATTATTTAATATATTCGTTGTGATGTCTTAATAGAATGTACACTTTCGCATATGCCTTTTACATGCAAATAAAATATTGTAATAATTGGAACTCTCTACAGCTCCACGCCATGGAATAATTATTTATGTACTAGTCTACCCTGCCTTGTTCAGTGTAATTAAACAATAGCAGAAGTTAAACAGTGCGTGTTACATTTGTTCTTCTAAAGAACTAATAAAGTCAAATGTAATCACATCTTCCGATAACTATCTCAGTATATTGAACACATTTAATCATGGCTTATTGTAACATAGCGCAGACAAGCATCTTAAACTACATGCTAAATGATATCAGCGGTAATGGCAAAAAAGGATTGTAAAAGGAGAAAGTAAGAAATATTATGTGGTAGATGCACCAGCCCATATATGGCAGCAATATGTTATGCGTATGCTGGAAAATTCACAAAATACAAAATGAGATTAAATGCATCAATTGTGAGACACATGTAGGACAGAACGAGATAATGTTGGAGATTAAGTGAGAGGCGTATAGAATGTGGCAAAGCATTTATTGTCCTCCCTCATAGTTCTCTCCTGGCTCAGTGAGGGTATAGACCACGTTGTATGTCTAATAGATATACCTTAAAATTAAGCTATAGCTGTTGCGATAATTTGGAAAGGATTATAAAAAACATAATAATAAGATACTAAAAAAAATATAACTGCGAAACAACTAGTGTAAATGATTCTAAATTAATATGTATGATTTTAAAGCTATTAAAAACTGTAACTGTCAAATACATCATACTTGTCCCTTAAATAATAAATGCTTTACGCCTTCAGTAGTATACCAAGCAAACATATTTCCAGACGAAAACCCAAATGAAGAAAGCTTTTATATAGGTAGTGCGCAATTAACATTTAAGGAGAGATTCGATGGACATAAAGGTCTATAAAGAATAAAAAATATGAGAAAGATACTTCCTTATCAATATACTACTGGACATTGATTAAGGAGAACAAAACACCTAGGTTGGAATGGAAAATCATTAAAAGAGCTAATGCATGCCTTTCATTACAGACACCGTGTTTTCTATGCTTCCATGAAAAGCTGGAGATAACTAAATTTAAAGATCGTCATAAACTTTTAAATATCAAACAAGAAACAACACTCTCTTGTAAACATTTTCAAATTCATACACTAAAGAAATGTATTGCAATTGTAATGCCTTACTTTTCTAAAATATCACTAAAGTTGTTGATTTAAATGAGATTGTGTTCTTTGCAACTCTACTTTCAACCGAGTCGTTGTTTGTTTCGTTCACCACAATCTTTTCTTCTACCTCTTCTTTTACACACGTCCGTTCGCTTTAGTGACTAAAAATCGTCTGTCCTCCCGCTTTCCTTTCCTCGTTATTTTTGGAATCAGGGTACAAGATTCTCCGAGATTCCCCGAGATTCCACGAGACTTTTCCACATAAACACATGCGGGCCCCATCTTGATTCTCAATTTGTGTTTTGCATGCACAAACGCGCAGCCGCTTTAACGGTAAGTCACTTCTTTCTCCACACTCCACCCCTGATCTCATGATCACAGAGACGGGATGGGAGTGGCGATCGCCGCCGTCGGGTGCTTCTGCGAAGAGGGACAGTGCTGCTCTCGTCTTCGCGTGCGCTCTCATCCACCGCCTGATCGTCGGGAAAGGCTTCATTCCCGTGGAGGCTACTGATATCAGAGTCACTGCTTGATAGGGATGGTGCAAACCAAAGCGATGGACCACTCGTCTCAGAGTCAGAGTCACTCTCATGGTCCACTGGAGGTGGTACATGTGTCGCCGGCCGTAGGTCCCTAACGTGACGGGGTACGCTATCAACCTGGACACACTGCTGACTCACCACATCGGTCACTGTGCCCCGTTTATACTTGTCAGTACATTGGTTTCCTGGCGGCTTAACCCAGACAGCATCTCCTTTGGCATATCGATTCCGTTCTATCTCAGTGACCACAGTTGTATCGGGGTGCATTCCTTTTTCTCGGACACGGTACTGATAGATTGCGTTTGCAGGCGCTGTTCCTGGAGAGACGCCATCCTTTGGCATGAGATTATACCAGTACACAGCTTCTGCGATGGTGCACTGCTTCCTGGCTGCAATTGTTTTGATGCTGCGATGGCTTCTCTCAGCTATACCATTACCAGAAGGCACATAAGCGCATCTAAGCAGCAGCCACACACTCCATTCTTGTAAGAACTGCCTCATCTGATGGCTGAAAAAAGGCTGGGTCGTTGTACGTCAGCACTTCATCGAGCGCACCTCTTTCACAGAACACGGATGACAGCTGGCGAATAATGTTGCAAGAGTCCTGGCACCCGAGGAGTCTTCAGACTGCGAAGCGTGTAGGCCCACAATCGATGAGGGTAAGGAAGTGGTTGCCACCGTAGTGTGTGATGTCCATGGCCATTCTCTGCCACTTACCACTCACTCCCAACTCCCGTTTCTTCCATCGTGCTGGAGCTGGGTCGACGGATTGGCAGGCCTCGCAACTTTCCACCACTCTTCGGATATCTTTTTTTTCTACTCCTGTCTCAATCGTCTTGACAAAGTACAGTGTCCGCTTGATGCCAGGACTGTCGATTAATGTCCATGATGTGCGCTGCATCCACATTACACACAACTGCTGCACATGTGTTTTGCAGATTATCAGAATCTCTCCGAGCACCAGCCAGAAGCAATCGTTGAGGGACTCTTGTTAAAGCATCTGCTCTGTTGAGCGCATATCTGATCAATACCACGTCCACAGTCAGGTCGTACTCTGTGATGGTGTCGACCAAGGTGGCAAGCCGTCTTCGAATTAACATCTCACTCGATGCTCGTGTCGTTAGCCGTGCTCTTCCACTTAATGCATCGGTTATCCACCGATAAGTGCATGCCGAGTCAGTCATGATATGTAGAACCTTGGTTTGCCATTGAAGCGCCAAGTTTACGCCCTTCAATGTGGCATCATGTTCGGCCAGGTTTATGTGCCTCGTATCATTCTCTGGCCCAAGGCAACAGGCATCTTCAATAATGGAATCATTAACTGCCAGGGCAACTCCAAGGGCCAGTAAACTAGCATCCAACCAGACCGTGAAATCATTCCCGCTGACGCACCACTTTCCCTGAACGGGGTCATCACTGGTCACCCTGGACACAGTCTCTGTCAGCATGCTCCTTAGGGTGACATCGTGTACTGCATCTCCCATCTCGACGACACGGCTGTTACACGTCTTTTTATGGCCACCACGGCCACCTTGAGCCAAACGCAGAAAGGGAAATGGCTCACCATTTTTCCACAAAGCGAAAACACTGTCTGTCGAGTGATGTTTGATGGGACCTTGGGGACGCGACTTCCTCTTCTCCAGCAAAGTCCCTCCTTGCTATTGCGCACGTGCAGGCCGAGAACATTGCTCCATCGCACAGACGCTCTGGTTCCTTACATGTCAGTCCAAAGCTCTCAAAGTGCATTCTAACCGATTGCGCTGACATGAGGCTCTCATTGACGAATATATCATCGATGTATGCCTGTTGTACTGCCTAATCTCGCTGCCGGATAGCATGCATGATTGCTGTCATAATGCCTGGTGCCACATTTAGACCGAATCCTAGCCTGGTTAGACAATATCGGGTTCCTCCAATTTCCACAGTCTTAAATGGCCACAACTTCTTCTAAATGCGTATTTGCAGATAGGCCCTGCGTAGGTCCAGAGTTGCAACGTTCGATCCCTGCTGTCGCCACTTCCTTAATTTGAGTGCACACACATCAGCCCTTGCCGTATATGGGTCGACATGCTCATTGAGCTCACGGTAGTCTAGGACGGGCGGACCTTTAATTTGGTCTCTTGTACGACGGCCATCAAGGGAATCAGCCCCCGCGGGGGGCCAGGCTCATCCTCTGGGTATGGAAGAAGCCAGCGATTGTCAATCCACGTTTGCAGTTCTTCTTCATACTGTTCCCTTAGCCACATGGGTGGGGGATATTCCGATAACCGGTTCCGCAAGGATATTGGTGGCTGATCGTTTGACCACTTCCAAGACGCCGTCTATGCATTGGTGTTTCTATCATACTCTGCATGAAAGTCAGGCTCGTCGAGAGTTATGGCAGCACAAACATGTTCCTCACATCGGGAGAACTGTACCTTGCCGATTCTGTCCACAGTAATTCACCCAGTTGTGTAATCAAGCCCATGCCCAGGAGTAGGTCGTACCCGAGAAGCTCTCCCTCCACAACCAGAGCTCGCACGGCTACTGCAGGACCGTCGTTGATGCTTGCGTGGATAATGCTCACCCCACAAGAGGCTAGTGAACCTCCGCCTACAGTTAGTACCGGAATTCTCTCTGCTTTCCAAGTGGCACAGCATATATTACGAGAGTCTGGGTGCACCCAGTGTCCACAAGTGCGAGGCGCTCGCTTCCATTAATGTGTATGCTTATTGTGGGTAGCGCCCTGCTCAATGACGATCTGGGGAGAAGACTGGCGCTATAGCTTCTTCCCCTTGCCCGTTTTCCGGACAGGTGCGGACCAGGTATCTGCGTTTTTTGCACTTGTAGTACTGCGACCCGTCACGTTTCCGAGTTGATTGACGTGGTTTGGTCCTCCACATTTATAGCAGGTTGTAGTTGCGCCAAGGTCCTGCAATCCAACCTGTGATGGTTGTACAGCTGCCGCTTGGTCTATAGTTTTAGGGCTTTTCTTTAGTATTGCTCGTGCCGCGCCAATATTCCGATATGGCCATCTCGTCCACTTGGGATGAGTCACGGAGCAGATCCTCCACACTCTTAGGTAATCCTGCAACAAAGGCGCACACAAAGCGTTTGTCTGACATCCCTCCAAAGAGGACCGATAGCTTTTTTAGCTCAGCCAAATACACATCCACCGTTTCCCCGGGATGTAATTTTCGGGCCATGAATTCTCTCCATGCAGTAACTGGATCTAACGCAAATGCTGTAAAAAGGGCGCGCTTGATGCAGGCAAAATCTGTTTTCTTCTCATCAGCCAACTGCTGGTATACTGCATATGCTCCCCTAGTGAGGAACATTGGGACCACGCTTTCGATACGCTTCACCCCACTGAGCTGACATATTAATTCTGCTTTTTGCATCCATTCCTGCACTGAGTGATCAGTGCTACTGCCATCAAACAGGGGCATTAGCTTGGGGTCAAATCCTGACGTCATGCCGAAATGGGTTGTGTTCGTTACAACTCTACTTTCAACCGAGTCATTGTTTGTTTCGTACACCACACTCTTTTCTTCTACCTCTTCTTTTACACACGTCCGTTCGCTTTATTGACTAAAAATCGTCTGTCCTCCCGCTTTCCTTTCCTCGCTATTTATGGAATCAGGGTACGAGATATTCCACGATACTTTTTTCCACATAAACGCATGCAGGCGCCATCTTGATTCTCAATTTGTGTTTTGCATGCACAAACGCGCAGCCGTTTTAAAGGTAAGCCACTTTTTTCTCCACAGAGATAACCTCATATATTTCTATATTGAGTAAAATAGTACATTAGATTGATAGTTATTCAATACCTAGTTTAATCTTTAATTATTTTATCGCATCTTAAATCTATTAATTTTAAACATGGGTAGTGTAATGAGATAGAAAGAGATATAAACTCTTAGCCAGATTGATTAAAATGTAAATTATGCATAGTTTTTTTTACTTCGACGTACCTTATTTTTATGTTGATATATACATAGATAAGCTTTTTAACATCTCATTTATTTTATCCTTTTTATGTTGATATATAGATAACTATTTTTAACATCACATCGAAATTTTAAACTACTTATTTCAATCATTAATTAATCCTCATTTTATTTTTATTGATTTTAAACGTTAATCACTTCTTTTAAATGAAATTAGTCTAATGAGTTAAACGATTTATATCTTCGTAGTCGGGTAATATAAATAATATGAATAAAATAATGCTTTCTCCTTATACAAAACGTAACTTTCTAAACTGTGTAATTCTTAATCAATCACTAAAAGGTGAGTTAAGCGTTGAATGCCATCATAAGTATCTTAAGAAAAAAAACGCATACATATTCTAAACCGAGTAAAATGAATATAGTTAACTGAAAGTCACTTTTTAATTTTTTAATCGTTTTTTTAATCGTAAATTAACCATCTCATAGATATTTTATTTACCACTTATTTCAATCGTTAATCAATCATCTCATAGTATTTTTTTTATTTTAAACGTTTAATCACCTGTTTTAAATGTTATACTTTAAACGTGTATTATCTATTTTTAACACAGTATTAGCTACTATTATTTTCTCTACCGCTCTCCCTCGACTCAGGACTGCTCCATAATAAACAAAGTATCTGACAGCATAGACACGGCACTGTCCCTCGACACTAGCGCACAAATACATGTGTTTGGTGACTTTAATGTCCACCACAAAAACTGGCTTGGATTCTCTACTCACACAGATGCAGCGGGCAGCACAACCCATAGCTTCGCTATATCTCACTCCCTATCACAAATTGTTACGTTTCCAACCCGTTTCCCTGACCAGGAAGAACAACACGCATCACTTCTAGATCTGTTTTTGACCACAGTTCCCGATGACTGCATAGCGAAGGCCCACAGCCCACTCGGGAACGCTGATCATGCAGTGATAATGGTTGAAATCGCCCTAAACTCTAGTCCCAAAACTGAAGAGCCAGTGCTCAAAACAACGAGATATTATAATAAGGCTGACTGGGAAGCCATCAGGGAACTAATTAGAGATGCTCCATGGAAAAATATTTTCTCTCTCCCTGCTGAACAGTGTGCAAACGAGACCACTGACTGGTTCAAAACTGCAATCGAAGCGCATGTTCCCATGCGGAAATTTTATAGTAAGCCCCACTCTCCCCAATGGTTTACGTCGACTTGTGCAACTGCCATTACTCAAAAGCAGCATGCATACCGTAGGTTTAACCGACATAAGTCCAGTTCAAACAGACTGAAGTATATAGAAGCTAGAAATAACGTTAAGAAAGAAATAGCGACAGCTAAGAGAGAATTTACGGAAACCACTAAAAAGCGCATCGAAGCACAAAAACTAGGAACTCGAGACTTCTGGAAAATCTACAACAGTGTAGTAAATAATGGGCAATCAACAATTCCCCCACTAACCAACAATCACGAGGTTGTCTCCTCAGCAACCGACAAGGCTAACATGCTTGCCAGTCGGTTTGCCTCAAACTCCACACTGGACCCTTCCAACCACCCCCTACCTGACTTTCCTATGCGGACAGACGCCACACTAGACGATCTGAAAACCACCCCTGCTCAGGTGCATGCTATCATAAAAAACCTTGACACCTCAAAAGCATGTGGACCCGATCTTATCCCAGCTGTGCTATTAAAAAAGTGCTCAGCCGAAGTAGCTCCAGTTCTCTCCAAACTCTACAACAAATGTCTTAATGAAGCTTGCTTTCCGGGCTGTTGGAAAACTGCTTCTGTTGTACCAGTATTCAAGAATTCTGGCGAAAGGACAGACCCATCAAATTATCGCCCCATTAGCCTCCTCCCACTTTTTGCCAAAATATTTGAGACCATAATTAACCATGCTCTAGTCCATCATCTTACAGATGCTAAACTACTGACTGACAAACAATATGGATTTAGACAAGCCCGTTCCACAGCAGACATCCTCACCGTGATCTCTGAACGTATATACCAATCACTGGACAAAGCGGGGGAAGGCAGAGCGGTAGCTCTAGATATATCTAAGGCTTTTGACAGGGTATGGCATGAGGGTCTCCTCAGGAAGATTAGATCTTACGGTATCACTGGTAGAATACTTAACATAATTAAATCCTTCTTAGATAAGAGAAAAATCCAGGTAGTCCTCGACGGTCGCACATCTAAACAATATGATATAAATGCGGGACTGCCCCAGGGTTCTATCCTTGGACCTCTATTGTTCCTGATATTCATAAATGACCTCCCCGACAACATTGCCTCTGAGATGGGTATATATGCTGATGACACTACACTCTATGGCAGACACGACAGGAAGACGAATGAACACATTTCTAAAGAAATGGCAGAAACACTAGAGGAAGACCTCCAATCTGTAGTGGAATGGGGACAAAAGTGGTTGGTCGCGTTCAATGCTGCCAAGACTAAACTAGTTTCATTCAATAATTACAAGAAACCCTCTCTACCACCAATAGCAATGGCCAACGACCCTTTATCTGAGAGTCCATCTTTCAAACTCCTTGGCCTAACGTTCACAGGAAACATGAGTTGGAACAATTACATTGAAGGCATTGCCAGGGCCGCTGCAAGAAAGGTAGGCTCTCTCTACCGTGCTAGAAAACTACTAACACCCGAAAGTATCCTGTACCTCTATAAGGCCACCATTCGCCCATGTATGGAGTATTGCTGCCACATCTGGGCTGGTGCATCTGCTACTAGTCTCTCGCTCCTTGACAAGGTTCAAAAGAGAGTCGCAAATCTGATAGGCCCTGAACTGGCATCTAAGCTTCAGCCTCTGTCCCATCGACGAAATGTTGCATCCCTCTGCCTGTTCTACAAGTATTTTAGTGGTGAATGCTCTGATGAACTGCAATCACTTGTGCCCCCACGACGCGAGCACCCTCGACAAACCCGACAGGCTACTAGATCCCACCCCCACACTGTAGAGGTCCCTAGATGTAAAAGATCTTTTTACTCCAATAGTTTCTTCCCCAGAACCGCAAGACTCTGGAATTCCATTCCAGGTCCCTGCTTCCCCAACAGTACTGACGTGCAGAAGTTCAAGTGTAACGTGAACCGACACCTTGCTGCCCAAATCCCTACATAGTACCCCAGTAGTTGTTGCCCCTGATAGTAGCCCCCTACACCAAAGTGGCAATTTGCCTTGTTTGGGGTGAAAATGTAATAAAAAAAAAAAAAAAAAAAAAAAAATATATAACTAGTTTAATGAATTAAGAAAGGAATTGATAATCTCAACGGATGAATGTAAATATTGAATAGTACTTGTATAGTATTTGTATATAATGTACAGAATAGAAAAGAGTATGGTCGATTAAATCGAAAACGAAAAGTTTGCCCGGCTAATGGTAACTTTACAACGATAGCCCAGAAAAAAGAAAATATGTCGTATTTAACTAGACTTGTATGTATATGTATACGTGTGTATACACACACACACACACACACATATATGTATATTTGCGTTTATATTTATATATGTATCATTTTATGTCAATTTTAATGTTAAAACCGTTAATAATCAATTTAAATGTAAAAACCATTAATTATTGTTTTTGTACGGGTATAAGACTTATTCTTCTAAAATCTAAAAGTAGAGCCCGATGTTTAATGCTAAGTAAAAAAACATAACTATAAAATTATATTGCGAGATCCCACATCAATTTGTATAATGTGAAAGCTTATTTTAACTGGTTACCCTTTTTACCCTTGGCAGTGATATAATCCGAAAGATTGGTTTTAATATAAAAAGGTAATATTTTTAACTGATACTTCCGGAGATATTCTTGGCCTGAGATGTGATTTTCCCTAGCAGGGTGGTCACTTAAACATGTTTGCATATGTATAACCACTAGTTTTCATATTCAACATATATTGTATTTTTCCAGTAAGAATAAAAAAAAATAGCAAATATTATGCATGTTAGACCACTTTGTAATATTTAATATGGAATTAATATGTTTTGTTATTTCCTAATCACATGTTTTGAGGGGGTAATTATTTTATTTACAATATATTTCTCTTTTAGTCTTGTAATTATGACTTTAGCCAAGGTAATACCTTAAGTTTCTCTTTAGTTTTATAAGTTATGTTGTTGTATAATTTTACATTAATATAAACAATATACAAGTGATTATATTCGATCAACAGGGATAGTATATTTTACAAAATAATGTCACTATCAACATGTTTGTATTGGGTGTATAAGCATCCCACGTGACTAAACATGTTGGGAACACTCTGGGTTACTTACGAAGGGTTAAAGATTTGACATTTGCCTATGGTTACTTTAAACCATAAAAATACAGAACATATCAGTAGAATCGAATCAGAAACATTCAGAACGCCAGGTTTTCATTCTATTGTGTCAAAATAAAGTTGCCCCCTATTGGCTGAGATTATTTACCTTCTGCACGACTAGTTGTAGGGAAGCTTGTGCGTGCCAGTCACGTATTTTCAAACTGTTAGAAGATATCAATCAGGTTTGACTGACAGTTTTCATGAAAACGATGAAAGACCCTAGAATTCGAAAGGACGAACCTTAAAGAACTCATCAAAGAAAACCTCCAAAAACTAAACCACGTCCAATTTTATGTACATTTCTCTATTTCTCACTCTTTCTCGTTCTCTCTCTCTCTTTCTCTCCATCTTTACGTCTCTCTCTTTTAGTTTTTAATTCTTGTTCTCTCAATTTCAAAACTGAAAGTCCGATGAATTGAATTATAATTGTACTATTTCAAACAGTCGAAGACTACCATTTTGTGCTCGACAGACGCATAGTAGTTCGGCTGCGAAAACGATTGATGGAACGTGTAAGGCCTCACAAACTCCTCACAAAATATGCTCCTCCTGTGTTAAATAAAAGTATCATATTTTTATAAAAATGCTTTTGTTCGATATTTATACAAGCTTTTTATTTGCAGCATCAGCATTTATTTCAGTAAAGCGATCCCTGCCATTTACTGGCGACGATGTAAAAGCTGCCTGTAAGGAAGCAAATAAGATTCAGGAAGATACCTATGCCAGGCAATTATAGCCGACGCCATCTCGACCTGTTGATGTTTCAATCGTCCATATGTCTATCATTTTATCACTTATTTCTCCGGGGAGCTAATTACCGGTTCAATGACGTTTCTCAACTAAGTAACTCTCCCGGGTTCACGGTATATCTTGTCATATTGATGCCGTAAAACCAGGATAAACCCTGAGTTATCACAAAACACAGCATCGGTCCCAAACACTAAACGATCACGAACAATGCTAAAATGGTGCCTGAAAATCAGGAAACATACTGAGAAAAAAAATCCCCGAACACAACAAAAGTAAGAAATGTACTACTAGTCTTCAATTAACAGAGTCCTCAAAGGTGGATCGAATATCAGAATCTTTACTGAAAAACCGGCCAAACTTTAGTCAATAGCAGACAGCTCTGAATCATCCGAATTGTACCAGTAAATGGCTACTTAATAAAATAATAATTGGGCCAATATGGCGATTCATAAAGTCCGCCGACGCCGCGCGATCTTTAATAAGAATAAAGAACAATCGAAGAGAGGTGATACTGGACGTAGCAAATAGGATAAACAGACTTGCGAACTTGCACTATAGGTATGGAGACATGAGTAGTGTTCAACTGTGCAAATGCCGCTAACTGAATTCTTCATAAATATATAAGTAACCTTTTTATAATAAATGATGCGGTCAGATGAAACCCAGCAACAATATCGGAGGCTCTGTCTTTCTGCTGTGAGACAAAGCGAACAGCAATATGAGTGACTCCGAGGTGGCCACATGAAGAAGCAGGTTTCCTAAATGATAGCTCATCAAATAACATTAACGGACATCAGGGACCGAGGGGGGCAACTAGATTTAGACTACTTAAAACTGAACTTCACAGGAGAAAGATTAGTGGGTGTGCTTCGTCAAGATCTTAGCGAGGGCGTTTTTACCATAATGGGCTCGAACAAGTATGTCAATGGTCATAGGAAAAGAAGTAAATGACTTCACTCCAGGAAAAATAAGGTTAGATTACCCTCGGAACACACTCACCTCGGGCCTAAATAGAAGTCAAATACACGGAGATGCAACTTGTGAAATCCTTAACTAAAGGAGTAACCCTGGGAAGTATGAACTCCAGAGGTCATCGATTTCCAGACTAAGATGAAAGTTGACGAAAATGGTCCCAGCTAAGAAATAAATTGGTTAATAAAATTCAGAAAAGTCAACAAGCACAGGGAAATAACCCTTCCAACTAGGACTTCGCGATGGAGTGTAAAATTAAAATAAGGGATAGACAGATCAACACTGGATCAGAAATTTTGCTCCTAAAACATCAGTCTTTAAGGAGTTATAAACGCATAAAGGGAAGCTAAAGAATTCTAACCTAACAATTACTCCCGCAAACAGGCAAAGAATGTCATTAATAATTATGGCGTATTTACCAATTATATAATGGAGTAGTCGAAAACTTCGCCAAGATTTTATATCAACCAAGACTTGAATTGAGAATTTATATTGGGAGATGACTAGTTGCAAAGGAATCTAACCCAACTAATCCTTCAACCTAACAAACTTAAGGTTAGAGGAGTAAACATCCTATTTGGTAATAATACCAATGATAAAGCGGAGTTACCGCTATGCACTGCATCCACCGATACTGTTAGAGCAGTTTATAACAAACAAAAATGAAACAACTTTGTCAATATCAAATCCCAGTACAAGAAGGGAAACGTGTAATAGAGCCAAGTAAGGTATGCCCCTACCCATCAACACCACAGGTAACCGTGAACCGTAAGAGTCTAAGAACAGTTGTTAGCTTTTTATAAGAACCCTGAAAATTTCAAAGTATCATATTTCCACAGACAAAAGAAGCGACTAAAAATGATTAATCCCTTCACGACAAGAGCCAAACATTCTCAACCCAGACGATTCACGACTTTACCTCCCTCACACAGCCGACGAATAAACAAATAACTTTCGATAAACAGCCAAAGAAGTTGATAAAAGCGCAGGAGAAAAGAGGTATTATCATCCCTCTCCCCAAACAAAATGTTGAAAAAGAAAGATGAGAAATTTTTTTTCAAAAAGTCAATGAAATCAAATGACTACGAAAATGAATAGAGGGTGATTAACGTTTTTTTACTTAATGAAATTATATCCTTAAAAATGATAAAAAAAATTATATTTAAAAAAAGGATGAGAAAAAATAATGAAAAAAGAGTTCAAGTTTAAAGAAGTAAATAAATATTAAAAATAATTGAGAGAAGAGAAAATTAAGTTTATTCACCGCCAGTGTGCCAACAAACTAACGATGTCATGAGCTTTGCTAGTGAATCATAGCAGCGAAAGGAAAAATAGATTTTTGAAAACAAGTGGGCGTCAACCGCACGGCAAAACACATGCCGAGGAAAGAGATTGGAAAAATCTGCGTGGCGGCGAAACTAGGATATTTATAAAACAAAGATGCATGCGTAGTGTGGAAAGTACTACTAACACATACCTTTTAGCTTCAACTGTGAAAAAGCAAAGTAAAATTTTTTTCTCTTGTTTTTACGAAACTATTATACACAGCCTCTGGTTGGAGTAAAAATGTAACAAGTACGTCACAGTAATCCACTATTTATACATAGTCGATGTACAATGTTGTTATTTGCTGCAGGGTGCATACTCTACATTGTATCCCCACATTTTATGTCTTTATCTATAATAGGCCAGTAAGTGTAAATTCCTTGAAAGCCCGTGTGAGATTATTTGAGTATTCTTCTTTGCAAAGTCACCAGAATTACGAATAATATATATATATATATATATATATATATATATATATATATATATATATATATATATATATATATAGAATTGCGAATAATATATATTGGCTACAATGTAGTTGTCTTCAGGTCTAACGTTGGCAAGTTTTTGATGAGCCGTTCCATGCGAGTTGACAAATTTACCGAATTTCCATTGCTAACAATTCCTATCTGTCCAATTTCTAGTGTAAACGCTTGGACCCTTATCCTCAAGTGGCCTCTTAGCCTTGATAAGTGGTGTTACCTATGTAATATATGTATATATAATTACGAATAATTATAGAATTATATATAAAAATATATATAATTACGAATAATTATAGAATTATATATAAAAATATAGAATTACGATTAATATATATATATAAATATAAGAAAATTAATTTTCTTATATTTTTCTCATTCAACCAGAATTAAAAAAAAAATCCAATAACATCGTCCTTCACCGCTGATACTTTATTTTCTAACGTAACCGGGAGTTCTGTCATATTATTGCATAACAAACTCGACAATCTACTTTGTCTCGTAACATTGTAATTACTGTTACTTATAGTAGCTTTGTATATTTAGGGTTCGCTCCTCATCAGCCATTAACGTAATCTTTCATTTTTGAAGGGACGAATTTTAAAAATATAATTCAAGCAAATTACGCTCCCCATTTAAACGTATCAGTTGGTTTACCGGTTTTCGAGCCAAACATTGTTATCAGCAGTTAGTAGTCTGCAGAAAAAAAATTCTCCTCCGTATAAAAACTGGTGGAATTTTTATAGTGTAAATTATCGCTAATATCTTTTTCTATTTGTCGTAATGTGCTATTAGCTAAGGCGATACATCATCGAATCTGTGAAACAGTGCTGCACCTATTCTCTGTTTAAGAAAATCTACTGGTTACCTGGTTTTCCTCTCAGAAAAAAACCCAGCTATTTAGATTTTTTTAAAATTCTGTTCGCATTTATCGGACAATCTCAGCTTTGTACCTTTTTTACTCATCTATTAAACTAAATTCACATATCAACATTTTAATATATATATGCTATAGTAACTAAGTAATCCCCAGAATGCCTTGGGTTTTGCAATGTTATCAGGTGCGGCCATGTTTTTCTGTGTCTGGTTTTCTTATTGTAATGTTATGATCAGCGTTAAATATTTTATTTTGTTTATTTTCTTACCTATTTCTCGATTAAAATTTTAAATGCCCCATCCTCTGCCTTTTTGAAATAGATTAAATTTGCGTATTTAACATTTTTTTGTCTCAAAAGAGTTTTTTATTCGTCAGAGTATTGATCGAACATTTTCGTAATATATATATATATATATATATATATATATATATATGCATACATATATTTTGTGAGTTTCATTGGGGTATAAAAAATGTAAATGTAACCAAAATAAAAATAAAACCAAAAAAGTAAATATGATAGGTGATTTTATTTTATTTATAACATTTTTCTTGCATTTACTCAAATGTATAAGAAAAGATAATGGTATTTGTTGAGCTTTTACCATGCTGAAATAATAAAGCTATTCTTATGACATTGTTTCTTTGTAATAATTTTGCAGTTTCATCTAAAATTTGAATGAGCAAAAATACCATAAAAATTATTTAACTTGACAATGCTATTGAAGAATAGAGCAGTGACATGGATACACCAGGGCCCGAATTACAATATTGTCACCTTTTACATATAATTTAGTTACATTAATTGTATTAATGTTATGCCCAGTTGGCGATCATGAACTTGAACTCTTTAAAAAATAGTTGTATTTTTATTTTTTTTTTAATTCTCTCGGAAGTTCGGAAATTAAAAACCTACACCAAACAATGTAGTGCAAAAATATTGGAAAAAATGCATCTTTATTTTCTTAAAATGATTTAGTGTTGTTATATTGTCTATTTATAAAATAATGCATTTGTTTTATATTGGTTGAAACTGGAATGGAGATGATATATTAAAACGTGTCTATTTATAAAAGATTGGTACGTTGTGTGTGTGATCATTTAGTGGTCTTCCTATTACATATGTTCATATGCTGTTAAGTATGAATATGTGTGACATGCATTTTCACATGCCTCTGCTTCTTCGTTGGTCCATCTGGAAATTCTCGTCTGGAAGGGAGACTTGATACCTGTTTTTGGGGGCGAATATTTATTTCACACCAAGACAAGAAATCGGTTCTATAGCTTATTTCACTTTCCCAGATGTTTTGCAGAAGGTGGAAAGTGAATTTGGCCTGTGGTTTCTTCTTCTAGGTCATTTCTACCACGTCAGCGTTCGTTCCCCACCCCTAGGAAGGCGAAGCCGTCCGTTCGGTTCTAAGTCCAAATCAAATCTCCTCGATTCAGCTAACCTGATCACATGACTCACACACAATCCAATCAGCTGATCTTAACTTCCTGTCAACGTGTCTACACTATAACTCACAATCTCCTCCTCTCTCTTTTTCTTTATTCGCTAACATTCCTCCCCCATTATTTATAAAAATGTATGACGGAGACATACATTTTTTTACTACCCACTTTTACTAAGAGAATCCTAAGCTCACCCCACTGGCAAAGGAACTGCCATACCATTATTTACTAAATCATAAATCAAATAAATAAAATTATATCCACAAATAATACCATGTGGCGCGAACCCTTTCGCACTCGAAGGTCAACAACTCTCTTTGACCCCATGGCCTCGATCTCGCATGTTAGGATCATGCGGAGATCACTATATCTCTTGACACGCTATAACACGTTTCCACAAGCACATGTCTCATACGAGATAAAATATTTTTCTTATTACATTACGAGAGCATTTTCCTATGTCTCCCTCCGAATTACGCACCCGGAGAAAAATCCCGAAAAAACGACACAAACAAAAAAATTCTACAACCATTTCGGACATTAGAATAAATATCGCCTAAACCTTTGACTTTTCCAAACTTAAGAACTAGTTGACCCCTTATTCAACCCAGTAGTGTACTTTTTTTCTCCTACACTGCTTAAATCTTATTTCTCTCTCTTTTTAACATTTTATCATTATTATTACTATCATTATTAATTAATTAACAACATGTTCTTACTTATAAATTAATCATTATCTAAATAAACCCCACAAGGTAAAAAGTCACTCCTTCTCCATTCTGCGACAAAAAATACATGTCCAAGAACAAGAAAAAACTTGCACGATTCTGATGCGAGAAAACATCAATCGCATGAAAATATAAATTTTAAAAAAAATTCTTATAATTGTTCACAAAGTCTCATCCCACCAATAAAAAGTCGCAAATAACGAAACATAGATTCGTGGAACCCCAAAATTTTCCACGTCAGCAAATTCTTAGGTCGGTGACATCACCTTTACCACCTCACAAATTTCGAAAACAAAAAAATAAAAAAAATCACAGTCGTTTACAAAAAATACATAGACATTTACAATAAATACATAGTCGTTTAAAAAAAAAACATGACTCAATTATAACTTTCAGACAACCCTTCATAAACAAAATTCAACACAAAATAACAATTGATGGAAACTAAAATTTTACATGTAACCCAACACTGGGGTTTTCTGAAAAAGAAAAAAAAACTATCACCTTTTACTTATCCAAGTGATTTTTATTATGGCCTCTACTGCCAGTTTCTCTTCTGTCACTTACGCCACGTCAGGGGAACTCCATTTGCTCCCTGATGCTGGACAGAAATATATTTCGCTCTGCTATATTGGAAAAACTTTTTTCCAGGTCGGTAACGGCGACTGCCTTTCAAGGAATATAGGCCAGCGAAAAATATCGGGACTTCCACCCATGGATTTTTCCACGTTGATCCTACTCGAAATCACAAAACCCCATCACCCAAAGACAACACTTGTGTTTTTTCTCTTTTTTTTTTCTTAATCTAAAAAAAAACATATATTTCAACATTTCATAAAACAGTTTACATCGATTTACATAACAACGAATAACAGTTTTCCACACCAGAAAAAAAAAACCTAAGTAAAAAACGTACAATTAGAGAAAAAATTCACATTAGCAGAAAGTGTCTCTTGTTTTTTCACAAAAAAATTACACATTGTTTTTCCTAAAAGTACACAAAGCTTTTACAATTTAACCACATTTTAACTGTATATAATTGTTTAACCTATAAATTCATAACAAATATTTGATTGAGGTGTTTCTCTGGTAATTGTGACAAGTCTTCTCATTCACACTCTGTAACTAAAGTTTATATTTCTTTTCTATATCTTTTTTTTCTGTTTTACACATTGACTGCATATTTCAAAATCAACAATTTCTATCAGTATGTCGATTGAAATATTTTTTTTTCAATTTCCTCTGTTTTTTCTTATTTCTCTTAATTTAGCATAATATACAACTATACATACTTTTAATGTGTCTTTTTTCCGTTGTGTCTATATATATATATATATATATATATATATATATATATATCTTTTCACCGCTGTTCAATGAAAGGACCCTACGTTGTTTTCTTTTTTCTTTAATTATCTTTATCATCTTCATTTTTATGTGTAGTGTACGATATTTTTCTTTTCGTTGCTTCTATATAACATTTTTTATGGAAACCACAAGGTTCGAGGTTTATTTCCACACTCTTTCTGAGTGTTCTGGTTCAAGAACGGCACAAAATGTGTGTTGTTAAATATACGGCGCAGACATATGTTTTCTATGTCTCCCGTCTTAAATAATTTATTCGGCCGGACCCTTTTTCACGGCCCATATGGCATCATTCAGGGGTGTGGGTAAAGTAACCTCATGTTCGTTAACATCTCTCATTAAGCCATCCCATGCCAATATCTCCAAAAAAAATTTGCCGACCTCTCATTCGTCAGATTTCTGACTTCTTAAGTTCTTACGTATCAGCGGCATATATTCAATCTTTTTTTATTCTTTCTCTTACATAGTGGCCACGTCACCACTACACGTCCCCTCTTGCGTTGGAAGTTCTGTTACTCCCTAGACTGGGCATTTTCAATCAGTCGAAGCTCACAAACGGCCCTATCTTCAAGCTTAATCTATGTGGGTGCATTCTATCGCGCATCCTCGTTGCAGGTACAACACACCTTTTAAGCCCATAGGCCTGCAGTACTCCCGTCTTTATTGTATGCGCAAAATATGATATTTCAACCGTCACACCAGTCAGCTTAATCAAGCTACATACAGACGGCGGAAATAGCATTTTTCATAATCGAAAAGCCTATTAAAAAATCCCCCTTGCAGGGTCCTGTGAATCTCTTCCAAAAAAAGTTAACCACCTACGTAAATTTAAAACTGCCCCCTTTTTAAAATTCTAATTTTACTAGACCGAACATTTTATCTTAATCTAATCTTCTGATTTTGTTTGTTTCTTTTTTTTACTTACTATTTTGCAGATCACTGGAAAATAACAATTATACATTATATAATACAACATAAAATCATCAATACACATTTTTTCTAACAATGAACATTAACGTTTAAGTAATTACATAAAACAATCTTCTTTAGTCCTTAAAAAAATGTTCAAAAATGCCGTTAAAACTGGAAAAACAATATTCAGGATTTACAGAAACAGTCCATTGCTTCTGACCTGAGAAAGAGCATCAATTTTTTTTCTTTTTTATTTTCTTTCTTTTTTTTTAACCACTTCAAAACAAGAATGGCCATTTCCTCTATACACTTCTTCAACGGTGTAAATATTTCAAATTATGATTGACACATTTCCAAACAATTTCATTTGTGCATGTTCCCATTACATTTTCTTACTGTCTCATCGGCCCATTGCTTTAAACAGAATAACGTAATTCTTTGTTTTCCCTTCTAATTTTTACATTAAGTGATATTTTTCTTCGGTTCATATCGAGCTAATTCCTAATATGATAAACATTTTTTAACTATTTTCTATATATAAAGTTTTACACCTGTGTGTCTGTATATCTTTCTTTTCTTTCTTCGTTAAATGGTTGTACGTGTGTATTGCTTCTTTCCTATTGTTCTTTCTTTTTTTCCAGACATTTTATTGTGTTTTATGTGTTTTTCTTGTCTTTTTTTTCTTGACACGTAATTTCAGGACCCGCTTCCACGTTGTATTTTTCACCCCAGGTTCGATATCGCATCTTCGATGCAAACTGGTCAACGGACACCAAATGAGTGTTTGTTACGTTGTGTCATAAACTGGGGGTTTGTTGTATATTGGTTGAAACTGGAATGGAGATGATATATTAAAACGTGTCTATTTATAAAAGATTGGTACGTTGTGTGTGTGATCATTTAGTGGTCTTTCTATTACATATGTTCATATGCTGTTAAGTGTGAATATGTGTTACATGCATTTTCACATACCTTTGCTTCTTCGTTGGTCCATCTGGAAATTCTCGTCTGGGAGGGAAACATGATACCTGTTTTTGCGGGCGAATATTTATTTCACACCAAGACAAGAAATTGGTTCTATAGTTTATTTCACTTTCTCAGATGTTTTGCAGAAGGTGGAAAGTGAATTTGGCCTGTGGTTTCTTCTTTTAGGTCTTATTTCTACCACGTCAGCGTTCGTTCCCCACCCCTAGGCAGGGGAGGAGACAACGGCGAAGCCGTCCGTTCGGTTCTAAGTCCAAATACAATCTCCTCGATTCAGCTAACCTGATCACATGACTCACACACAATCCAATCAACTGATCTTAACTTCCTGTCAACGTGTCTACACTATAACTCACAATCTCTCTCTCTCTCTCTCTCTCTCTCTCTATTCGCTAACGACCTAATGAACTCTTTGAAAAATAGTCGTATTTTTATTTTTTTAATTCTCTCGGAAGTTCGAAAATTACAAAACCTACACCAAAAAATGTAGTGCAAAAATATTTTTAAAAAATTGCATCTTTATTGTCTATAAATGTTTTAGTGTTGCCAAATATTCGTATCAATATTACAAACACATTTCTTTGTAAAATAGAGTTTCTCCCCTTAGACGAATTAGTAAGTGTTTCATGTTGCCGACACAATTAATTATGCTTCCATAGCAATTTCATTAATTGATAATTAAAGTCAGTTGATATTTGCAACATGCTGCGTCGATGTGTATATTTTATTTACAGCAAAATTGAACTGAATGGAGCCAATGTAAATTGCTTGAATCCTCACTTCAAGAAACAGTTTTAAAGACAGTATCTATTTTTTATTCAATTTTTACCCCCAAAAGACACAGTGCCACTTTGAAGTAGGGGGCTCCTATCGAGGACAGAAGTTGCACGGGTATTATGAAGGGAGATGAGTGGCAAGATGTCTGTTCACATTACACTTGAACTTCTGCATGTCAGTACAGTTTGGAAAGTAGTTTAGCAGTTCTGGAGAATAAACTGTTGTAGTAGAAGGCTTTCTTACACCTAGAGATCTCTACTATGACGGGGTGGGATTTATCTGTGTGTCGGATTTGTCGGGGTGTTCACATCGAGAGGGTACGAGTGCTTGTATTTCGTCAGAGCATTCACCATAAAAGTACTTGTAGAACAGGAAGAAGGGTGCTACATTTGTTCGAAAGGACAGAGGCTGAAGCCTAGATGACAGTTCAAGACCTATTAGGTTGCCGACTCTCTTTTCTACCCTGTCCAGAACTGAAAGACAAGTAACAGATGCACCATCCCAAATGTGACAACAGTACTCCATACATGGGCGTATCGTGGCCTTATAGAGGTACAGGATACTTTCAGACGTAAGTAGTTTTCTTGCGCAGTAGAGATCCCACCTTCTTTGCAGCAGCCTTGGCAATGTTCTCAATGTATTTATTCCAGTTCACGTTCCCTGTAAACATTAGGCCAAGGAGTTTAAAGGAAGTACTTCCGGGTAATGTATTCTTGGCCATTGCTTTTGGTGGTAAAGAAGGTTTCTTGTTATATTAAAGGAAACCAGCTTAGTCTTGGCAGCATTGAATGTGATCCTCCATTTTTGTCCCCAGTCAACTACAGATTGGAGGACATCCTCTAGTTTTTCTGTCATTTCCTGCGATATGTGTTTATTTGTTTTCCCCTCGTGCCTGCTATAGAGTGTGATGTTATCAGCAACTATACCCATCTCAGAAACAATTTTATCAGGGACGTCATTTATGAATATCAAGAATAATAAAGGTCCAAGGATAGACCTCTGAGGTAGTTCCGAATTTATATCATGTTTAGATGTACGACTGTCGAGGACACCTCGGATTTTCCTCTTACTTAAGCAGGATTTTATTACATTTTATATTCTTCCAGTGACATTTTCCTTAAAAGACTATCGTGCCATACCCTTTCAAAAGCCTTAGATATATCGAGGGCTACCGCTCTACCCTCTCCTGTTTTGTCCAAAGAACGGTATATACCTTCAAATATTAAAGTTAGGATATCTTCTGTGACACGGGCTTGCCTAAAATCCATATTTATTGTCGGTCAGGTGTTAACAGCTGTAAGGTGATGGACTAGAGCTTGATTAATTAAGGACTCAAATATTTTGGCGAAATAGCGGCAGATGGCTAATGGGGCGATAATTTAATGAGTCAGTTTGTTCCCCAGAATTCCTGAAAACTGGTACCACAGAAGCGGTTTCCAGCAGTCAGGAAAGTATAATTCGTTATGAGAGATATTAGTTGTCAACAAAAATGCACTACGTTGAACGACGCTGAAGAAATAAGGTATACTCTCAAGGCAATACGTTTATGCATCTCAACAGACTTTGAAATAAGATGCAGTAATTTAAAATGTGACCGGATTAATAAGGACATCTTCCTAAAGTTAGGATAATGCAGCGAACCTACTTGAAGACTGACTTATTTAAAGTTATGGAACTTGGCGGACAATAACGAGCTTGCACTCGTTTCCTATTTAACTTTTTCTTAGTTTTCTTCCGCAAATTAACACCAATTATAGTCATAACTTTCATATAGCAAAAAAATAAATAAAAAACAAAACAAAAAACTTCGCAAGAAAATTATTTTTAATGAATTTTAAAGTACGGAATTACTTTGATATTATAACGTTCTATTATATTGATCCTCTCATTTCAGTTAAGTAACCACATTAATTCAAAAAGCGGTTAAAAATAGATATACAACAAATAAATTTTACCATAGTAGATAAAGGTTTCTTTGCAAGCTACCTGCTCTAGTTTCTAGTGTTTCATTTATTTGGGGGGGGGGGCGACATCCTTTCAATCACTTTTTTGTTTTTAGATCTTTAATAATTTTTGGAAGTAGGAGGCTACTGACGGGCTGGCCCAAATTATAAAAAAAAATATTATCACTACTTGAAAAATAATGCAACAAATCAAAGTACAATTTATTGAACCTATTAGGAATTTTAATAAATAGAAAGAAAAATAAATAACACTTTAAAAGTTAAAGAAATACTAAACACTAAAACTGTGAAAAAACACTCCAAAATATAGACAATTTGCAACCATACGGGCAATAGTTTCGTTTTCTTAGTAAGTAGTTTCAATATGGAGGATCCGTTTTACTAGAAGGTTTTATAAAACCTGAACACATAAAATCTTTATGCATTGACTTCGCTTGCATTTCGTTTTTGATAGTCTGGTACATTCGTGTTCAATCGCTAATAATCCGCTGTAATAACTAAATGCATTGTACAGTGTACAGATCGGCTGACTATATTGTTTTTTTCGGTGAATTTTTAATTGACGAAATAAATTCTTTTAGAAAAATCTAATTATTGTTTATTTTGTATTAAAAAATTTGTCGTTAAAATATGTTTGAAAAAGAATAAATTATTTTTGATTTTCTTAAACTTCAAATTTATAATATTACAAGGAAGAGCAGTTGAGAATTCAAATTATTTATCCAATTTACATGGAGTTCAATTTGAAATGCACAACCTGTATTAGATTATAGAGAATATGTACGAAATCCAGAGTTGAACGTATTTCATAACGCTTACACTACCATTTGTGAATAAAGTAAGTAAGGTCCTTAACTACATAACAGAAGATTCGTTGCGGAAATGCTTTTCGGACAGAAACTGCAGGTAAGTTCTGTTTATATTATCAAAACGTATTACCACATCTTAATTTATTCGAAAATCATCAATGTATGTGATAATGACAATTGAATAAAATCAATACCTTGCTTCTTTATTATTTGATATAATTGCTTTGCGTCATGATTATTTTACACATAAATATTTTATCATTTTAAACTTCTATTAAATAATCAGGGATTAGAATTTAAATATTATTTTATTTTAATGTAATAAAAATATAAAAGTAACTTTTATTAAAATTTCAAAAAATATTACCTATTGATATTTCTAAAAATCAACTAATGAGTTTTTATTGAAATTTGAAACAAACATATTTTCCTGATTTTCAAAGACTTATTGAATATATTCAGATAAACATTTGAATAAAAAACATCATATGCAGCGTTATATGATTTAATAGGAGTTTTATAAAAATATTATTTTCAGTGAATACAAAATACTTTTTCTTAGATTTCTATACTTAAAAAAGCTGCTGTCTGTCTTTTGAAATGTTGATTGGTTGAATTATAGCTCATACTATAGAGCATTTTGTTTCATTTAAACAATTTTTTTAATTAAATATTAATGAAATATTTATTTTCATTTAAAAATCTACATTGAATTCTGTCTAAAATATAAGAAATTATTATTTGGTACAAATAAAATCTTTTATCTCAGAAATTAAGAAACATTATTAGATATAACATAATTGTAATTTAGGTAAAAATGAACTAATTCAACAATATTCTTTCCTACGGTTTAAAAATGACAAGAGAAATTGGTTTACATTTCCCTTTCATTATTGGTTGTGACGATGTACCATATCTTAACAAAAATACTCTTTACATTATTCAGAGCTGATATCACTTCTACAACGCGTGACATAATTTCTGAATAATGTGCTTATATCCCATGAAATACAAATTCTTCAAATTAGACCAGAATATCCATTTTTAAGATAACCATCTAAATGAGAGTAAAGTCAGAAAATCAAAACCAATGTAATAAATTCCAACAATCAATATATTGTGAAGATAATAAAGATGCAGTTCATATTTCAACTAACTTTAAGGGGGAGGGCAGAGCGGTAGCTCTAGATATATCTAAGGCTTTTGACAGGGTATGGCATGAGGGTCTCCTCAGTAAAATCAGATCATACGGTATCACTGGTAGAATACTTAACATAATTAAATCCTTCTTAGATAAGAGAAAAATCCAGGTTATCCTCGACGGTCGTACATCTAAACAATATGATATAAATGCGGGAGTGCCCCAGGGTTCTATCCTTGGACCTCTATTGTTCCTGATATTCATAAATGACCTCCCCGACAACATTGCCTCTGAGATGGGTATATATGCTGATGACACTACACACTATGGCAGGCACGACAGGAAGACGAATGAACACATTTCTAAAGAAATGGCAGAAACACTAGAGGAAGACCTCCAATCTGTAGTGGAATGGGGACAAAAGTGGTTGGTCGCGTTCAATGCTGCCAAGACTAAACTAGTTTCATTCAATAATTACAAGAAACCCTCTCTACCACCCATAGCAATGGCCAACGACTCTTTATCTGAGAGTCCATCTTTCAAACTCCTTGGCCTAACGTTGACAGGAAACATGAGTTGGAACAATTACATTGAAAGCATTACCAGACCCGCTGCAAGAAAGATGGGCTCTCTTTACCGTGCTAGAAAACTACTAACACCCGAAAGTATCCTGTACCTCTATAAGGCCACCATTCGCCCATGTATGGAGTATTGCTGCCACATCTGGGCTGGTGCATCTGCTTCTAGTCTCTCGCTCCTTGACAAGGTTCAAAAGAGAGTCGCAAACCTGATAGGCCCTGAACTGGCATCTAAGCTTCAGCCTCTGTCCCATCGACGAAATGTTGCATCCCTCTGCCTTTTCTACAAGTATTTTAGTGGTGAATGCTCTGACGAACTGCAATCACTTGTGCCCCCACGACGTGTGCACCCTCGACAAACCCGACAGGCTGCTAAATCCCACCCCCACACTGTAGAGATCCGTAGATGTAAAAGATCTTTTTACTCCAATAGTTTCTTCCCCAGAACCGCTAGACTCTGGAATTCCATTCCAGGTCCCTGCTTCCCCAACAGTACTGACGTGCAGAAGTTCAAGTGTAACGTGAACGGACACCTTGCTGCCCAAATCCCTACATAATACCCCAGTAGTTGTTGCCCCTGATAGTAGCCTCCTACACCAAAGTGGCAATTTGCCTTGTTTGGGGTGAAAATGTAATTAAAAAAAATACTGATAAAAATGAAAATTGTTCTAACAAATAATACAATTCAATTATATAATGTATTAAGAATATTCATGTCATTAAATAGTAGGTTGGTGCAAAACCAATATCATTTTCTACGCATATGTTATTTTATATATATATATATATATATATATATATATATATATATATATATATATATATAGCAGTTCAGCCCTGCTTTGCTAGGGCCCTATGTACTGTTCATAATTTGCTCTACGTGTGATTACACTTTATGTAAGATTTCAAATGTTTAAACCAAAATTTGTTTGAGTAATTTCGTAGAGATCGCAGAAATCATTTTTTTTATTTGACTCCAATTTTGATCCATCAACATTTAGTATTTTGGTCTCAAATCAGAATGTAAAGTTTTACCCATGCCTAAGTAGCCTAAATCTAAAATTTCAAGTCTTTAGACCTACAATTGGCGGAGGAACTTGGTAGAATCTGCAAAGGTCAACTCTTTACACTTTGACCTTTTGTGCAGCCAAATTTCCGTTCCAAAAGTGATTAAAGCACTTGCCCTATCTCTGAATACCCTTTATGTAAATTTTGAAATGTTTAGACAAGAAATTAGCTGAGTTATTTGGTAGAAACCGCAGCGGTCATTTACTTTAAGTTTGACCTCAGTGTTGACCCATTAATATTTTTTTTTTGTTCAAATCAAATTATAAAGTTTGTATCCATGTCCAAGTAACCTACATTGAAAATTTCAAGTGACTGAGAATTGGCGGAGGAGTTCGGTAGTGTTTTCAAAGGTCAAACCGTTGAATAGAACCTCTTGACAGCCACATTTCTGAGCGAAAACCGATTAAAAAGTGTTTCCCAAATCTCAATACACCTTATGCCAATCTCGGGTCTACTTTTTAGCGTAAACTTTAAGTATTTACTTCAACAGTGCTCAATACATAGGTAGAACTAGGTAGTAAGTTATCATATATATTTTATAACTTACTATATATATAATTATGTATAAATATATATATATATATATATATATGCGTTTTTGTGTATTGATATTCATATACAAAACTATTTCACTTTTCTAGATATATAGATTTCTGAGTTAATTCATCGATATATATATATATATATATGTATATATATATATATATATATATATATATATATATATATATACTAGTAGTACCATTTTCTTGTTCAAGTTCAAACTAGGACGAAACGCTTCCAGGACAGCCTGTGATACCAATGATGCGTTTTCACCATGAACCACTAAGAAAAGTGTGGCAAAACTGTTGCATATGAGACCATATTAGAGAGATAGACGGGTGGTGACATTCATATTGATAAGAGGAATACATTTATACAACTATTACAGAGGGGGAGAGAAGAGAAAATACATTCAAACCTTTTACAGTTCTGTGGATGTTCCTTCTTTTAACATATATTAGAGTGGAGAGAGATTGATCAGTTCCTTAACACCGCAGGGGGCAGTCATTACTTAAATGGAGAGGGGGAGGCATTACTTAGATGAGTTATACACAAAGTTCATTATAAAGATGAGTGGGAACAATGTTCATATAAATGATTTCACATTACCTTCAATTTGGTAGAAATACGACACGAAGACGGCAGTTACAAAAATATGAGATGTTCTTTTATTCTATTTGAAAATATTGCACAAGTCACTTTGATTAAATCCAAATTTCTGTAAAAAAAAAAGTAATGCCTCATTACAGTTCCATTTCTTGCAGTACTATTTCTCACACAGTTCACCATATTTGTCTACAAAAATATTTATATTTAATTCCGGTTTCGTCGAAAGTAATATTGTATTAATAATTCTACTGAAAGGGCATTTTATTGTTTGATTACATCATGATGTTTTTAACTACCCTGAAATTTCCACAGGTTCTGTTAGATTACTATTAATGCAATGCATTGCATTTTTAAACGTTTTTGAGTGATCCAATGTTATACAAATGTCGCAAATATTTATATTTTTACAAAGTTATGTCTAAGGAAAAAAATCTAGACAAAATCTATTTCATATAAAACAAATAATACATTTACTTATTTCTATTATTCCTCTGGCTAGACCTATGCTTTTGTGGTAATGCAGTAGTTTGGGCCAAACTGAAGTTGACTCCTAAACTGAAAGCATAATTCAATGCGGAAAGAAAACATGAAAATAAAACAACAACAACAACAACAAAAATGAAATAACAGAGAGACAATAAGACACTGCTCCCTGGTGTTACCCGCGCATGGAACATTTCTAAGAAGTTATCAAATTTTAATACCTTTGTATTCAGTACTGCTGTTTCTTCCCAACAGTATGGCACACTCTTCTTCCATCAGTTATATATATATATATATATATATATATATATATATATATATATTATATACATATATATATTGTTATTCAGAATGTCTATAATATAATTCTAATACGAAATAATATTTTAATAGTGCCAATATTTTCTTATTAACGTATGCTACCTTGCAATTTGTGGCACAAGACATTTGAACCTACCGTAACTAACCCTCTCACGGAATACTGTCTACGAGGGATATTTTTCATCTCTGACAAAAAAAAAAAAAAAAGATTTACAAAAGAAATACTAACACCCGCTGAAAACTATTTAAAGTCAACACTTACTTATCCTTTAAATGAAAAATCTATTTTGAAAAAAAAAAAAAAACTCAAAGAGAAACACTCCATTATTTTGCTTTCTGATTTCTATAATATCTCTGATGTCATATAAAAGAAGAAGTGTATGTGTGTGTATGTGTGTAAGTTCGTTTTCTATGGACTCGAAAATGGCTGAGTCGATTTTTATGAAATTTCACACGAAGGTACTTTATGTGTCTAGCGGTGTTCTTAGGTAGGGTTTTATCGGAATTTCATTAATTAATGTTAATAATCGAAATAATCCAATGAAAAAATAAAACAGGCGATTTTGACCAAAGTCACAACCTTACATAGCCTAATATCAAAAGTTCATTAGAAAAGTTTCATTATTACAGAAATCGAAAGGCTCGGTATAGAATAAACAGTAGATTTTTTTATATGACAGTGTACGTTCATAATGTTTCTGTTGAAAGCACAATTACACTAGGATAAATGACATTTTCATTTTACACTTTACTTCAAGCGATTATTACCGCACAACTAGTAATGTGAGACAGATGAACTCCACAGTAGATTCTTTGATATGACAGGGGTGCGTTCGAAACGAACGCTTCTGCTTGGAGCAAAATCGAATCATGATACTCGACTCTTGTATTTGGAACATTAATGCAAGTCATTATACATAAAACCAATTCATGAAATCAACAGAAACTTCTCTACAGTCAATCGAAAACTACACTATCTTGTGAAATGAGTCAATGTGAATGGCATGTAAAGCTTGTGCCAGCAGAATAGCGATATGTCCTCAATAAAAGCGAACAATCAATCGATTGAATTGAAAATTAGGGCTTTCACCGATTTCGATATCCATAAAAAATATGGGAGTTATAAACATTTGTTAATCCTGGCTAAATTACTGACAAGGTTGGGTTGCGCTACTAGAATATATATATATATATATATATATATATATATATATATATATATATATATATATATGTGTGTGTGTGTGTGTGTGTGTGTGTGTGTGTGTGTGTGTGTAGTACGAAAGTACATTGTCATTTGTACATGCGCGAAAGTACATTATCATCTCTTTGAACCGCGCAATAATGCTCACACACACACACACACACACACCCACATATATATATATATATATATATATATATATATATATATATATATATATATATATATATACATTCATTCGTGTCTATATCGCTGAAGCGTCATCTAAATTCATAATAATTGTAATTGCATTCCTGTTTTATGTCAGTCTTTGCAGCTAAATGACGCCGTTAAATTAAAAGTGTTTCAATATTCAAAGGGAAATAGAAAGGAGAATTTTCAAGTAGATAAAATGAATGCTGGTTTTGTTGAGTTTAACACGTTTTTTTATTGCGCGAAAGTACATTGTCATTTCTTTGAACCGCGCAACAATGCTTATGTTTTTTAGATTAAATTTCCTTTTTACGTTCACATTATTTAGAAGAAACATCAGCAGTTTGGTTTAATGTATGCCTACGCGTATCCATGAAATGCGAGCAGATATTCACGCTTCGAGCAAGATAGACGTGGCTGTATTAACAACAAAGGATGTCCCGGCAACTTAAAATCCATCTCATTACCAGACGTATTTTGTCTTCATGAACCGGAGAAGAAAATTAAAATAAATAAAACGCGTTCACATGAAATCTGTTAGGAATGTTATTTCGATTTCTTCAAATGGATAGCAATAAAATATAAAAAAAAATCGATAAAAAAAGATATCTGAAGTACGTTGAATCCAGGAATAACTGGCCGGGCTTGTCTACTTAAACAGATACAGATGGTAGCATAATAAATCTTTTCGTTATCACATTCCTTGTTACAGACAGTTAAATTTCTGCCCTGTCTCACAAATGAACAGGACGAACAAACCTCACATCTAGATCTATTTCTGACCATAGTTCCCGATGATTGTGTAACAAATGCACGTAGCAAGCTGGGAAATGCTGATCACTTTGTGATAATTGTAGAAATCACTCTGAACTCGAAGTTGAAGAGCCATTTGTCTATGACACTTTTCATGGAATAGTATTTTCTCTTCCTGCGAGAAGGGCCGCAAATGAGACTACCGAATAGTTCAAAGCAGCAATTTTAGCACACATTTTTACACAGAAATAATTTATCAAACCACACTCTTCACAATGGTTCACCTCTGATTGTGCAACTGCTATCGCTCAAAGGCAGCATGCATTTTCTAGATTTATAAGCTAAAGTTAAGCTAAAGCTTTTAGAAGCTTGAGATAATTGTACGAGAGAAATAGCCGCAGCCAAGAGACAGCATTCTGAAGTCATCAGAAAACGAATCGCAAAAATTAGGACTCGTATTTGGAAATTTTAAAACAGCGTAATAAATAGGGAACAATCGACAATTCCCCCATTATTAAACAACCCCTCATGAATCACCCCACCCCTCATGAATTTCCTTTTGCAGACAGCATCCACACTCGCTGACCTGAAAATCTCCCCTTCTCTTGTTCGTGATGCTAAAAGACAAATAGAGACACTTCGAAGGCATATGGGACCGATCTTTTTCCTACTATACTATTAAAAGATGATCAGCTGAGGTTGATCCGGTTCTTTTCAAGCTCTGCAATAAATTCCTTACCGAACTTTGGTTTCCCCACTGTTGAAAAATAACTTCTGCTGCACCAGTTTGCAAGAATTCTGATTGGAGAACTGACCCACTTAATTATCGCCCCATGACTTTTCTCTATCTCGTCGCCAAAATTTTTGAGTCCTTAATCAATCAAGAAGTATCCCCCACTTCACACGATAAATTCTTATCTCACCGATAGTATAGTTTTAGACCACCCTGTTCTACTTCAATTATCCTATGTTAATCTTCGAACGTATATACCAAGCACTTGACAAGGCAGGTTAAGCTAAGTTTGTTACTTTAGACATATCTAAGTCACTTGACAGGGTTTGACACGATGTTCTCATAAAAAACAAATCGTATGATATTGTTGGACATACACTCAACATAATCTAATCTTTCTGAGATAAGAGAAAAATCCAGGTTGTCCTCGATGGTCGTACATCAAAACAACATGATATAAATACGGGTATGCCACAGGGGTTAATCCTTGGACCTTTATTATTCATGACATTCATTCTACTCTACCGGTTTTTATGGTAGGTAAGATAACGTACAGCAGTTTCACGTTTCATTTAAAAAACATTGAGAACCAGATCTCATCTGCCACAAACCAGTTTACATCTTTTCCTTTCTATTTTTTCGTACGTAAAACTAAACGAAACTCCCAGGAGAAAATTACCCTTTCACTGAAACATATAAGTATATAGCTGGTCTCCAACAAGCTACAACACGGTCGTTTTCAAGTCAAATGAAAACAAATTATTGTTGGGTTTTAAATATAAATTCTGTCGAGTTCAACCTATTGTTTTTACCCTTACAGGTTTGATTTAAAGTACACCTCACACGTCGATTAAACTTTTTCATCGCTTGGTATTTGGGCGTTGGCATGGTTTTGCATATTTTTATGTAGTAATTAGAATTACTAAACATAATTATTTTCTATATTACTAATTAAAACAATTAATTAAAAGCATAAGAAATATGAGATAATAATATAACATGAATTATTAAAAAAGAAATATGCAAATTAGTAATGCTGTTACTGATATAACATAGTATGCGCATTTTCAAACATGTAAGGGAGCTGTTAAAATGTTGTTACAAAATATATTTTTGACGTTACCGTTGGTTCGAAAAATATAATTTTTAGTTCTTTTTTGAATAACACTACGTCTACATAGTCTCTATCCCTACCCATTTCCTAATATATAAAGATCACATTGTGTGTTCGTGAGTTTCTCACTCATACATTCCGAATCAGCTGGGCCTATATTTCGCAAATTTTGCACACGGATAATTTTTAATTTTTTGCAGTTGTCTTTGATATGTTTTGTACAGAAATCCATCTGACATGTATCGAAATCGAAAATAATCTGATCTAAAAATAGTATTCATTCTCTTATAGATAAAAATAATTTAACAGGAGAATATTGTACGTTACACCAGGTTAACATACACCACTGTAACGTAAAATATATCCCTGTATCTTTTTCTCGAAGAGAAAAAAGGTTATTCCTAAGATCGTCAAGCCCAAATATCAGCTGACATCTTATGGTAAACACAAACGGACATAATTTGGTGAACGACATTATCTTTATTTATTTATTTATTTCTATTTTTTGTTTGCGAAGTCGTTTACCGGGCAAATTATTCCACTTAATATGTAATATTCAATAGAGGATGGCTTCTCTAATAATACATACGCAATCTGCATAAATTAAAATATCTTTATTTTAAGCGTATTGCACCACTAGGCCACGCAGCACGTCCAACTAATAATAAGCTAAAACAGAAGATATAGAATTTAGCCGCGTATTGACTTTACTAATGCTTAGAAGATATGCCACAGAATTCCATTGTGTAAATGTAAACAAACATTTTCTTTTTACAGTTTACTTTGATCACTTTTTCGTGTATATTTTAATCCTGCTATATTACGCAGAAATATACTTTGTTGGATTGATTAATCCTAAAATGTGCTATGGTAATATCAATCAGCAGCAATATATCAATAACGGTACGACTCGGCCAATCAGTCACAAAACTATATATGTACGTGTCACATCCTCTCCCTATATACTCATTATAACTGTATATCTGTGTGACCCTTTAAAGTAATCATGTCATTTGCCACTGATCTCACTTAATTTATTATACGCATATCTGTACTTAGCATAAAACCTATATAAATTATATTGAAAAGTAATCTTATTATAGTTAATAATATTATTTCTACAAAAACAATCATAACAAGAGTAATAACAATATCAGTATATAAGAAAATAACGATTTGTTTGGAAATTTACTTTCGGAAATCTTGTAATTCGCTATCCATTTATATTGTTCTTCAGCCCTCATCTAAATTAGTGCTTTTTTAACGGGAGGACACTTGCATTTTTGTCAGAAACTATTAATATCTGACTTCTTGTTGACTCGTATTTGACATTAAAATAGTTTTTATTTTATTATTAGCTACTTACATCGATAGGTTTAATGTATTATCTAGAGATGTTTCTATAAAAATATTATTGTGGCATAATAAATCTAGAACAATGTGTTATTTTTAAACGTAGAATTCGACCATATATTTAGACTATGGTAATATATTAATGGTATATATAAATATGTGTTTGTAGAAATTCGCACACATCAATATCGAACTAGTATCAGATGTATCAATACATTTTTTATCAAATCCGTCCTAAATCAGGCTATATGTTACGATTCATATTAAATCGGATATCTGACGGTTCGTCATAATTCAGTTTAAATAAAAGTTTACTGTGCGGTGTTAAAATTACGTTTTAAATAGGATACCTTTTGATAAGATATATGAGATGGACGTTTTTAGTAGTATTTTGATAACTACTAAATCATTATATAAAATCGACTCATAGTAATTACTAGGGCTACGAAAAAAGCATATTCTTTTCATTGTTTTGACACTCGAGTATATATTCGACACAGTTAGACACAATTAATAAACCGAGAACCACATCACTCTACATAAAAAGCAAATCAGCTATCAAGGGATGCACACCCGAGAGTATAAAAAAATGTAAAGAATATATATATTTTTCCATGGAGGTCACCACTTATTAAGGCCAGAAGGCCACTCAGGTATAACGATTATTGCGTGTACAGTAATCAATGAGATAGTATTGTAGTAATCATTAGTATTGGGGGTTTTGATAGAGTGTCTTACTTAAGGGGGCGGTTTGTCAGGAATTTGTTTATGCTGTACTTGAAGACGTCCAAGTTGTAGTCAGGTGGGAAACAGGCAAGCGGCAGAGAGTTCCACTGGCGTGCAGTTCTAAGAAAGAAGCTTTGCTCATGGCATCTATGTTTGTATTTAGGCACAGATAAAGAGTGGGGGAAATTATTGACAGCAGTTTCAGCCAGACGGGTGTTTCTCGTGAAAGATTGGCGAATGGGGGGGACGAGGGATTGGAGCTCAGACGAGTACCTGCCATGGAAATAACGATAAAACAAAGACAGGCTCACAGCTCTCTTTTATGGGAGAGAGGTTGCAGGGAAGAGAAAAAGGCATTCCCTACTAAACCACGAAGTTTATTTTGTACTCTGTCAAGGCAGGATAGGCTGTTTTTAGCAGCTCCTGTCCCGATGTGGCAGCAGTACTCCATCCTTGGACGTACTCGGCTTTTATACAGATAAATAGTTGCATTAGTAGTGAGATATCTTCTGAGGCGGTAAAAGGATCCCACCATTTTCCCAACGTCCCTGGCAACAGATTTGATGTACGTGTTCCATTTCAGATCAGGAGTAAAGGTCTAGCCCAGAAGCTTGTCAAAACAAGGAACCTCCCCAAGACGAGAGCCATCCATTTACATTGATGCCAGATGGGGATCAGAGCGTTGATAATGTAAAGATAGAAGCTTGGTTTTGGATGCATTAAAACTGACCAGCCACCTCTTCATCCATTGTACCACGCGCTTAAGATCAGAGGAGAGAGAATTAGAGAGAACTTTGTTCATTTACGGCCTTTGATGTGTTGCCATAAATGGTCGTGTCATCAACATAGATGTCAACGAATGATTTATGTATGTGTTTTGGTCGTTTACCTTAAGACACCAAACACCGACTTGCATTTATAAAATATCAGTTTATTGGGATATATTGTGAGATTAGCTTAAAAATATTATAGATAGCAATAAAATATAAAACTCAATGAACAGCCATCTGAAGTATATTGAATCCAGGAAAAGCTGGCTGACATGATTTTCTTGCAATTACAAATAGCTGTATACTGTTTAAAAAGCCGTGGGTGTATAGTTTACTCATATTAAATCATGACTTATGACAAGAAGTATCAGACAGGGGTTTACAAAATAAGATTACGTAAAGCTGTACTAAGACCATCTATTATGAAAGTAAATCTTACGAATATTTTGCGGTAATCTAATATATATATAAAGTTTTGTTTGGATATTAAATCTTAAGAACATTGTTTAAGAAGGTAAGGTATTTAATGACAGTGCAAATGGAATGTCTGGATAGAACTTATAAATATAACAATAGCTGAAGAATAATGTCGTGCATTTTCTAGTCTACTGGAGATGGTGAAATGATTCAATCTGACAAGCATGTTAATGTAATAAGGTATTCATATTAGGAATAAATGTCTACGGTCATCTCTTGACAAAGACGGTATAGCCGATAAATCGATGCGAGCTCATCCGACAAAAGGATAGAACGGTTATAGATGAAATGCTAAATCGATCAAACAGTGACCGTCTGAAGACTTGTTAAAGTAATGTTCTGTTCTAGATATATTTCAAAATAAGATTTAATAAAATATGTTTAATAATATGACAAATTAAGCATTCTTAATAACCCGGCTAGCATGGTCGCTGCCATTAATATTTACATTTTCTGTGTTCTAGATTTTATCGTTGACATTTTATGCCTGGTAAAAACAAGATACAATATAAATAATAATGTCGTTGCAAACTGTTTTATTGATAATATATTCATTTCTATGTATTCAAATGGAAATAATTATTGTCTATTTTCAAAAAGGAAATTTTGCGTAATATCTTGATCTGTTTCTAATGGAGTCATGTTGTGTGTAGCAATTAATTACGGCTAATATATCGGTTATTTCTTATTAAAAATATGTCCGTCATTTAAAAAAAACTCATTTGTTTATTTTATAACCGTATACATTGGACTCATGCTATTTATCTATAACAAACAATTTGTTTTTTATTAAATTTGCTTGAAAAAGTTATTTTTCGTACAATTAAAATTTAAGTCATTATGTCTGTTTAAATATCACAACATAAACCATCTCTTATATTTGCTATTAACGTTCACGCATGCACCTAGAAAAAAAGTGTTTCTTACTTTTGAGTACAATACTTAAACAATAATTACTGCGGTATGAAAGAAGTGAGTGGCTGTCAATTTGGCCCAGAAGTAGAAATAGAGATCGTTAACTTCTAGCCCCGTTTAAACACTTACCCTTATGTAAAATAATTTGTGTAAACTATTATAGTATTATTAGTCATTTCAATATATATATATATATATATATATATATATATATATATATATATATTTTATTCAATTTTCACCCCAAACAAGGCACAGGGGGCTACTATTAGGGAATTAATTAGCGGGGTCATTATGAAGGGAGAAGAGTAGAAAGATGTTTGTTAACATTACACTTGAACTTCTGCATATCATTGCAGTTGGGAAAGCAGAATCCCGGAAGGGAGTTCCAAAGACCCGCAGTTCTGGGGAAGAAACTATTGGAGTAAAAGGCTTTCTTGCACCTAGGGATCTCCACTGTAAAGGGATGAAACTTAGTAGCTTGTCGGGTTTGTCGGGGGTAGTTACGTCGGGGAGGTACAAGTGTTTGCAGTTCTTCAGAGCATTCAGCATTAAAGTATTTGTAGAACAGGCAGAGGGATGCAACATCTCGCAGATGGGACAGAGGTTGAAGCCTAGATGACAGTTCAGGACCTATCAGGTTGGCGACTCTTTTTTGAACCCTGTCCAGGAGCGAGAGACAAGCAGCAGATGCACCAGCCCAGATGTGACAACAGTACTCCATACATGGGCGAATGGTTGCCTTATAGAGGTATAGGATACTGTCAGGCGTAAGTAGTTTTCTAGCACGGTAGAGGGAGCCAACCTTCCTTGCAGCAGCCTTGACAATGCTCTCAATGTATCTATTCCAGTTCATATTCCCTGTAAACGTTAGGCCGAGGAGTTTAAAAGAAGTACTTTCAGGCAATGTGTTCTTGGCCATTGCTATTGGTGGTAGAGAAGGTTTCTTGTAGTTATTGAATGAAACAAGCTTAGTCTTAGCAGCATTGAATGAGACCAACCATTTTTGTCCCCATTCCACTACGGATTGGAGGTCATCCTCTAGTGTTTCTGCCATTTAATTGGATATGTGTTCATTTGTTTTCCCCTCATATCTCTTATAGAGAGTGGTGTCATCGGCAAATATACCCATCTCCGAAACAATATTATCAGGGAGGTCGTTTATGAATATCAGGAATAATAGAGGTCCAAGGATAGACCCTTGAGGTACTCCCGCATTTATGTCATATTGTTTGGATGTATGTCCGTCGAGGACAACTTTGATTTTTCTATTACTTAAGAAGGATTTAATTACGTTATGAATTCTTCCAGTGATTCCATATGATCTAATTTTCCTTAGAAGACCATCGTGCCATACCCTGTCAAAAGCCTTAGATATATCAAGGGCCACCGCTCTACCCTCCCCTGTTTTATCCAATGAACGGTATATACGTTCAGAAACTACAGTTAAGATATCTGCTGTTGAACGGGCTTGCCTGAATCCATATTGTTTGTCAGTCAGGAGTTTAGCAGCTATTAGGTGCTGGACTAGGGCTTGATTAACTAAGGACTCAAATATTTTGGCGAAAAGCGGGAGGAGGCTAATGGGGCGATAATTTAGTGGGTCAGTTCTTTCACCAGAATTCTTGAAGACTGGTACCACAGAGGCGGTTTTCCAGCAGTCGGGAAAACAAGATTCGTTAAGGCATTTATTGTAAAGTTTGGACAGAACTGGAGCAACCTCGGCAGAGCATTTTTTTAATAGCACAGCCGGGATGAGATCTGGTCCACGTGCTTTTGAGGTGTCTAGGTTTTTATAATAGCATATGATTTGTGCAATGACGGGATTATTGTAAATAATGATAACACATGTATATTAACAAGTGTGCCGTAGGGATTGAATATAGGCATTGAAACTTGCTTTACTTAAAAGGGGAAATGCAAAACCATACTATATTAAAACCAATTCAATACAGCGTTGTGGCCTCTTTCTATACATTGCCATACCTTGATGCTCTTTTACTTTTAAATTTGACTAGCATTATGGCGGCGCCTGGCCTTACCCGGTCGTAAAATACGCTTAAATCTGATATTTTACTTTATCCAGATTTCGTATATATCATTAAAGAGTCGTGATTTCAAAAGTAAAGAAAAATACTTGGGTGTCATCAGCTAAAATATAAACCTAAAACAATGGTTGTAGCATTAAACGCTGGTGACGTTACAACGGCCTTAACTTTATACACATATATATTGATTAAAATACACCAAGATTAATGTACAAAATGTATGAGGATATCTTTAGATTTTGATTATTTTAGACCCTTTAAACCTATTTTATTTGCTCAAGACTAATAAAAGAACGATCTATAAAAAATCCAATAATATGAGCCGCCAACCCCCGCTGTGAGACTTTTAGTTTCGGAGGGATAGAGTATGAAAATATGGATACAGAAAGACAGACATAGTGCATTTGGTAATGGTGCATAAATCGAAAACCTAAGTTTCGAAGATGGTGGCAGGTTTGTCGATTAAAGTATGGAAGCACAAAATTGATACAATACTTTCGCTGTTCCTCCAAACTGCTAACTTATATATTTTGGCAGAATATATATATCTTTTTGTTGATATATTTTTCCAACATATTTATGTTTTTGTTTCAAATATAGTCACGTTTTCCTTTTTAAATGCAGTATATTTAAAACAACTTTATTTATTTATACTTTATTTAAAAATACGGAAACTATTTTTATCATTAGATTTTGGGTTTGTAATCGCCTATCTTTTTTCAAATAGCTACATTTATGCCAAATTTGTTACATATGACTATGCAGTTAAAAACACAACATTAATTGATAATGAGAGTTTCCGTATTTTTATATATTTTATTAAAGGGGGAGTGAAAAAAGCTAAAATACTGTTAACTATAAATAATATTATTTTTAAATCGGCGACGATCATAATACACTGTACAGATTAAAATAAAGTATATGTAAATCTTCTATAATATAAAGCTGAACGTCTGTGTATGTGTGTGTGTGTGTGTGTGTGTGTGTGTGTGGTCACGATTAGGCTCCTATATGTTTCACTGTTTAAAAAAAAACTGATTACATATAATGATAGAAGATGTATCGAAGATCAAGAATGGGTATGTTTGATCTGGCAGACCGGTGGTTCATAAAAAATGTGGGGTCTGCGTTCGCGCCTGGCCGCCAAAGTATGGAAAAAAAATAAATAAAAAAAAAAAACGTTTACAGGGGTTTTGATATAGATGTACATAAGAATACTTTGATAAGTATGTTTCAGCTTAAATAGGGATAGTATAATAAAATTATAGCGTCTGCTTTCGCGCCTGTACTCCATGGAAATATGGCACAACTTTAACAAAGACTTTTCATATCTATTTGTTCAATATGAAACACAATTATCAAAGTATAGTCATGTATACTTTGATAATTATGTTTCAGTTTGAAGAATTATGGTATAATAAAATTATTGGATGTTCGTGCGCACCTGACCTCCATAGAATGTAAATAGGTCACAAAGTTTAACACTCTTTCGAAAATAGATAAATAGATAAATAATAAAAAATAAGAACGTTACCTGTCATCGTGTAAAAAGAAGAAAAAACCCTGCTCACGTGATTACGTGCTTTTTAAAAAAACATTTACATAACCTTTTTATTTTTATTTATATACCTATTTAAGCTTTTTTGTCAGTTTACTAGAAGGAATTCAGTTGATTACAATCCTTTCTGCGTGTTCTTTACATTACAATAGTACGGCCCTGAATCCGACGATGCAATACTACACCATTCAACACTGTAAAACTGAAACGAAGCTATTCTGCTTGAAAAGGACGCCATTTATTCTTATTCTTATTTATATCGATTGTTTGATTAAAAAAAAACAAAAGTAATAACGTGTTTACTTTTTTAATATCCCATTTTGCTGTTTCGGATTATTTTACTAAAGTAAGTAAAACTTCATTATTTTTCAAAACTGTTTTTTGTTTCTTTGTTTTTCGATATTTCGTCGATATTATTTAGTAAGAGTGTTTAGCAGAAAAGCCAACAAACGACTGCCCGAAAAATAAATATACAAGAATAAATAAATAAATGAAATTGTTTTTAATGCTCTTTATTTGAAATAATTTCAGCGACCCGAAATTAAAACGAAATTTGAGGCGATAACTGCTTAAATGAATTTTAATATAAACTACACATGCCATAGTCGAATATTACTCAAGCACAAAATAACTGAAAACATTAGAATATGTTTTTAAATATTCCTTATGTTGACGGAACTCTCTTAAATTGTTAACACAGAATGCTCAGGTGTCCCTTCTTCAAATTGAAAACGGGGCTCTCAATTTCAAAGTCGCTGCCATTTGATTTTTTTTTAACCGGTTCGTGAAATATTTTTTTTTTTACAAACTACTTAAAAATACAAAGCAATGAACTTTTCTACTATAAAACTTTTATTGACTATAGTAAAATTTATTTCTTGTATATATATATATATATATATATATATATATATATATATATATATATATATATATATATAACATTTTCTCTTTGTAGGGCAACATCATTTTGTTGGTAACTCTTGGCTACGAATGGAAACAAAGTTGATATAAGAAAATATATTTTTGCGAAAATTATATTTATTTTCATCATATTTTGCTTAAGGTAAAATTTTTGAGTATCAAAACCTATCTCTTTACACCCCCCTCCTTTTCATAACCTATCATATGTTCATCAATCACAGTTCATTTTCTGTAGGCTGTTTTTGAACCCAGTCAACGACAGGTACTTCTGCTAGTAAAATATATTTAAATATACTACTTTAAAAATAGAAAAAGTCCATATGTTAGAAAAAATAAATTACCAACAAAATCTTAATATTTTGTCCAAATATATATACGTAAGCAGTTTTGAAGAATAGCAGAATTATTGTATTAATTATTTGTTTTCCTACCTCAATTGACACAGTTGCCGCCATCATTGAAACAACGGTCTCGTTTTATGCACTGTTACGATGCTTTTTATATATTTTATTTGCAGGGTGTACCACCGGCTTTGCCCGCGTATAAAATACGTTTAAATATGATATTTTATTTTGTCCAGATTTCGTATATATCTTTATAGGGTTGTGATTTCTAAAAGTAAAAAAAAAATCCGACGTATTTGAGTGTCATCAACTAAAATATGAAGCGAAAGCAAAATTGTAACGTTCTAAAATGGTGACGTTACAATTGTATTAACATGATATGCATATAAATTGATTAAACATAAAACAATAATCATAAACGTAGATAAATATACAACATGCATAACTATTCTTGGAATTTTGACCCATTTTGACTACTTAGAAACTATTTTAACCTACACCTAAGAGCCATAAAAAACGGTTCGTAAAAATTCAATAATTTTAGGCCCCGGCGCCGCTCTTCGACTTTTGATTTCAGAGGAGATAGCGTTTGAAAATATAAAGACAGACACGCAGACAGACGGACATATAGCTTTTTATACATTAGACTATCAAGAGGACCTTGAACTATGCGTAAAATACGCTTAAATATTGTATTTTAATTTGTCCAGATTTCGCATATATTATTAAAGTGTCGTAGTTTCAAAAATAAAAAAGTACGTGTGTGACATCAGCTGGAATCGAAACTAGCATTAAAACTTATGACGTTATCACTGCCCTAACGTGACATTATTATAAAACCGATTAAAAATGAAAATTAAAAATAATTTATGATAAATGGACTAAATGTAGAACATTTCTTTTTCAAATTTAACCATTTTTGACCCTTATAAAACCTATTAAAACCTATAAAACCTATTAAAACCTATTAAAACCGACTAAAACCAATAGAAGAAGAGGTTATAAAGTTTCAATCATTTGACGCCTCTAGCGCTGCTATCGAACTTTTAGTTTCGAAAGAAATAGTGTTGGAAAATATGAAGACAAATATATAGCATTTTATATATTAGATTTTATATATTAGATTTTATATAATAGATTAGTTCAGCTGTTCTAGTGTTTGCTTTTTAAAAAATTATATTACAAGTGCGTGGAAGTGACACTATTTAATTCGTTGGAATTCAATGTGTGCTGTTTAGTCTCTCAGTGCTATTTTTAAATGTAATGTTAGAAGAGAAAAAGTTAACTTATTTTGCGAATATTTATTATTAGTAAATATATACTTTTTGCCAATTAAGATGAATTAATGAAACGCATATTCAAGGCACGCTGTTTGCATCAATATGTCCGTACCGAGTAAGTTGCTTCAAGTAGGACATGAAAACACATTCTGTAAAAACACAAGAAAATACAAATTCAAGATCCATATATTTTTAAATGATATGTGGAAGATTGACTCCATCAAGTAAACAGTATTTTTTTGTTTTTGTATCAAACAACGTTCAAAATATATAAGGGATAAAGGACAAAACAAGAGCAGCGAGAGTTGCGAAGTTGCCGAATGTAAACCAGAGATCAATGTTCTACTCTTCTAAATAAAATACACATCAGTGATTTGAAAAAAATAATCAGTATTTTAATTTATTTTCACTTTTAGATATGCTGAGAGATTGATTACTAATTACGTTGGAATGGTATAGATTAAGCGATTTTACATCGAAAATTTATAGATTTTTCACAGGATTTCTAGATCTGAATTACTCTGCGGTATCTAGTAACTTCACTATAATTTTATTAATGCTGTTTTCTTATACTATTAAAGGGTTACTTGCTGGTAAAAGTGTGTGCCTATTATTAGACTCAACTTGAAACGACGAAATGATTTATATGCGCATGGTGAATGTAAATCATCAGAACAGATAAAGTTTGTCATGCAGTTTCATTTATGGACACTTATTTCTGTCAATATATTGACATATTCATTTTCTCTATTCATGAGACGTTTTAGGAAAGACTTGAGGAATTTTACCGTAAATTGCATTACTGGTAGACTCTTTGACAGATTCTGCATCAAAACATTAATATTTTTGTTTTGAGTAGTACAGCATCTCAGGTGTCAGCCATTTTGTCCATTTTTAAAATAAATTTATTCAATTAGACTATTAAATATATAGCAAGGAGGGCGTATGTTTTTTATGAAATTATTTTGTGATATAGTAATCCTGAAAATATTTTACTGTCCCATAAGATAAAATTTTAGCTTGCAAAGGTGTTCTGCACTCTATCAATTATTCTTGATATTTCCAAAGTTATTTATATCCTGTCAAAATCTTGTTTCTAAAGAATTTATTTTAGACTAACTGATAAGTATATTATATTTGCTGTCTTCCGAAAATACCCAAATCCAATGAGACAACGGCCGTCTTTCTATTGGCGTTTGATGAAGAAAAACTTTTGTCAAGTCTGAATGTTAGACTCGTATGTCACATCTAAAACTTTGTACTTGTTTTTAATGCGTGGAACATTTTTTCTTCATCATCAATATATATTTGTTTTACTGTTTTCTATTTAAACAAAATATTGTGGATTTTAAAGCATAAATTAAAACTGCCAGGTATTATATGTTTAAACATGTTTATCAGAAAATGAAAACATACTGTGTTATATCATTTAGATAAGCTGTTTCCGAGGTCATTTTTAAGCAAAACTTCATTCCGGAAGTGACATGAAATCCGTAATAAATATTAGCAGATTTATGACTTTACGTTTCCGATTCTTTTAGATAACGATTGATACGTTTTATTGTTTAGCGGACTGTTCTTGGATCTTATCAAAACAACATTTTTCAGATTGTTTTTCTGACATTATTCAGAGAATCTTTATTGAATTACCAACGGAATACTTTTTTAATAAAGCTAGATAAATTTCCGTAGCTCCGTAAAGTACTAATACTAATAGTGCCCTAAGTAAACACGGTTTTTAATATTTCGTGCAAAGGAAAGAAACTATCTTTTTCAATTATGCCCATTATGTCGACTTGATTTATTTACATGTGTATGTCTCTGAGGAAGATAAAAGCTGTGCGTAAAAGGAAGAGAACGCTAGGGGAGATATGGGGAAGTACTAAATCATAAAGAACCCGGTTAATTAAACTGAATAATTAATTAACGCTTTATATAAGTAAGGATATAGTGTGTAAATAACAAAAGAAAAAACACAAAAAAACAATTATGATAATCCTAATAATACTTTTTGTACATGGAGGTCACCACTTATCAAGGCCCGAAGGCCACTTAGGGATGAGGGTTATTGCGTGTACAGTAATCAATGATATAGTATTGTAGTAATCATTAGTATTGGGAATTTGATAGAGTGTCTTACTTAAGAGCGCGGTTTGTCAGGAGTTTATGTTAGACTTGAAGACATCCAAGTTGTAGTCAGGTGGGAAACAGGCAAACGAAAGAGAGTTCCACTGGCGTGCACTTCTGAAAAAGAAGTTCTGCTCATGAAATCTACGTTTACATTCAGGCACATATAAAGAGTGGGGAAAATTATTGACAGCAGTTTCAGCCAGACGAATGTTTCTCATGAAAGATTTGCGATGGGGGGACGGGGGATTGGAGCCAAGACGAGCACTTGCCATGGAAATAACGATAAAAAAATGACAGGCCCGCAAAGTTCTCCAGGCAAGATTGGCTGATTTTAGCAGCTCCTGCCCAGATGTGGCAGCAGCACTCCATCCTTTGACGTACTTGGCCTTTATCTAGATAGAGAATTGCATCATTAGTGAGATATCTCATGGGGCGGTTGAAGGATCCCACCATTTTCCCAGCGACCTTGGCCACAGACTTGATGTATGTGTTCCATTTAAGATCAGGAGTAAAGTTCAAATCCAGAGCTTATCAAAACATGGGGCCTCCCCGAGATGAGAGCCATCCATTTCAATTGATGCCAGATGGGGATCAGAGCGGTTATGATGCAAGATAGCAGCTTGGTCTTATATGCATTAAAGGTAAGCAGTCACCTCTTCCCCAACTGTACTACGCGCTCAAGATCTGAGGAGAGAGAATCAGAGAGAACATTGCCATTTACGGTCTTTGAAGTGTTGCCATAGATAGTCGTCCCATCAGCATAGATGTCAATGAATGATTTTAGTATGTGATTTGGGAGATCATTAATGTAGATCAAGACCAGAGTTGGCTCCACGATGGACCCCTGAAGGACTACAGCATTAATACTGTGACCCTCTGATTTCTGCCCATAAACATTACTATTATGAGCCTATCAGAGAGAAATGATTTAATGATTGAGAAAACGTTTCCAGTGATACCGTAGCTGGAAATCTTCTGTAGTAGGCCTTTATGTCATATCTTATCGAAGGCCTTTATATGTCAAGAACAATTGCTCTAGAAATGACGCCTTTATCGATAGATTCACTAACCCTGTGAGATATAACCATTAGCACATCTGCTGTTGATCTAGCAGAACGGAAATCATATTGCGTGTCACTACAAAGGTAATTTCTGCTGAGGTGGTTGACTACATCTCTATTTAATATGGATTCCAGCAACTTACTCATGGTACACAGGAAACTTATTGGTCTGTACTGAGAGGGAGATGACATCACCTGAATTGTTATTTAAATGTAACTTTAGGACATTGGTGCAACACAAATATAATCAGAAAACAATGAGCTAGTTAATATTTAGTAGCATCAGCCTTCTGCAGTTTGACTTCTTGCAATCTTTTGGGAAGTCCGTGAATTAGACTGCAGCAATACTCCGGGGAAAGGGCCTCCCACTTCTCTTAAATTTTCTTCCAAATTTTAAATTTTATCATTGCGTAACTGTTGCTTGATGTAATGCCATACGTTTTCAATAAGATTGAGGTCTGGAGATTTCGCAGGCCGACTTAAACACGGAATATCATGTTTCTCCCGAAACCTCTTGACATATGGAGTTGTACAAATGATAACATTATCCTGCATTAAGACGGTAAATCTCCCCGGAGAAGATATGGTACCATAATGGGATTATCATCCAAATTCCAACTAAAGTAGGGCAGAAAATGCTGAGCCAACATGTTAATGTACTTGATCGAATTCGCTCGACCTTGAAAGCTTACTATAGGCTCTGAACCATTGGTACTAATAATACCTCACACCCAAACTGAACCTCTGCCACCTTGCAGCGTTGAAACTGAGCACCTAGGATTAAATCCTTCGTCTTTTCACCGACGAACGTACTGTCTACCATTACTGCCTGGACTATTGAACTTGATCTCGTCGCTAAAAAGCATTTTTTTACATGGTAGTCACCAACTATCAAGGCCCTGAAGCCACTCGAGGATAAGGGTTAATCCACTTTAGAATAAGGGTTAATCCACTTTTGATCAATGTGAAGAGTCATGATCTTCATTGCATCTGACGAGGTCTAGACGGCGCTTTCTGTTCTTTACAGAAATCATTGGCTCGCGTCTTGAAACATATCCTCGCAAATTAAATTTCTTTAATCTATTCTTGACAGTAGAAAGAGGGCACTTTTTAACAAGATTACACTCTTGTTGGATTGAGCCGTGTCAAATTTATTTCTATGCTGTGGATCTTGATAGCATTGTTTTCCCCGTTAGAAGTAAATCTAGTAAGACCAGATTTTGAGGCATTGTGAACACTGCCGGTGTTTTAGTGCTTTTGCAGTCTTTCGTGCGGTTTTCTCATCACATTTAAATCTGCAGCTGATTTCTCGATTGGATAAACTAGAAAGGTGGAGCTAATGAGCTGACGATTAACATTCAAGTATTAAAATCAGCAAGTTCGGGGACACCGTTAACAAAGTCCGTCCAATACGAACTACGAAAGGCATTTTAGAACGTTTCTGCTTTTCTCGAATGTGATAACATTTATAGTGGGTTGAAGGCTTCTACTATATGACGGTAAAATACGTTTTAATTTTTACATATTATTTTTATATTGTATAATTTTTATGTTGTCAACGAGGACCTTTCTAAGATTGGAGGAGGGCAATTATGTTTTTTTAATCAATTTTTTTTTATATAGAGCTAGTATTATTAAGATGCATGGTTATTCGCCGGGACAATGTTGTCGTTGTATGGCCAATGTATGTATGATTTTCGGAGTTACCTTCTCCCATATATATATATATATATATATATATATATATATATATATATATATATATATATATATATATATATATATATATATATCATTTTGGATTATTTTGGACCAACTTCCAATTACGTGATTTCCTTGGATTTTACTCGGACTATCCACTTATCAAGTGTTTCCTTTTCAGATTAAATATATTTTTAACTCTTTTTCAAAGTGTTTTAACATGTTTTTTTAAAGTTTGCTCTTATATATATATATATATATATATATATATATATATATATTTATGAATGAGTTGCCTTTTCTTTTTATGTGACGTATTAATTTTTTTCTTCTTATTATTTTATATTAATATCATTACGTGCACCATATACCTATGGAATGCATGTTTGTAATTTTAAGCCTCCATCAGCATCGATCTCACGACACCAGCATCCATAGGCTGGTATTTTACAAATGGGCTACGATGATCACAAATTGAATGCCGATACTTTAGCGCCTTTAAATTTAAGATTTGTAGTTGCCCTTTCTTTTAGCGATATTAAATTGTCATTTTTCTGTTAGCTTCGCGGTTTTTTAAAGAGCTATAATCTTTCTTGTTATTGATAAGTATTTATATATGCATGAGCGCCGCTTATATTTTTATTGGACGTATTTTGTTTTTATAATATATATATATATATATATTATTATTATTATTATTTTTATTATTATTACGTACACAAAAGAGTAACTATGGACATGCATGTTTCTAGCTTTAAACTGTCATCAGCATAGGATAAAATCAAACTCATGACACCAGTATCCGTATATATATATATATATATATATATATATATATATATATATATATATATATATGTGTGTGTGTGTGTGTGTGTGTGTGTATATTTGCTTTATTTGCTCTATCCTGTATATTGAGCAATTCCTATTTAAATGGGATAATACAGAATATTACGACGATTAATATTTTGTAAATCTTATAATCACAGGTTTTCAGACCATCTGGTTGTGGGATAAATCTATTCGTAATTATATATATATATATATATATATATCACATCTTTTATAAATAATTGATATAGTCAGCCTGTCCTTGATGGCCGTATTTAAAAAAATACAAAAAAAAACATGGTCGGTTAAAACACAAGGATTTTTTTACAAAGGAGTCACCACTTATTAAGATCCAGGGGCCACTTGAGGATAAGAGTTAATAAGTGTACAGTTGTCAATGGGATAGCGACGTATTAATTGTTCGTAGTGGAAGTTTGGTAAATTGGATTACTTAAGGAGAACGGCTCACCAAGAACTTTTTTAATTGGACTTGGATACTACCATATAACAATCAACCAAAAAGCAGGCAATTTGATGATAGTTGGAATAATTGTGATAGAGCACACGGTTCTGTTCAGGATCCTGTTCAGGATCCTGAACAGCTACTTTGGACGGACTGAGCATACACCTCTCTTGCATTCTTCATTACTCTTTTACAGTGGTTACTGGCAGTCCTGAAAGGGGCTTTAATATCAGTACATCTATTACGTTGAAAGCAATGGAAAAAAGTCACTTCTGTGCGCAATAGCAGCACGTTCTGGAGATAACCACGGTTGGCTGTAAGGTTTTTGATGGACATTTTCCAAGAGAATGAAACGGTCTATACCTTTAAATAACCATTCCTTTTCTGACATGGAACGCAGAGGTAGATCTAATTTATATATACAGAAGCTATCCCAGTCAGCCATAATATATCGATATAGAGTTCTATGGAGTGGTACGTTTGAGGACTCATTACATTCCTTTTGTTTTTATCTTAACTGGTACATCGAGTAGTCGGAAGATCCCAGTAAAGACAGTACGAAAGATTACTATGGCTCAGGGCAAAATGTGGGAAGAAGGTGTAGGAGACTACTGGGCATCAGTGTCGGGCACATGGGTGAGTTCCTGAACAATTTGAGTGAGGGCATAACAATGGAGAAATCATGACAGAACCATTTCCTCTCATCTGCCTTGTTTGAGTGAGTTTACCATTCCACATTGTAAAGATTGAAGTCTCTACAGACATGAATATTAGCCGAAGGATGAGCAGACAGAATGTTGTCAATTTTCTCAGATATGATTTTAAAGATAGTAACTCCGCTGTTGTGGGGGGGCGATAAAGAGCAAATATAAACGCAGTTGTGTGAGAAAGTGCAGCCCGCAAACACATATAAGGTAATTTAGGATCTTCTCTGGAGATGTCCCTGCCACATGGAAATCCATATTTAATGAAAACACATATTCCATGCCCATGGATATCTTGCGGATCAGATTTGGAAGTTAAGTAAGACTATCTTTTAACTAAGAATTCCTTTAGGGAAATATTCGGTCCAATGCCAGTTTCGCCTACGAATAAGAGGTCTGGTTTATTCTCCTATAGTTGGGTTTCACCCCCTGGAAGGTTTAAACGTATACCCCTGATGTTGGAGAAGGAGACATGCTAGTGGGGGTCCACATTTGATATTGGACGTCCGGGTTTAATCGTGTATTTTTATGGTGATTTAGGATTTGTGGAATAGGTCGAGTCTTGCTTAGAGCAGAGCAGAAAGAAAAGAAATAGAGAAATAGAAACGAAGAAATAATCTTTTGTTTAAGCACATGAAAAGGTAAAACAGTTACAATTATATGGAATCGAGAAGCCCCACCAGAAGCTACTGCATGGTCCAGAAACCATTCATCAAATGGAAGTACAGTGGCTACAGTGGCCCCGGTACTTTGCACCTACAGATAAACACGTCAATTCGACTTAAATAAAGTATAATACTTAATATTATCATTTTTCAAGGGAGAGTAGACAATGCACTATGGATGCATTATCGGAAACTCCCGTTACTCTCGCTCCTCCTAATTTGTACTTCGGTCCTTATTTTAATGGGTGATTTTTTTCTGAAAAAAGGAAGAAAAAGCTGTATTCTAGGTTGGTAGTATTTTGCCTGAACAGTTCCCAGAGTTGTCGGAAAATTTCTGTTTCTATGTCTACCATTGTGGTCATGTAACTAGTAATGGTGCTTGAGGTGAACGCTTTATCTGGGCTGACCATATCCGCCTAATAATCAGGGACCAGAACCGTTGATTAGCCACTAAGGAGGCTACATGTTTGGAGAACTATTATTCCTGATTTTCATGAACTATCTTTCATATTCAATTGTGTCATAGATAAGTATATTTGCTGATAGAGCAAATACATATGACATATAGAAAGTCAGCAAACACGTATCCAAGACAATAACCGAATCATGATGAAAGTACTTCCATTCTCTAGTGAAATAGTATCATAGATAAGTGGGAAAATTACTTTTTTGCTAATACAAAGTTCATTTCCATTAACTATAAGGCACATTTAACTACAGGATTTCACGGCTAATACCGTGTCCTTCGTTATAAAGATGGCCGGCTAGCTGAAAAAATGACGTCATCGCCGAGGTCCCAACAAACAAGATATGTGGAACTCTTGACTGTCAATAATGAACAGTAATTTTTACAGACAGCGTTACAAAACTTCAAAATTGAATTAAAATAAAGAAATAACACGATGATTTATACTGAAACTCATCTAATATTAATAATAATAATAAAATAATAAAAAAAAAACAAGTTCTTTGTTTAAGTATTATAAGCAATTGAATATTTCGTTTTATTATAGATTTTAAAGATTAGAATGCGCTCTTTAATTACTTATAAATTACATTTAAAAAAAAATGAAGGAACACGATTTGATTTGTAGTAAACTTGAAGTTTATTTAATATAATTAAATGAAAATTATGCATGTAAGATTATGAATATTTGAAGCAGAACACAAGCAAAACATTTGATATGAGTTAAGACAATAAACAAATATAAAAATTAAACTTTTTTTAATCAAAATGAGTTTTTATTTTTAATCCAAATGAATTTTTTTTAATCAAAATGAATATTTTTTTTATCAAAATGATTTTTTTTAATCAAAATGAATATTTTTTAATAAAAATGAACAATATTTTTTTTTTAAATCAAAATGAATATTTTTAATCAAAATGAACCACAATCAAAAAAACAATATTTTTAAAAATCGAAATGAATTTTTTTTTAAATCGAAATGAATATTTTTTAAAATCATTTGAACAATATTTTTAAAAATCAAAACTGAAAAACGAACGATGAATTAGTTTAACTGAAAAACGAATGATGATAATATATACACCATGTTCAGTTCTCTAATGCAATATTTAGTTAATTCTAAAATTGTGTAAGTTGTATGGTGCAAAGCAGTATATGTTTCCTTTGTTAACTTACCAGTTCTTCCAGGTATGCTATTCCAAGTTTCTAACCATGATGATGATAAATAGGAGGGACAGTTTGGTAGTATTCTAGGAATAGCACCGTCTCTAAGACATGGATTTTTTAATTTAGCAGTGATTGACTTTCCGGTTTTTTTCATCAAATGCTGTAGTCTCTCGCCGTATGTCTTCAGGTCGAAAATGAAGTTCACATACCTAAAGAAATAATTTAAAAGAAAACCGTACCATATGTCTGACTTTTACAAAAATTACGGGTTTGTATTATTGTACACATAGATTCGAAAAAGTTGTCAAAAAACAAATATATAACAAATAAATGTTATCAAAGGCAAGATAAGTTACTTTTCTACCAAACTGGATATAATTTTGGTGTTTTTATTCAGTGTAACATGTTTATTCAGCTCGAAAAACATGCAGTGTTTACCGATAAATTCAAAATGGCGGCCGACTCTTAAGCACGGTAAGTTCGGGAAAAGGTGTTATAAATAATAAACTAGACAAAATACTGTTAAAAATTTGCTCAATATATATTACCGTGACATAGGTTGACATATATTCGGTGTTTTTTTTAATAGTATTTTGTCTAGTTTATTATTTATAACACCTTTTCTCGAACTTACCGTGTTTAAGAGAGAGTCGGCCGCCATTTTGAATTGTCCAATACATCGGTAAACACTGCATGTTTTTCGAGCTGAATAAATATGTTACATTGAATAAAAACACAAAAAATATATCCAGTTTGGTAGAAAAGTAACTTATCTTGCCTTTGATAACATTTATTTGTTATATATTTGTTTTTTGACAACTTTTTCGAATCTATGTGTACAGTAATACAAACCCAAAATTACATGACAAAAAAAGCGATAAGATAGAAAAATAATTGTTAATGAACTTTTTTTTGTTGTTGTTGACTAAAATAGTCATAAACAATTTTTGGTAAATATGAAGAATTACTTCACCTTGGAAAATTCCTTTATAATTCCTAATTTTATAGATTTTTGAGGTCGCTGTAAACGAAAATAACATTTAAAATTAAGGCAAACGAGTAGTTTCCAAGAAATGTTAGTTAAAAAAGTGGGGGGTCACTTTTCTATAATTATTTAACGTAAACTGACCATCCATTTTGTGGCCACTATTTACCCTCGGAAAATCCTTTAAAATTCCAGGAAACAAGTAGTTTTTTTGTTTTTTTTAAAGATATCTTAGAAAATACTCGTTTGCCTTAATTTTAAATGTTATTTTCGTTTTCAGCGCACCCGAAAACTTATAAAAGTGGTAATTTTAAAGGAATTCTCGAAGGTGGAGTTATTCTTCATATTTAACCATTTTTTTTAAAACATTAATAAATTCATGAAGTATTGTTCAGTAAAAAAATAATTAACCTAAAGAAAAAAACCATGTTTCTTATTTAAGATTATTTCACCACATAACAAAAATAACATGCAAAATCATTTTTTATATCCACATTTTCAGTTTGTTAAAATACGTTAATAATCTGAATTGTAACACCACGAGTGAACGCGCGTTTTTTTCTTTTTAGTTTAGTTTCATATATATATATATATATATATATATATATATATATATATATATATATATATATATATATATAAGTATTTTTTAAATTTTATCTTTCTAGCTTTAAAAATGTTTTTAAATTTTATCAGCCGGCATAATTTATTTTTAAATATTGAAAAATTTCAGGAAAATTAATTTTTGCTAGATTTTTAAAACATGTGTGTCAACAGCTTAAAAAATCGTCTCTTCAAAAGAACGTGTTTTAAAGAGTCGATAATGTAAATGTCTCGCATTTTCCTTAGTTTTGTATGCTGTAAAATTTTTTTATTAATATTACCAATTTATTTGAAGCTTCTTCTTTTGAATGGTAAAAAACTTAGGATGATAATCTTGAATTAAATTATAGTTACATCGTGTTAAATACAGGGGTGGAGCACGTTAAAACTTACTTTGCTGAATGGAGATGGTGTAAAATCTTGTCTTTTTACTGCATTAATACATAGACAAGATAATTCTTTATCTTTCGGAAATGAAAATACTGTAACTTTCGGTCCTTTACGATAATTTCCTCTGCAATTTGGAACGATGCACCGTGAAGGCATTTTGATAAAAAAAAAATATTACAATACGTTACGATATCTACCGGTGACAACAGTTGGTTGCTTGAGTCAAGCAATGCTTGGCACCGGTAAAGGGACTATCCGTGATGATGTCAGCAGATTAAATTATTTTTGCCCACCGGCCATCTTGTCTTTTAAGACGGTCTTGCTAATACCCTATCCTATAATCTTTTATTATAAGATATATGACTAGCATTCAAATGAATTAATGCAAATACATAGATAATATTATCAAGGCTGCTATAGGTAATTTGGTATTCCTCTACCCTTTAAGAAAATTATCATACCTGCTGGTATCATATGTTTCTACAATGTCACTATTTACTTTAGGCAACTGCAGTATTAGCCTCTTGGTTGATAGAAAAGCATCTATTTCAGTATTTTCTCATCACTTTAATGTTGTATCTTTTTCGACATGCTATCTGCACTGTTCCCCTTGATTTACCAACTGATCCGACGAAAAAAGTCTGCCTTTGTTATGCTGTCGTATCATAAAATGAGCGTTTGTATATTGGTTGAAATGTGAATGGAGATGATATATTAAAACGTGTCTATTTATAAAAGATTGAGTGTTTAATTATCTTACGAGAGTTAATGTCGTTGTGTGTGTGTCGTCTAGTGGTCTTTCTATTACATATGTTCATATGCTGTTAAGTGTGAATATGTGTGTGACATGTCATTTGAACATACCTTCTGCCATGTTGTTGGTCCATCTGGAAATTCTCGTCTGTGAGGGAGACTTAATACCTGTTTTGGGGACGAAGATTTATTTCACACCAAGACAAGAAATTGGTTCTATAGTTTTTTTATTCACCTTCCAGTTTGTTCACAGAAGTAAGGGAAGTGAATTTGGCCTGTGGTTTCTTCTTTTATGTCTTATTTCTACCACGTCAACGTTCGTTCCCCACCCCCAGCGAAGGGGAGGAGACAATGGCGAAACCGTCCTCTCTCGTCCAAGTCGCAACCAAATCTCCTCGATTCAGCTAACCTGATCACATGACTCACACGCAATCAAATCAGCTGATCTTGACTTCCGGTCAACGTGTCTACACTATAACTCATACATCTCCTTCTCTCTCTCTCACTCTCTCTATCCATTCTCTAACACCTTTACTGTAGAAGTCCTCATATGCCAGCAGTTCTTCTAATTTAACAGCTTTTTTTAACCTGTTTCAATTGTTCTACTGCTCGCAAGTTTACTCATTGTACGAACGTGCGGATATTTTAATTACGTTTAAACAACTTCTATAGTGCAAAACCTTGTTTTATATATGAATTTAAATGCCTACCTTTCTATACTAAATATCTATCTTCAGCGCAAAACTTACGATGAGAATATAAAAGAAACGGAACAATTGAAAGATGTAGACAATGACTGAGTCGTTTAATTGAATTTTCTCAAAACTTTATTTACCTTACAATCTATTGTCATCCCATGCAGAGCACAAAAGATTAAATCGTCTCTGCTTTACAATGTAATAAATGTGTTCCATCTAAACTATCTACTAAATAATTAAAGTGTTGGAAAACGATATAAAACGCCAGTCGTAGAAAAAGGAATTTGAATTTTCGCTTATTTTTTGTGGTCTTGCTATAAAACAGAATTTATTGAGCTGCGTATTGTTTTGTAAAGCAACTCGATTTAAGATTTACAACCATATGTTTGGATTCTTTGGCAGTGCTTCTAGATATTCTTTTGTGTTCAGCGTTATGAAAGATGAACGAATCTTAAAATCTTAGTTGCATACAAAGGAAGCAAATTTATTGAAATCAAATGAATTGAATTTTCTACAAAAAATATATAGTATAATTTTACTTCATACACCTGTATTTATACTTGCACATAGGAATTAGCATTTAGATTGTAATATTTTCCAACGTATTTCTGCATTCATCAATGTAGTTCATTATGACTATGACATTTTGAAATTCATATAGAAACGAAAATGGTACGGTAACAATTATTTAACACATGTTTTATCTCATAGCTGGGTGGAACTCTAGTGAGATTCATAAGTTTGCCAACAATTTCAAAAAGGCTCAAGTTAGTGAGCCGAACAAAAGGCAACACATGCATTTTTTAATTGTGTACACACACTTAACACTTTACAGTGCAGTAACTTAGTGACCTATTTATATTTTTTCTGTTGAAATTCGATCTCTTACACTCTCTATTAAAGATAAATAGGTATGTATCTATATATTTATATACAAATAAATAGCTGTACTTGAAGTTTTCATTCAAATCTTGGCGAAACAAACACATGCATTTCCTAACAAACAGAAAGAGGCGTTTTAAAGCTGCTGATGCTATACGATGAGACAAATCTTCACTGTATTTTCGCGCATGAAATACAAATGGCAATAATTCTTCTTGTTAATATAATGACATGTGAAAGGACGTGTTTTCTATAGCTGTTAGAACTGACAATAATAATTTATATATTCAAATCAAAAACCTAATTTAATGGTTTAAAATCACATATATATACATATATATATATATACATAAATATGTACGTATATATTTATATATATATACATATATATGTACATATATATTTATATATATATATACATATGTAGATATATATGTACATATATATATGTACATATATATGTACATATATTTATATATATATTATATATATGTATTATATATATATATATATATATATATATATATATATGTTATATTGCTGTGGTCCTGTTTAGTGGGTAATATCTGTGCTGTCACTCACTAACTCACACGCGCGCGCGCAAATAACGAACGTTTATAAATTTTTATTTCCCCGCGTATTTACACAAAAATAAGTTCTTCCAGCGACGATATAATTTCAAATGCGCCCACACGCTGTTCTCACAACAACAACAGAAAAATGGACATATTTCTGGCGGACATAGTTGAAAACATTACAACGTAACACAAGCAACTAATGAGAAAATTTAGAAGATTTTCTTTTTTTAACGCTTTTCCAAAAACACAAATACCAGCAGCAGCAACCTTGTACTGGAGCCGGTTCAACAAGTTTTTAAACGCAACAAACCATTCTTCTTCCCTTCATTTCCTCTTCTTTCTTCCTCTCTTCTAGCTCCGACGTGACACTAGAACGTGGTCACGTTTTCACCTCATCGTCGTTTTCAAATCTGTCGAAACCATAATTACACACGCCACGCGTGCTGCCAAAATCAAACTTCTGCACACACGCACCCATTTTCGTACATTTTCTATAAGAATTAAGAAGAACGGACTAGATTCCTCACGGAACTTTTGAATAAGGCGAACTTCGCCAGTTAAAACACAAAATTCAAATAAGGGCATTATTTTCACAAAAGACTTTCACCTTCCAATTTTATTATTTTAAGGAAGGACTTTCATCTAACATGGCCTTTCAATTTAAAAACTCCTTAAAGGATGTTTCTCACCTACTTTGAACATTCTAATCATAATGATTTCTCAAGAACTCTTACCGAGCGGGCATTTCCTTGTTCATCTTGTTATTTTCGTTGAAAAATAAAATCGGTGCATTTTAAACGAGAAGGGGATGTCATTTTGTTTTATTCATTCTTTTTATTATTTTGTTTGGGACAGAGGAATTTAATTTCACTTAAACTTCTTTTCCCCTACAAATTGGTGACACCCGACCGTTAGATGAAACATGCACTTCCTTCTGTACCCTGAAACGTATAAATCGGCGGTTATCGCGCACGAGCAGATAAGAGAGAAAACATACCTGCTCTGACCGAGGACAATTTACGCATCTCTCCTTTTTTTTTTTTCGTACCGGGCTATGAAATTACATCCTTCTTAAACCTACAAACACGATGCAGCACACAAGTGAGTGTACCTAACACTTCGCCGCAGTTTCACATCACGTTATTCTCCAATTTAAACCGGGACCGCAGACATCCGTCTACATCGACTCTTTGCCTACGCAAAGAACAAATACCGGACAATTTAAAGGCTTTCAAACCATTTTCCGGATTAAATCAATCGAAACAAGAGCATGGATTCTGTCACTTTCAGAAATATATCCAGCCACTCTATCGTAAAATATCTCGGTATTTAACCCAGCCAACATAAATCCTGGTTCATCCAAATCCATGCTTTATTCGATGCGAGGCGGATAACTTCACAAAGGACACGATACACTTAGCTGGTCGAGAAATTATCTACCGACGTCGTGGGGAGGGTAATAGATTTACTCGAAAATATACCAGAAGAAAACCATTACGACCGGCTGCAGGAAGCAATTCTAAAACGAACTGGCTTATCCAACGAGTCGATGCTACGCAACCTCTTTACGCAGGTCGAACTTGGAAACCACACCCCGTCGCAGTTGTTACGTTACATGCGCACCCTTTTTGGAGATAACAAGACGTCGGAGAATATAATGAGGATTTTGTGGCTGGATAAACTACCAGCATCAACAGTACAGATCCTCGCAACAACAGCAGAAGGGACAGGGCCTGACAAAACGGCGAAAATAGCAGACCGGATTCACGAAAACCTTCGAGCATGGCGAGTAAACTAGCTACAACAACAGCCTTCGCAACGAACAGATGAGGAGCTGGCTGAGCTAATATTAACGGTTGAGAAGCAGTCTAAAAAAATATAGGATTTACTCAAGGCAGATTGTCAAGACTCACATCACAACAGGTCGCCCTATAGACGAAGGAGTACCAGCAGAAGTAGAAACGTGGAACGCGACAGAGCAGACGCACACTGTTTCTACCATAGTAAATTCGGCAATAACGCGCGACGCTGTACCCACCCTTGTTCATTCAGTAACAGAACAAAACAGGGAAACAAGAATGTCAGCCAGTAAAGACGACGACTGTCGCTGGACCCTCCGTAAACGGTCGTCCAGTCTATATCTATGACAGCACCGACGAATATAATTTTCTAATAGACGCTGGCGCCGACGTAAACGTAATTCCACCGCTGACCAGTCAGAAGATTACGACCCAATTGTATCACTTGCAAACAGTCAACGATACCAAGATATCCACATTCGGGGATAAATCACTGATCATCAACATCGGCTTGAAGCAAACTTTCACGTGGATTATTACCATAGCCAACGTAACAACGCCCATAATAGGAGCGGATTTCCTAGCGAAATTCAACTTGTCCGTGGACATGGCAAACCAAACATTAAAAGACAACCAAACTAAGTTGGTGGTTACAGGAGTCTCCACTCGATACCAGTCAACTTGTATCAGCCCTGCCCTTTCTGAGGACCCATCTATGCGTCGATTACTAAAAAAAATCCGAAGCTGCCTCAGCCATTCGGGGACACGGACACGGTCAAGCACCGTGCTAAAGACTACATTAAAACGACCGAACAACCAGTCCACGCCACCCCTAGAAGTTTAAAAGTGTATGTATACCAAATAACGAAGGAAGAATTTCAGCACATGCTAAAACAAGCGCATAGTCTTCTCTCTTACACATGGTGCAAAAATCTGACAGCACATCCTGACGCCCATGCGGGGATTTCAGAATATTAAATGCAAATCCTGTACTAGATAGATATCCTATTCCTCACATCCCCGATTGTGCGATCAGATTACAGAACGCGACAATATTTTCGAAGTTGGATCTAGTGAAGTCATCCTACCAAGTCCCCGTAGCAGAGAAGGATATCCACAAAACAGCCTTGGCCACACCATTTAGACTTTACGAATCCACTCGTATGCCCTTCGGACTTCGAAACGCTAGACAAACTTTCCAACGCTTAATTGACGAGGTTTTCAGAGGGTAGCCATTCATATTTTCATACATGGATGACGTTCTGATTGCTAGTAAAAACCTTCAGGAACATAAACAGCTCCTGGGGCAAGCTTTCCATGGATTACCTCATTACAGCCTAAAAACACACGTTGAAAAATGCATCTTCGGCCAATCAGAAGTAAACTTCCTCCGACACACGATCGACAAGGTTAACTATTCCTTGGTATTTACCGGAAGAGCCCATCTGCGTGTCCTAACTACTTTGACGGGTGGAACTCAATATCAAAATTGTAATTGTTCCTCATCTTTGGAGCATGTTTGCCGTTTGTGTAGTCCACCCTTTCTTCGGTCGAAAGATAGAAGTAAGTGGCTTGTAGTCTATTTGAATTTGAAAAGTTATCCATGGAGAAATCTGTGAAATTTTTCTACCGCGAAAATGATGCTAAAGGATTCTTCCTCTACCTGGGAATAATTCCTATCCGCAGGTGGTAGAGTTCTCGACGCGTGTGCTACTGGTTTCGTAGAACCGTCGGGTATTTTATGCAGGATTCACGCGCCGATTTCATATACGCTCGCGTAATATGTGACGATAGTTTCCTAAATCTGGGTTATAATGGACCAAGAATAGATTCGATGTAGGTACCATTTTTATCTTTTCGAACGCAATCTTGCATTCTGCAAACCTTCTCCTTCCTACGTAGTTTATTTAAAGGCGCGCCCAATGTGTGCATATTAGGAATTAAGGCTTGATAGTAATTAGCTAAGCCTAAAACAACTTTGAAGTGTTGTTATGTTGTGTGGCTCAGGCATTTTTCGATTGCCATGGACCTTCTACCATTCCTATCTAGTATCTGCACTAGGTATTTTATTTGGCCGAGGAAAAAATCACATTTGGTGCCTTTTAGTGTGAAGCCAAACCCGTTTGTATCATGAATAATGTGTTTTCTTTGTTACTCTGTAAATTTGTTTTTCAATCTAATATCGTCCAGGTATCCGATTGAAAAATCAAGGCTGCTCAACATTGTGTCCATTATCTGTTGAAAGATAGCTGGTGTGACTTTGATCCCGAAAGCTAACCTATTGAACTTAAACAGTCCCTTGTGAGTGGTAATGCACAACATTTTTTAGCTTTCTTCCTCAACGGACATCTGTAGGTATGCTTTGCTCAGATCTATTTTTGAGAATATTTCCTTCCATTCAGTTTCGTACAAACTTCCTCGAGGCTGGGTAGTTGGTAATAATTAACCTTAAGCGCTGCATTCAACGCAGTCGGGAAATCTGCGCAGACTTTTATATGCTTCAATATTTTGTTTATATCCAGGGTGAGGGCAGTCCACTCGTTATTCTCGACTAGGCACAAAATTCCTCCTTTGACAAGTCTGCCCATTTCTACGTGGATTTTTTGTATAGAGCCAAATTGTGCGTTGCGTCTCTGTTTGAAGACTAGGGTGGCACTGTCTTGTAACTTGAGCTTTGCCAGCAGTCTAGTTTGTCCGGAAAAACATTAGGCCATGACTCATTTGGGCCTTTCTTTAGTTTTTCAGCTTCGGTCGTAAGGTTGTCACCTTTTTGACAAAATTCGCCGATGGGCGAGTCCCAGAGTTTTTTTTTCTTTTAAATCCAAAAATGGTTATTCGTGTTTTTTAATCAAAACATCTTGCGATTATTTTTTAATACAAACATCCTGTGTGTTTCTCAATTTAACGTTATGTTATTAGACGTTATGTTATTAGACGTTATGTTATTAGACGTTATGTTATTAGACTTTAAAATCTTATTCTTTCTCCAGTTATTGAACGAGCAACTTTATCGGTTTTCATTTTAGATTTTTTATCATGTATGGGGATTTACAATGGAAAAATCCGAACCACTGTTAAGTTTAAGTCTAACATCTTGTCCCCAATTTTTACCGTCACGCACTTCCGTAAATCCTTGTCCTCCGCTTTAGTCCTCGTTGTTTGTACGTAGCTCCTCCGGTATCCTTTTCTATGCAATATGAAGCTTCGTGTCTCTTGTGCTTGCACCAGTCACATTTCCGGGAACGGTTTAGACAATCTTTCTGCTAATGGATTTCTCAACATCCTGGACATAGATAACTGGAACCTCCGGCTCCTTTTGGAATTTGTTTAGAGAGTAAGATGTTTTTTTGTTCTTCGTGCCTTTATAATGTCTTCTTTACCTGCCCCCCTTTATATACTTTTGGAGTCGTGATTATCCGAGATGATTCTTTGATATTCCTCAGCCAATTGTTGAAGGATTATATTTGGTTCTTGTTTAGTGCCCGGCGTCTGAGTTCAGCGTCCTTGGTCGACACTAAGCCTTGAATGAAAAATCAGGACCATAAGGTTGTCGACCGCCAATGAGGATGGTCGGAAGTCGTCACTGTATCTATTTACGACTGAAGCAAATGTGGTGTAATCCTTATCTTTTTGTGTGTCAGGTGAATGTATTTCCAGTTTTTTATGGAATAAGCTGATTTTTAGACAGCATAATTCTATCAAAGATTCTGTTGTTTCGTCGAAGGAAAATTCGCTCGTCTATTTCAGGATTATGTTGTTCACGAACTCATCATGTTCCGTAGCTCCCAATTTTTGTAATAAAAGACGGACTTTCGTCTGCTCGCTCCATGATTTTTTTTATTATTTTTTATTACATTTTCACCCCAAACAAGGCACATTGCCATTTGATGTAGGGGGCTACTATCAGGGGCAACAACTACTGGGGTACTATGTAGGGATTTGGGCAGCAAGATGTCGGTTCACGTTATACTTGGACTTCTGCATGTCAGTACTGTTGGAGAAGCAGGGACCTGGGATGGAATTCCAGAGTCTGGCGGTTATGGGGAAGAAACTATTAGAGTAAAAATTTATTTTATATCTAGGGATCTCTACAGTGTGAGGGTGGGATCTAGCAGCCTATCGGGTATGTCGAGGGTGCTTAAGCAATCCTGAATACGTCACAAAATCTGGGAAAATAGGCTTCAAAAGTCCATTCCTCTTCGAGACGATAGTGATATGTTTTTAATGCTGACCAGATAGCGAGCGGTTAATGAAAATCATCTCTGTCTGACTCGTTTCTCTCTTGGTTCGCTATTATTTAGTTAGCAATTCCAATTTTTTTTGTCTATGTCGTCATTTCCAGTAATGTTTTTTTCTGAATTGCCTTCTTTCCTCTCCTCTCCACTTTCCCTTTTTCTCTTTCTCGTTCCGCTTCACTTCCTCTTTTTTTCTTTTTATCTTCCTTTTTAACTTCTTTTTTTCTGGGATTCCAGTCTTAGTCTGCTGTAAACGTATCGTTTCAAATAGTTGTATTTAAAGCTTTTTCATTTCAAAAAATAAATAGACTCACGAGATAAATCTGCGTCTAAGAAATGCTAAACTGAAAAATCGAAGCTTTACTCAGAAGATATGCGAAATTAATATTCACGAAGAAAAAAAGTCACGTACACGTGGTTTTAACAGAAAATGTTCAATTTACTACAGAGAACAAAATATGATTGAGAATTTTTTTTAACTATCTCTCGCAAAAAACAAAAAGAAAAAAAAAACAACGAACTAATACGAAGAATGTTGTGTCTAGAAGAATACCGAATAATTAAACAAATTGAAGTTCCTTTTCGTAATAAAAATTCAATCAGGTATCCACCTCTTTGTCCTTAATTCTCGTAATGGAGTAAATGCAGTTTCGATTCTTCGTAGAGTTGATATTATTTTTTTCCTTGTTGTTTTACACAGAAAACGAACATTATGCAGACTATCGACATCCAAAATCATAAGTCACAGTAAAAAATATTTTCTCAAATATATACTGTAAAATAAAAATAGCTTATTGGAAAGAGGAACAATTTAGATAATGTGCATCAGCGAAAGTCGGCCAGCTCGCAAGAAAAAGTTGTTACTTTGGTTTTTTTTTTATTTTTCCGTTTGATAGTTTCAAACCAAAAATATTCACATTAAACGAACAGTAAAAAAAATAAAGCCTTTTTAATAATGAAAAAAATCTATTGCAATAAAAATGTCTTACTTCAAATTTGCAAATTTTGCATGACTTGCACAAACAGAATGTTTGAAAGGAATTACGTCAATTCTTAAGCAATAGAGAGCGGTGTAGATTTTTTAAATATAAACTTTTCCCGGGGTGAGGTCGTTTTTCATTGATGAAAAAAAAACTTTCTAGCGATTATCTTTACTTTTTGAAAAAAATGTAGAAAATTATTTTTGTTGAACAGAAGTTACTCGTTATCGAAAGAAACTTGTGGGATCTTTTCCGAATCCATACGTCTTAATACAATATTAAGATGAAAAATCCTGCGAGCGGTTAAACTGCCGGTGTGCAATTTGCTCGACAGCAGAAATTTCTGGCTTACATAGTGCCAGAGGAATCCATATTATCATGGTTATAGGCGTGGAAACTACCTCAGAACTCACCCCCACACACACACGGACACACACACACACACACACATATATATATATATATAATGAAATACTGAAATGCCGTAGGATTAAATATTTAACAGTAATTATTATTTGTACTCCTTTGTCAAACAATAAATTTTGTCGTAATTCTACATAATTAAACTAACAATTTCCATAAGGTTCGAACATTGTTAATAAGCGTACTCATCTTAGCATCAACCGAATAGCGTAACGGTTAAAAGCGCTAAAAGTTTACACATACATTTATACTTTCGTATCTTAATCTATGTGATTAAATTAAGTAATCTATCTATCTATATCTATCTATCTATCTATCTATCTATATCTATCTATATCTATCTATCTATCTATCTATCTATCTTCTATATATCTATAAAAACAGAGATGTGTGTGCCACAGACGATTTCTGATTGGTTAATCCAATAATCACATCTCCTAAAAAACTATGGTTCGTAGGCTTTTAACGATACCATAAAATATTATGGCTTTATTTATTGTCCATCTTGGAAGGGTTTAATTTTTTCCTAACTTGCGATTTACAAATTACAAAGATACGAAACTAACTTACAATCTAACAATCGAACCTCCGACATCACGGCCGTCATTATGAAACTAAACTAAAAAAAAAAAACCCGCGTTCACTCGTGGTCTTTACATTTCGGGTTTGGGTACGTGTGCAGTTTTCCATTGACATTAAAAAATGGAAATATTTTTAAAAAAATATATTGTACGTACTTGTCATGGGATAAAGTTTTCCTACAGAAAAAATCACGTAATTTCATCAAGTAGTTATTTTTTTATAGCGAAAAAAGAAAAAAATCAACGCTACAAGCGAAATTAAACAGAAAGTTCAAGTAGGGGGATTTCCCCCTTTTTTTTATAGCGAGGCCAAATTTCGCGAATTTGGCCATTTTTTAAAGCAGTTTGGCCTTCAAAATTTCTGTTTGGCCATTTTCTTCACCGATGAAATAAAAGAAGCAAATAAAAACAACGCAATAAAACTTTTAAAAATACGGCACACTTTTGTTGTTCTTGTTTGTTTTTTTTTGGTAATTTTCCTTATTTTTTTATTTTTTCAAGATAATACTATTAAATGGACACTATTATGCCAAATTAGCACCCCCTCCAAAAAAAAAAATGCACAAAAATTCGAGATTTAAGGTTTTGACGAGATAATTTAGCGAATTGTCCGGACTATTGCGAGATAACCATCCATTAGTTTTTCCTGAAATTTTGCCACAAATTGTATTTCATTACATAGATGTGCATAGTAACAACATTTTTTTGCCGAAAATTCCCGTTGCGTCTCCAGATTTCATCGGTGAAGAAAAAGGCCAAACAGAAATTTTGAAGGCCAAACTGCTTTAAAAAATAATATTTAATATATTCAACGATTTGACCTTTGAGAACTCTACCAAACTCCTCCTACAATTTTGGGTCTAAACAGTAAACACGTGATATTTTAGATATAGATTCCTTGGACATGGATCTAACTTATTAACTTTACTTGATCCCTAAACAATAAATGTTAAAAGGTCATAATAGGGGTCAAAGTTTTAAAAAATTGACCCTTTTTCTTTTTCTCAGCATTAACCTCAAAACACCTGGGCAACGCCGGGCACCGATTGCTAGTCATATATATATATATATATATATATATATATATATATATATATATATATATATATATAGGATTACTTAATTTAATCACATAGATTAAGATACGAAAGTATAAATGTATGTGTAAACTTTAAGTATTTACTTCAACAGTGCTCAATATGTATGGTAGAGCTAGGTAGTAAGTTATAAAATATATATGGCAGTTAAGCTACACAGAATATTCCGCGTTTCACCCACGCTAGGATTCATCAGGATTATATATATATATATATATATATATATAAGTATATATATATATATATATAATAAAAAATCTATCTATCTAACATATCAATCTACCCAAACTTTCATATCTTGTATGTATATTTACTTATATTTTACTATATGCATTTACTTACTTTCTTTCTTGCTTTTCCTAAATTTTCAGATACCGGCCATCCTCTCCCCTTATATAATTTATATTTTCATTTTATATTTCATTTTTTATTTTTTATTTTTTATTTATTGTTTATTTATTATTTATTGTGTATTTATTAATTAATTTATTTATTTTCCATTTAGTATCTTCTAAGAACTCTTGTTGACATTTCTTTTAGTGATGACCATTACATTTCAGTTGACCTATATTATTTTGCCCTATATACATTTTTCGCGACTTTTAACATTTCCTGTCTGGGTCATTTTTACATTTGTTTTTCTATTTTATATTTAATTCTATCACCATTTAATTTTTTCTCCTCTTCTTCTTCCCTAATCTTTCTTATTTACGTTTATATCTCAGCAGTAGAGTGAAAAGCATATCTTATTTTTCTTTTATTAATATTATTGGAATTTTTTTCCTTTTTTCCCTTGTACCCATTTTTGTGAAGTATTCCATGGATTTCTGCCTTTTTATTATTTTGGAACATCTTTCAATTGCGGGGTTTCCTTGGATTTTACTTGTGCAAATGGAAATTCAATTATCTTTCTTGAAGTTATATATTTGGATTTTACCGTCACTGGATTATTTACCTTTCACCAGACTATCCATTCACGGGTAATCACCTTTTTCTTCACCATATTCCCTCTGCTTCACTTTTTTGTTATCAAGTAAGATGTTTGACTTACTTGTTGTTTCATCAAATACTTTTGCATGCAAAATCCGATCCCGCATTTTGATAATCCCTATCATCTGATGAGAAGGAAAGTATTTCTTCGAAACTCCGCGCATTAAGGACTATTCACTTATCTAGTGTTTCCTTTTCAAATTAAATATGTTTTTAACTCTATTTCAAAGTGTTTTTAACATGTTTTATTAACTGTTTGCTCGTATATATATATATATATATATATATATATATATATATATATATATATATATATATATATATATATAAACACTAATTAAATATAATTTTTGGCGTACAATGTGGAAGCATGGTCATTTTTAAAAGTTAGAATATCCTAGCGTCGTAGAGAATTTAAATCATTCCGATTGCATTATTCTCAATAAGTAACCCTCAAAGCATTTGTCTACTGAAATAATTTATTTGACGAAACTCCAAGAATATGCTAATATGATGATGAAGCTGAAGTCAATTTTTTTTCTGTTCACACATTAAGCATGATTTAACCCTACTCCTTTAATTATACAGCGATATTTTTCACTACAAAGAAAACACTATATTTTTTGTGATCGAAATCTCTATAGACGATTCTTTATATGTACAGCGCTTTACACCAATAATGACACCGGAAATACATACATACATACATATCAATACACACACATACACACATACACACGCACACACACATATATATATGTGTGTGTGTGTGTGTGTGTGTGATACAGAGAGAGAGAGAGAGAGAGAGAGAGAGAGAGAGTATGTATGTGTCTCTGTGTTTGAGTATGTTAGTCTGCTTGTTGATTTCGGCGCGTTTTATTAGTTGATTAGACAATTTTGTACATAAATTATTTAGATATAAATAACAAATTATTAAACTTACTCAGGATTTTCTTTCTTGTAACTTTTACTGTAAAATTAATAAAAAAGTTAATGATAAAATTTGTCCGGTCAGTTAGTGTAACAAAACATCCAAACAAAAAATATGGGCCATGTTATGTAACATTTAATATTACTCATTCTTCCACCATTTAACTAGCCGGTGTTTTAGAACAAAGAGTACGCAGAAAAAATATCCTGTCTTTCATCAACTCTGTCTTGTTTTGTTTTTTCTTAAAAAGATGTTTTCACAGTTCGAAATTGCCACGCATAAAGGCTCGTGTAGAATAAATCAGATTGCATTATATGTTGATGAACTTTCCTTTGTTACATATATGGCACAAGGCTGTAACCTAGCAAATATTTTTAGTACATTTTAAGAATTCAAATGTGTGTGCTTGCGTGCATGTGTTTATTATCACGAAATCATTATTCATTTTTATTTGTTAATTTTTTAATTGAAATTTTTTTATAATTATTAACAAAAATGCATTTTCTGTACTCCTGGACAGCGTCAACTAGATACAGTTATTACAGGGAAAGATACGCAAATTTCTATCATTTATTGTGGTGAAAATGGAAAAGGCTTATCGCAAAACATGATCGTGTCTGTCTGTGGTGCAGGCTGAGAAGGAAAGATGAAAAGATCCGAGATGGTGACCGTAGTCTTTTAATGCCAGGTTCGCAAACAGTTCTTGAAAAATCACGAATCACATGTGATTTTGAGGTGCGCACAATAAAAGCAGGTTTCTGGGGGGAGTGGGCCGAAGCGTGCAGATCTGTTTAGAGTAAACATCGTCAGACTTTTCCAAACTTTTTTTTTACATCGGACTTGTAGGCAACTATATTGTTGTTTGTCAAGAAGCAAGCTAGCAGAACCGTGTTCCATAAGCGGGCAGTTCCAAGTAAGAAGCGTTCAGACCTGTGTAAGTGAACATCGTACGTCTTTCTCGAACTTGTTTGTATTGGATTGAAAGGCAATCATATTATAGTCGGTCAAGAAAAAAAACCAGCAGAACGCTGTCTCATTGGCGGGCAGTACTAAGAAAGAATCGTTCCGACATGTGTAGGGTGAATATGGTCGTGCAAATTGTCAGAAATTTCCGATCTCTTTATTGACATCAAAACTGGCACCGCTTATATTTTAGAACGTTCGTTCTTATAGTTTTCCTCGTTTACTCGATTACACTTGTACATATTCTAAATATTATCTAAGAAATTATCGAAAAAATTAAGTTTGCACAACATCTATGAGAACATTATTCCGTTTGTAGTTTTGTAATAACATTTTTATTTATTACTTTTCGTCTAGCTTATTGCATGCCATATATGTCCGTTGACATTACACATCCGCACTTATTTTCTTGGTCTAAACATTATGTTAGAGGCGACGGACTTTATATCCAAATGTCTCGGAAAAACATATTATTATTATTATTATTATTATTATTATTATTATTATTATTATTATTATTATTATTATTATACACATATATGGTTTACTATAAATTTCTTACTAGAGATTAATAAATAATTGGTAATTTGCAAACAGTGTTTGTCTGTCATTCTCCTTGTCATAAATTTCTAAACCAAGTCGTATTAAACTGACTTGTATTCCCAAATCTTCAATTAAAGAGAATATAGGTGTTTATCTAAATTTCGCCACTCCACAAATACCTTATACTAGATTAATAATACGGGACCAATTGAATAATACATATCAATAATAACGACAAAACATCTGTTCTGTTTCAGCTATTTCTAAAGCGTGTTAATATGTACGTCATTGGAATACAAAAAACTATATGTCTCTTTTTCATATCAGATATATATAATTACTGCGTTTGACATTTCTGAATTTCTAGAACTGTCTGCGCTGTTCTTTTCTAAACATTTAATCTATTAACCATTGAAAAGCAGATGCTTTTAGCAATTTTGTACTTCCTGAATAGATGAGACAATACCAGGTTTTGAAGTGTAGCCAATATTTTATATTTTTTTAAATCATAAGCAAATACCAATTCCTTACCAAGCTGTTCTTAAGAATTCAGCACTGTTGAAGTAAACACTGACAATCAGTACATAAAATATCATATATTATAATATTATATATGGATACGTCAAATAATAATACATATTGATAATAAGTATTTTACTTGTGTAGTTGTTGCTCCCGAATTCAATGGAACTACAGAGTTATAAGCTAAAACTATATAAAAGTAAAAAGTACGAAATAGAGTTTTTTTTTAAATTTTAGAAAATATTATTTTTTATATATAAGCATATATAGTTGTTATTTATTGCAAAAAATATGGTAGCAATGAAATTAGTTTCAAAAATAGTTATATTATTTTCAAATCTGCGATAGTTTTAGGGATTTGATTTTTTGTTTGTTTCATTTTAATAATTTAACATTCTAAGTGAAATGTATAGAATTTCGTTGTCTTTATGTAACTATAAAATGTTACATTGGAAAAGTTTTTTTAAAAGTGTAACATAATTTATTGGTAAAATATATTTCATATTAACATAACAATATAATCTATGCAGCAATTAAAATCACGATTGTTTGTATCTTAATCCCATAATCATTACACCAAAAGCACACGCACACACACATACACACACATATATATATATAGAGAGAGATGTGCGTATATATTTGTGTATTTATCTGTATGTGTATATATGTTTATGTATATATGTGAGTATGTATATGTGTATAAGAGTTGTGTGTATGTGTGTGTATGTCTGCATCTATATCCAAGTACGTCTGCCTATAGATTGTTGATATATATATATATATATATATATATATATATATATATATATATATATATGTGTGTGTGTGTGTGTGTGATGGCGTCTGTGTCTATATATGGATGTGTAGAAATTTACATATGTATGTGTATGTATGTATGCGTATTTGCGCAAGCGTTAGCGTATATTTAATTCTTAACAATGTAAAATACCTCATTGTCAACTGAAATGAACAAGTCGCTTTATAGCGACTACGAAACTTTTAAATGGAACCCTGTACTTGTCAACCACATGCCATCTACACTAACTCTTTCCCTCTATCTCTCCCTCTCTTTCTCTCTCATCCTCTCTCTCTCATCTGCTTAATATACCTTGCTGAATAAGCAAAAAGCAGTAAAAATTTAAAACCTAAAAATTTAAACTCCTCCCCTCCTCTCCTTACCCCTTTCTTTTTTCTTTACCATCCTCTTTACACATCCCCTACCTATATCCATGTATTTCCTCTCACGCCCACCTAAATCTGCTACCGCCCACACACAATACAATCTAATGTATTTTAAATTTCAAAACTGAAACATAGTTGATTCTCGTCTACTTCCCCCTTGTTATATCCAACCCCCCTTTTTTCGTATTTCTTCTAAAACACTTCTTCCTAATACTAATAACCATTTCTGTAAGGTCTGACCAGGCTGTTGGGTCGTAAACATGATCCAACATCTAAAACATATGTAAAACACATATTTGAGCACTCTCCCAAAGTGTTTACTTATTACCAGTTTTACCAACTAATATATATATATATATATATATATATATATATATATATATATATATATAGATAGATAGATATGGATACAGATATAGGTAAAGATATATATATATAAAAACATATATATATGTGAATATATATATATATATATATATATATATATATATATATATATATGGATATAGATATGGATATAGATATGGATACATATATAGATAAATATATATATATATATCCAAACGCAACGGTTACAGGCCACAATATTTTCAAAAGAAAACTCAGATAACAAGAAATATTAGGTAGGCATAACATCCTAAGAATTCACAACAAGGTGTTATGACCATAAAGTACATTAAAAAACACACTTACATTATGAAAATAGCACTAGCACACCAATACTGGGAACTAAAAAAAGTGGGCATTCGTCGATAGTCGAATGAAAAATAGAAAGACAAGCAAGTATATGTAGGAACCTAGACGATCCATGTAGATTTTGCCTAAATTAAACATTTACTATCCTATACTTTAAATAACTTAAACATCTATTAAACTGTAAGAGAGAAATAGCGAATAACTCTGGGCAGGCATGAACCTTACCCTAGGATAGTGATACAAAATAAATTTTGAAATTAACAATAACGATATAAGATAAATAAATAAAATACAAAGTAAGATAAAACAAACATATATTCATAAGCAAGCACATTAAGAAAAGCATGGGGTAAATTATGCCTTGAGCCAAAGGCTTCTTAACTGAAACAATCAGAGAATACATCTGGTTTAGAAAGTATTCTTGAAACCAAACGGTTACCGATCAACCACACTGTTCTTAAATCACTTAATGCAAATGATGTTGAAATGCGGGTGCTACAAAATGAGGAAAATACTGATCAATATCCTGAAGGCATTAATGGCGATGAAAATAGCGACAGCCCTCATTCTCTTGACCCTAATGTAAATAACCAAGAACACTCTGTTGAAGCAATATCATGGGGAGATGCAGAAAATCTATGGAGACTGTTATAAAATTTATAGAAAAAATCCTTACTTTAGTGACAACTATGTTTTGCAAGTAATGTAACTCCGAAGAGATATAATCATAAAGAAGCTAAAGTCGCTTACGGAATATAATGGCAACGCCCGAGAGCTCAATCGATGACTATAGAAACTGCAATGAGACTCATTCAATGAATAAATTAAAAAACACTGTATTTTACATAAATGTATGCTTTCTGTAGATGATAACTTAGGTAATAAATATCTAAAAAGTAAGAGAAGATTTAATTTATTTTCAATTTTTGTTCCTGGTAATAATATTTAACAAACCTTACTTGCAATATATCGTAAACTCAACTTAATATATACTTGAAGAATCATATAGCAATGGATTTCATTTACTATTTCTTAATTCTTAGAAAATTAAGGTTAAATGCAGCACATTTGTTTATCACAAAACTTGAACAGCATCCTCTAATTTGAATAAAGCGAATGTTCAAATTATAGGAGTTATACTATATATATATATATATATATATATATATATATATAAAACATACTACACGAAATATATACTAAAGTAAAAAATAACATATCTAAGTACACCTAGGCTTAAAGAAGGTCAGCTTACTACAACGAAATGATATCTACCCTTCTCATAAACACAGAAAGAGAAGAAGTAAACCGGAGGTCAACTGTGGATTTGTCCTGTAAATGGCCAACCATTGGCTTATTAGGATGGGCGCGGTGGAAATTAGGAAGCTGGTTGCCTAACTAGAAAATTCAATAGCATGTGTGTATATATATATATATATATATATATATATATATATATAAACGTGCGATAACCACGAATTTTCGCATGAACCTGACAGATTCTCACGAAAATAAAACACGGAATATTCTGTGTAACTTAATTGCCATATATATTTTCATAGAGACTATGTATTGAGCACTGTTGTAGTAAATACTGAAAATTTACGCATAAAAGTGTCGTTTCCAAAGTAAAGCATCCCATTTAAAGTTGAAGACATGAATAGCTATGAAAGTGCTGCCATTAAATCTAGGGATCATTTGTATGACAGAAGTTATTTAAATACATAGAGAGCTCTATTTGCTAGCGGTGAACGATGGCTGTGCGGAGACTGTTTCTTAAACGAAAAGAATTTTATAATTTAACTTAAAACGCGAAGTGTTCTGAAAACGACCAAGCTTTCTCTCTGCTCCAGTATGATTTGTTTTCATTTATTTACTTTTCCAAATGTACTTTTGCGATTAATTCAATGTGGCAGTTCTGCTTCAGACGCACCCACATGACAGGTATAATATTTTAAAGGTTATAGTCTTTATATCAGCTACATAGAGCTAATTTTTTGGTTATAAGGCCTCGAGTTTATTTACTATAACAATGAACAGTTTAATCCCCTCTGACTCGGACATTTCCAGGGGATTCATTGTTAATTCTTTTAGAAATAACTTAATATTATTTGTCAGAAAAAAAACGATTGTCCATTCCTTTAGAATAATTGGATATTAAATATGTCAGTTAAAAGAATGGGCAATGCGAGTATATAAATTAAAAATTGGTTAAATATTGAACAATTAAAATTAGAAATTCTTTGTTTGCCAAAAGTGTGTTTGGACAGACATATGTTGAAAACGTGATATAGTCACGTTGATTGACAGTAGAATTCTGACGTCATAAACAAAGTAGTTTCGCAATATATTGAATCGGATGTGGGGGAAAATGAGGAAGAGGATCAGTGAAGATCACAGTCACTGTCACAGTGATAAAGTCGAAAGCGGCTTAGCGGAGCTGATTGCCTTAGAAGCGAAAGGTAGAGGAAAGACTATGTAGTCGAAAAGGCTTGAATAACCTGATATCATCAAACAGCCGACAGATGACTAAATAAATCACCATCTATATTTTGTAACTGTGCCGTCATTCATTACAACCGAAAAGTTAAATGTGTTTTGTCAACATCTTTAATGAACTTTGTATGTCTCCCCCCAAGTAATGTGTCCCCTTCTCTGTTTTTACAAGTAGTGTATAAATGCCCCAGATCCGTATTAATAATATGAAGTTCCCAGGATTGTCACAGTCATCGTCGTGATATAAATGTATATAAATGTTACTATCATCTTTGTTATGTGCCTCCGTTATATGTGTCCTCTAACATTTACCCCGAGTACACAACACACACACGCACACACACATACATATATGTACATATATATATATATATATGCATATGTATACATATATATATAATATAAAATATAAAAGTATATCAATAGAAAATACCTATAGACAGCTTCCAGTAGAAAGAATCTAAAATGAACAGTAAGCAACGTAGGTAGGAAAAACGTATGTGAGAAAAGACAGAAATAAACAGCAAAAAGCGTTTTCCAATTAAATTTGGATATGCAAGCATACACGCATATTACTGTGTATATAAGCATACAGAATATCAAAAGCAAAATGTGTTATATGCAACAGAAAGAAACACGATTCATGAAATCCTCGGCTCTAAATTGAAAACAACTCTGAATTTCAATAATAGAATGTTTTATTGTAAGCATAGGATTAAATCAATAAATCAAATTTGTGGTTCTTACAAATATTGCACCATATATATATATATATATATATATATATATATATATATATATATATATATATATATATATATATTCAATTTGTTTTTACATAAGCTTAATTTATTGCTACACAATCATGTGCATGATTCGGTCTTCTAGTATTTTGTAACTAGAAACTTCTTCAGGCAACAACGCTTAGGAAAGCGGAATTCTTTTTGGTTGAGAATTCCGCTTTCGTAAATAAGGTTTGTTGCCTGAAGTGATCTCTAGTTATTAAATACGAGAAGACCGAAACATGCTCATGACTGTGTAGCAACAAATTCCTACTCATTTAAAGACAAATTTACAATGGAACTTCCTCTACTTCCGTATTGAGCACTCTTGTATTAACCTCGTTATACACTGGTTACCCTACTTTTGAAAAATAGTAACCTCAATATATATATATATATATATATATATATATATATATATATATGTGTGTGTGTGTGTGTGTATATATATATGTGTGTGTGTGTGTGTATATATATACTATTATCTATACATTTTTAAACGTTTTCGTTTGTTTTTCTTGCTTAACATTCTTGCCCACTTTGACTCACTTCGGGACAAGATCACAGTGTAGTATCTGTTCTTCAGATGCTGCACTTCAATTTCTTGTTCTCTGTCAATGGAGGAGAAATCCTTCACGACTGAGACAATTTTTATTTTTGTTCCTTTTCTCCACGTTAAAAAACGACCCTGGTGTCTAACTCTGTCCCGTGGGGAGGCATTGTAAATAGGAACATTCTTGCCCACTTTTGCTTTTGTTTTGCATTTTATACATCCTCTTAAATTATTATATTTTCTAGGTGACCACGCGAGTATACATTTTTAAACAATTCTTACATGGATAAGCTCTAATTTTACTTTTTTTTATTTTGACTCCATCTTAAATATATAATGAGATGTTTTGAACTTTACTACCTATGTTATTTTCCTATTTGATTTTCCTGTTATAACTTTTGTTTTTGTCCCTGCGAGTATATGCATATCTTGTATATATATATATATATATATATATATATATATATATATATATATATATATATGTGTGTGTGTGTGTGTGTGTGTGTGTGTGTGTGTGTGTGTGTGTACGTATATGTGGGCATGGCGCACTGATGATGTGTGATACAACGAAACAGTATTGTATGATGACTATAAATGCATACATACGTATATATGTGTGTGTGTGTGTGTGTGTGTGTGTGTGTGTGAATGCATGTGACTGTTTACATATCCATATATGCGTGATATCTGCTTTATATATAAACATACTTATTTTCCTACTCTATGTTTATCCTTTTTATAGTTTTTTATCATTTATTACTTTTTGTTGATTTTTAGTTGTTTATTTTTTCTTTATTCTTTTATAAAGCATCACTTCGTCTCTTCCACGTTGATCCGATATTATGGGAGTAGGCAGGTTTAGATGGAGCCAAGTAGCGGGCTGCTGATTATGACGGTGCCTGCAAATATGAAAGTAACCGGAGCGTTGCTGAAGAAAAACGCAGAAAGGATAGGAAGGACTATGTTTTTAATCCCTCGGCATCTGCTACAATTCCCTGTTCTTACTTCATTAGAATTTTCAAGCAAAGATTGGGCTTTTCAGCTATATCCTCATCGATGATAACTTCCCCCAGCCCACCCGACATGATTATCAGATGTTCCTCGTGGTTCTGACGGACGGACAACAACATTAATATAATACAAATTGATATTTCGTTTCTGGTCATCTTACCCTACCTCTGCTTAAACAATAATAGCCATAACTAATAACGCATTATCGGATAGTACTTTGTTCAAACTCCTCGACTTAACATTTACAAGGTACATTAATTAGAGCAGATAGATTGGGGGCATTGCCAAGGCTGCTGCAAAGGAGGTGGGCTCTGTCTACCGTGCTGGAAAGTTACTTACGCCTGATAGTATCTTGTACATCTGCAAGCCCCCCAACCCGACTATGTATTGGGTATCATTGCCATCAATAATTCACAGGGCCCAAAAGAGAGTTTCCAACCTAATAGGTCCCCCACTATCAGCTAGGCTTCAACCGCTGTCCCATCGACGAAATGTTGCATCTCTCTGTCTGTTTTACAAGTATTCTGATGGTAGGTTTTCCGACGAACTGCAAGTTCTCGTTCCTCTTCGGCCTAACTACCCTCGACAAACCCGAAAAGAAGACAAACATAACACCTTACACAGTAGAACTCACTAGATTTAAAATGAAAAACACTGTACATTTAGAACGCGTTGAATTCAACGATAACGAAACAGATAAATATTAGACAGAAAAGAAGGTAAAGAATAACTCCACTCAGCGCAAAGAGTTGTGTATTGTTTTATTTGACAGATAACGGTCTCTTTCAAAACCGAGGTTTGCCAATGTTAAACTTGATTTGTTGTTCGCTTCATCGGAGGAAAACTGTTTAGTACATAAATACATTCGCATATTAAGTAATAGAAGTAAAAAAATTGTATAAAATTTTATATGAGAAAATGCGTGTACGAGATGAGCATTGGATGTTTAGTTGTCGATCGTTATTCGGAAAATACATTCTAGCAATCCGCAGGAGGTCTGCATATATATATATATATATATATATATATATATATATATATATATATATATATATATATAACTATATATATATACATATAAACATATAACTATATATACATATAAACATATAACCATATACATCTATATAGATACACGTATATATATATATTATATTATATATATATATATGTGTGTGTGTGTGTGTGAGTGTGTGTGTGTGTGTGTGAGTGTGTGTGTGTGTTTTGTTATTTAATGTATATAATTTTCCAGCTCGCACTTTCAAATGCTTGCTACAATAAAAAAAGCATACTTACAATTCGTCTATCTTTGTTCTCAAAATCAACACCAGAAGGAATATATCGACATATAATTTTATTTACAATCAAGCTTTTGCCATTGTCAAATAGAGGGAAACCTTAGTTATATGAGATTCGTTTGTGTCTGACTCGATGAGAGAGAGGATATTATGTGAATCAAGCTCGACGCTTCTGTTTTCTTCTGTTTGTTTTTCTTTTATAAAGCAATCAATCAACATTTTCAGAAATATAAATATGAAGATATTATATTTTTTTTTGTTTTTGCATTCAAAATAAAACATGTAAATAATTCTTTGTTTGGTTTTAATTACAGTTCAAGTACGTTTTTATTGGAGGCAGCAATGTAGATTGAAATCCATTTGACATATGCATGTGTGCACATATCCGCTTTTAATGTGCGTCGCCACGACTCCATATCCAATTCATATATATATATATATATATATATATATATATATATATATATATATATATATAATAAGTTCTACTCTCCGTTGTATATTGAGCTTTTTTATACTGTTGGGATTAACTTATCTATATATAAATGCTGGGATTTATATAAGATTGAGATTTACTATTGATTATAGTAGGTAAACATTATATTTATGTTTATGTATATATATATATATATATATGTGTGTGTGTGTGTGTGTGTGTGTGTGTCAGTTCGTCAGAGCATTCACCATTAAAGTATTTGTAGAACAGGCAGAGGGATGCAACATCTCATCGATGGGACAGAGGCTGAAGCCTAGATGACAGTTCAGGACCTATCAGGCTGGCGACTCTTTTTTGAACCCTGTCCAGGAGCGAGAGACAAGCAGAAGATGCACCAGCCCAGATGTGACAACAGTACTCCATACATGGGCGAATGGTTGCCTTATAGAGGTATAGGATACTGGCAGGCGTAAGTAGTTTTCTAGCACGGTAGAGGGAGCCAACCTTCCTTGCAGCAGCCTTGGCAATGCTCTCAATGTATCTATTCCAGTTCATATTCCCTTTAAACGTTAGGCCGAGGAGTTTAAAAGAAGTACTTTCAGGCAATGTGTTCTTGGCCATTGCTATTGGTGGTAGAGAAGGTTTCTTGTAGTTATTGAAAGAAACAAGCTTAGTCTTAGCAGCATTGAATGAGACCAACCATTTTTGTCCCCATTCCACTACGGATTGGAGGTCATCCTCTAGTGTTTCTGCCATTTCCTTGGATATGTGTTCATTTGTTTTCCCCTTATATCTCTTATAGAGAGTGGTGTCATCGGCAAATATACCCATCTCCGAAACAATATTATCAGGGAGGTCGTTTATGAATATCAGGAACAATAGAGGTCCAATATATATATAGTAAGTTATGAAATATATATGGTGATTGAGCTACACTGAATATTCCGCGTTTCATCAACTCTAGGACTCTTCAGGTCATCCTCTAGTGTTTCTGCCATTTTCTTGGATATGTGTTCATTTGTTTTCCCCTTATATCTCTTATAGAGGGTGGTGTCATCGGCAAATATATCCATCTCCGAAACAATATTATCAGGGAGGTCGTTTATGAATATCAGGAACAATACAGGTCCAATATATATATAGTAAGTTATGAAATATATATGGTGATTGAGCTACACTGAATATTCCGCGTTTCATCAACTCTAGGATGCGGCTAAGCCTGAAGAGTCCTAGAGTGGATAAAATGCGGAATATTCAGTGTAGCTTAATCCCCAGATATATTTTATAACTTACTAACTAGCTCTACCTACGTATTGAGCACTTTGGAAGTAAATACTTTAAGTTTACGCATAAATTTATACTTTCGTATATTAATTTTATGTGAGTAAATGAAGTAGTTATATATGTATACATACATACATATATATACATATATATATACAGCTATATCGATAGATAGTTAGATACATAGGGAGCTAAAAATTCGATAGCTAGATAGATCGATAGATAAATTGATAGATAGTTATGAGACAACGTAAAGAGACACGTGTCAAATTCATATTCACCGACACGACATCGTTATAGTCAAAAAGTCCGCTTCCCGCATATATATATATATACACACACACACACACACATATATATATATATATATATATATATATATATATATATATATATATATATATAGTCCTAGTCAAAATCATAAAATCACTTAAGAAAGTAAGCGTTTGCGTTTCGCATTTCTTACCAAACAAATGGTTGAAACGATTGCCAAAAGGGAAAATATGATGGGAAGAAATGAAATATGCTTCATTCGAAACCTTAACCATTATCTAATAATTATGTTTTAAAAAACAAACATTTTCACCTGGTCGAAATGTTAAGACCACTGATAATTTATCTAAGAAAAGGCAATTATAAATTACTAAAAAGGGTCTCAGTATTTAGTATAGCCTCCATTATTACGAATTACTTCAAAAATTCTCTTCTGCATGCTTGCGACTAAGTTTTTTATCAGTTGCGAAGGAGTTTTATCCCATCTACTGAAAACTGAATCAGAAAGTTCCTTTATCGAATCATACTAGGTTCCATCATTGAACACGTCTTTTGCCATCCATCCCACAAGATTTTAAATGGGATTGAGATCCGGATAACATGCTGGATGATCTAACAATTCTATATTATTTGAAGAAAAGTACTTGTCAAGAAGTGTGTATCGCAGCGTTGTCTTGCTGGAAAATCCAATTTCTTCCACACAGACGTGGGCCTTCAGTCCTGATAGAAGCATTTTCAAGCATTGAAATGTACTTCAATGATGTCTGCCGGCCTTTCACTACTTGCAACCTTAGGGTCCTAGCTGACGAGAAAGCACCCCAGATCATTAAAGACCCTCATACACTATGTCGAGTTGAAAAAGTCTTTTTGGACAAATTTTTATCATGTCAATAGTGTTGAAATCCATCTGGATCATCTAGATTAAACTTATTCTCATCAGAGAAAATTATATTTTCCCACTTTTCTTCATTCCAAGTCTGGTATTTGGCGGCATATTTAAGTCGGTTAGTTTTGTGTTGTTCAAGAAGACGTGGTTTCTGCAGTCGCTTTATATAATTCATTTTCAGATGCCTTCTGATGGGTTTAGGACGACATTCCGCTGCTGTTTGGCTTTTCAATCGACTTGAGTTCATACTGGAGGTTTTTTTAACTTCTGATATGGCGATCCAGTGATGGGGTTATTTTTTTTTGGTCGACCTGGACTCTTTTTGTGCCCATTATTGATTTGGATTACTTTAAAAATTTGTGATGGCCGTTTTTCTACGATCCACTTCGTTTGGAATGGATCTATGGGAAGTCCACCACTATTAAGCTCAAAGATCCTTACTCTCTCAAACTCTGATAATGGTTTCCCTTTTGCCATTCATACTTTAGTAAGATTTTTTTTTATCCACTAACAAGTTGCTTTTAGTAACACAGATTTTCGTATTCATTTTTTTCAAAACTAGCCGATTTTATTAAAGTGGTCTTATCATTTTGACCCGCTGAAAATGTTTGTTTTTTAAAAAATAAATTATTAGATCAGGGTTAAGGTTACAAATGAAACAGATTTCATTTTTCACTATCATATTTTCCCTTTTTGCAATGGTTTCAACCATTTGTTTGATTAAAAATCGATAATATGCGTAAACGCTTACTTTCTCTAGTGGTCTTATGATTTGGATCAGGACTATATATATATATATATATATATATATATATATATATATATATATATAGGCGGGACTTTATAACTATGTAGTGTCGGTGAATAAGAATTTAACACATATCTTTTTACGTTGTCCCATTCCTTTTTAATAACAGATTGTAAACTACTAAGCAGATTATTTCTTTTTCTCTAGCATTTTTCTACTTTATTATTGACGTTTTAAAAACGGGGTTTTTGGTCTTCAATATTTTACTCGTTCCATGTACTGTCTTTACTCTGAGTCTCCCATTTTTCTCTTGATTCTTTTACTGTACGTTTGCATTATATCATGTTTGTCTGTATATTCTTTTTCTTACCACGTTTTAACAACATTTTATATATGCCAGTTTCACATATAACCTACAATTACTGCCTGTTTATAACATTTCTGCCCGCTTTGGGTATTTTATATATTTTCTATTCATTCGATTCGTCAACTTACTGATATGTGAATATATAATATCAAACGTAGTAGCTATTATTTGAATAATAAAAAAAAACTGGACTTATATTCTTTTCTGTTGAATTTAGTATATTTCCGGGAAAATTACCTTCAGAGTACTTTCTTGCAGATCTGGGATATTAACCGGATTTTTGCAATATGCTTATCACATTTTGGGCCATTTTTGTGTTTTTCCCAGTGTGCTATTTCACTAACCTTACTTGAAAAAGTCATATTAAACTTATATACTTGTACTGTTTATTTCGGCCTTTACGTTTTTTCTTTACCCCCTTATTATATGTACTATCGGATTTCTTATCTAGCTCATCAATCCATTTTTCTATTCTATTTAAGTCTCCTTTAATCTATTTGCTGATATACTGATATATACTAATTATCTTTTTAGTATTTATATATTATTTATATTTTTCAATTCTAATCTAAATGTTCTAAATCCGGTTATTGTTTTTGTATTTGTATAATGTTGGGTTATACTCTTCCGATCCAAAGCATTATGCTTCGAAATACTATGGCTTAAATATATTTTCTTTCCCCTTTTCTCCTCCTGTTTTCAGATCGGTCTGATGATAAAAGTTTTATATAACATTTATTTCTCATCTTTTATTTGTTGTATGAATTGCATCTTTTAACAAGCGTTTACTATCCTTACAGGTTATCTTCCCATTCAATATTATATCTTTATTATGTTCATTTCTACACATGTGAGCGTCTCTGTTTGAAAGAAAACTAAATTCACAAAATAAAAATATAAAGTTATGATTTCAGCTGCCAATTATTGAATTCGTCGTCATATATTGAAATAAAATCACCTTACTTAATACATTCAAAACAGAGTTATGTCGATTTTCTGCGTTCCTTTCTTATTATTTATTGTCTGTACTGGATATGTGATATACTTGAGAGTATAAATGTTGTTTGTTTAGATCTATTCATTGTTTGTTGCTATTTATGTTGGATTGTGATGCTTTCTTTTTCCTGCAAATATTTTGGCTATTTTTTGTATTTTCTTTCCATTTATTGTTTCTCATTCGTATACCCCCATCATCATTACCTCTCGCCGCGTCGTATTGTTTGAATAACTTCGTTTTGTATATAAAATAAATAAGTTGTTACATATCTTTTATTTAGAAAAATATAATTAAAAAACAGTAAAATCTACGCTAAACTTGGTAACATCGACTATATTTATAAACACTACATTTTAATGTTACTTTGAGTTAACGTGGGAAAAGGCAGACCATTCAAACAATATAGTCAATACATAAACTCAAATATAAAAGTTACTTTGTGTGTGTGAGTTCTTTCCTCATAGGTTCCGAAACGTCTGAGCCTATCTTTTTCAAATTTCTCAGAAAGCTACTTTATAGTAGTGTTCCTGGACACGTTTTGTACCGAAATTCCTTCGATATATATATATATATATATATATATATATATATATATATATATATATATATATTGTGTACGGAAATATGTTAGTTGAGACAGAGCATTGGTAACGTCGGTTTCAAGCCCGATAATAAGGCCCGTTATAGGTATCCTTATCAAGCTCTCTTCAGCCAATATTCGTCTCTTATTTTATTATTATTATTATTATTATTATTCGAGACGAATATTGGTTGAAGAGAGCTTGATAAGGATACCTTAAACGGGCCTTATTATCGGGCTTGAAACCGACGGTACCAATGATCTGTCTCAACAAACAACTTTCTGTACACAAATATAAATACGCTCTTACAATTTGGATTTTCCTTTTAATTGAGCACTGTGCTGGAATTCTTCTTAAAAAAAAAACTAATCATATATATATATATGTATGTATATATATATATATATATATATATATATATATATATATATACTACCTGGATATATAGCTCAGTGATAGAGAATGCGACAACAGATCGAATGACCGTCTGTTCAAGCCCGGGTATACTTCACCATTTTATTTGTTTTTATCAATACGTCCAATTAACGATAAAAGAAAAGGTAAAATTTTAGGGAAACTGTCGTCACACCCAAATTTCAGCTAACCTAGTATTGTAAACAAACACAGACGGAAGTTGATGAACGATATCATCATTATATTTTTTTCATTTTTATTTTTTTTTTTTTGCCTTGCGAATTAGTACTCCGAGCAAATTATTCCTCGTAATATATAATAATCAATAGAGGAGTGATTCGATAACAGCACGTACGCAATCTGCATAAATTAAACTATCATGTTTAAGCGTCGTTTACAATCCGGCAACGCTGAGTGTTCACCTCGTAATACAATAACTGTGTGTTAATTGTCATTATATTCATATAGCAATAAATAATCTGGCATTATAAAAATTATTTGCAAATGTAAAACAGTGTTAGAATAACAATATAAATAATATCATGAAAAGTAATCAATGGTTAAATATAAGTAATTATTTCAAATTTTACCATTAAAATTGATTCTATGCACATAGATAGCCGTTATAGTTTGCAAGACAAATATCATCTATCCTAGATACTACTAAGTCATGTGAGTTATACCTTATACATAGAGCACTAACACTAGAGAAACGTTGCCACTTAAAAATTAAGACTTTCACTGGAAAATAAAGATAAACAGAGATTAAATCGAATTACTTAAGTATTCAACTGCTAGGTGTTTATATGGTATCTGAAATAACCAGATGAAAATAATTTGTGTCTCTGGAAAATGTTAAGGCATTACATCTTCAGATGTCTAAGAATAGTTTTTCTCCTAGGGTATGTTGCGATACGCTTTGGAGAGATTCGTTTGGGGCTCTCCACCGTATGTTCAATTTTTAAAATTAGATTAAAGGTCTATGTTACTTTACGAATATCATACATTAGTTTCTGAATAACTTTCAAATACCGTTTCGCAATTTATTTAATTTGCAATTCCCCTGTTCACAAAGGAAGCCAAAATGCATGATGTTGGGATGGTCGGATCAGTTTCATATTTGTTAATTTCTACATTATCTTAGTTTTGACCTTTTCCTTAAAGTTCCAACATTTGCTTGTTTTTGTTTCAGCTTCGTTTTCATGCTTTTTTCTCTTCTCACATTTTTATTGTTTTCATCGCATCCGTGTTATTTATCGATGCCGTTTCGAATTATATACTTTATTCTTTTCAGCATTTCTTCGTTTCTTGTATATCTTTTATTTAATATATTTTTAGTTGTTATTCACATAATCTAGATTTCAATGAAATTTCGTAACGCATATTTTTCTTTTTGGGAAATCTTTTAACTTGCTTATTTTCTTGCAAAACGTATTGCATGATTAATCCCATTAATTGAACTTTTCTATCCAGTTTATGCCAAATAAAATATTGGCATTGCAATTGGTGCATTCAGCCTTTTCAATATATGCAAGATGTTATTCGATCTTTTTTATCGCTGGCTTTACTATTACGTACATTATCATAATTGTGACGTATTGTGTGTCTGTTTTTGCAGATTTTACTAAGTGTAAACTATAATATATGTTTTGAATTGTGAACTGTTATTACCACCTTTCTAAAATGTCAGAATTTTTTAAAAACTATGTAGGCAATTAATAATAAATTGCAAGGCTCCAAAACAAAACCAGTGGTGGAAATTCTCCTGATTTTATTGGGTTACTTATCTTTGTAGGAGAGTGAACATGTCTTTCATTTCAGTTGGACTTGTTTTTATCGGATTTTAATATTTTAGAGTCTTGGTTAATATTATACGTGTTTGGTAGTCTTCAGCTAAGTTTTGTAAGGTTACATTCTTTCTGCTCAAGATTTGCTTAGCATACTTTCGTCTAATTATTGTATCTTTAACACATACTAGTCCTTTCACGAATAAGAAATATTTAACATTATTCGCGATAATTGGCGGGACCTGTGGAAATTCCACAAGGGACTAATTCATATGCAATATATTGATGTTGGCATTCTGTAGATATTCAGCGTAAATGGAGACGCTCTGATATTATTGCAGCTATTTTGTTAAAACTGCAAAAGTATTTATCCAAGCCAGCAGGAAAGACTGGCGTAGCCAGGTCGTAAAGTCCGCTTAAATATGATATTTTAATTCTTGCAGATTTCGTATATATTATTATAGAGTAAATGTTCTATTGATATTTTTATATACGATAAAGTTACGAATTTTAAAATATAAATATATGTATACGACTTAGGTTTATCAGCTTGAATCGAAACTTAATCTCAAACTTATATATATATATATATATATATAAATATTTATATATATATATATATATATATATATATATATATATGTATGTGTGTGTGCGTGGAGTTTCTTGAGACTATAACCGAAACTAAAACTTATGAAGAAATCTTGATAAAATTATTTATAAAAAATAGATTACTAAGGTGCCATCAGCTAAAATCGAAACTAAAACAAAACTTATGAGGAATTTTAGGTAAAGTTATTTATAAAAATATATGATTTTACTTCCATCAGCTATAATAAAAAGCGAAACCAAAATTATGAAGGGTTCTTAGCAAAATCATGTATAGAAAAATGAAATGACTTAAGTGCTATCGAAACCGAAACTAAAACTTATGAGGAATTCTTTGGTAAAATTATTTATTAGAAGAAATGGAAGTACATGAGAATTAAATGACCCGGATATAAGCGGGACCCAGAAAATAACACGTACGCTATCGTATTATTATATAGATGATTATTATTATTATTATTATTATTATTATTATTATTATTATTATTATTATCATCATCATCATCATCAGCAGCAGCAGCAGCAGCTGTATAAAGATTAAATGGTAGTAAGCAGGTTGGTAATAGCAACACTCCAAATGCAGATGTGACTAGAAAGTTCTGTAGTGGGATTTGGTCTGTCGAAGGGTATATTGTGAGAAGGCTAGCTGGTTGGGAGAGGTCAGAGCAAGGCTATCAGAAATGCAGCAGACGGAGAACGTTAGGGTAACCATTGATAACGTAAGGCTGTCATATGAAGGATGACAAACTGAGAGGCACTTGGTATAGGTGGAGTGATGGGCTTCTGGTCCAAACAGTTCCAATGCCTTTAATCACCTATAGCTGCTGCCCTGCAAAGGCTCGTAGAGTCGGGAGGTGTCCCTGATTGGCTTGTTAAGGGAAGAACAACGCTGATTTGAAAGAATGCAGCAAAGGGAACAGCTGCTAGCAATTACAGACCAATTAAATGTCTACCATTAATATAGAAGCTGTTAACCTTAATATTTGAAGAAAAAAGGTTATGGACATCTTGTGAGTAATGGTATTTTCTCTGATGAACAGAAAGAATTCCGGAATGGCTCGAGGGGTACCAGGGATAAACTAACGATTGGTAAAGCAGTAATGCAAGACAAAAAGGAAGAAGATGAATCTGAGTGCAGCATGGACTGATTTCAGAAAGGATTGCGACATGGTTTTTCATTCATGGATCCATGAAACACTATCGATGATGAAGGTTGCTGGGAATGTGACAAGATTTTTGGAGACAAGTATGGCTCAATGGAAAACGGTGCTGACAGTAAACAGAGAGGTGCTGGTACATGTTCTTATTAAACGTGGAATATTCCAAGGAGATTCGTTATCTCCACTTCTTTTTGTAATGATAATGATACCATTGACCATCCTTTTGAAGAAAGAGATCCTGGGGTATAATTTGATCTGGTGGAAGACGCTTCGACCGTTTACTGTTTATTGATGATTTGAAGATATTCGGTAGAAATGAGAAGGAAGTGAAGAGACTGGTAGAGTTCGGAGGGACATACGCGGAAGACATAGGGATAGAGTTTGGGATTAATAAATGTACGGCGCTGGTGGTGAAAAGGCGAGTAAAGGTTGATTCGAATGGAATAGTGCCACCAAATGGAGAAATTTTGAAAGAAATGAAAGATACAGGGTGTAAGTATTTGTGTGTAAGCATCATGAACAGAGAGAGGAAAGAGAAAGCCAGGAAGGAGTATCTTAGAAAAAGCCAGGAAGGAGTATCTTAGAATATTTTATAATTTAAACTCCTAAAAGAATAAGGGGACATTTAAGATTCAGTTTTCACTGGGAATTGTGGAAACACTAAGCGATTACTATGGCTGTGACTACAGAATATCCTTTTAATTGTTTTGAGTTTTGAGTGTATATCTGTTAATAGCTTATCTGTTCATATAGAGGGGTGTGATTCTCGGTTGTTTTTTTAACTGTGTCGGATATATACCAGAGAGTCACGAGAATGAAAAGAATATCTATTATTACAGCTCTAATGATTACTTCTTTATAATTGAACATGGATTTTTATTAAAATAATGTTTTATGTTTGTAGACGTTCTGTCTATTAATATATATTATGTACGCGTGATAACCCACGTTGACTAATAAAAATGATGGTTGATCGCTCTTTTTGTGACAGGGTCACAGAAAATAAATCCGAGCCTGTTGTTGCCTCTATGCAAAAATGGAGAAAGTCAATATTAAAAACTGAACCCATCAAAAATGATCTGAGTTTCATGACCAGCAAAAGTTCATTCGTTGGTATGTGAGACTCAGTCATCATCCTGTAAATACTAGCTCTATGAATTTGAGGCACACGTCATACATATAAGCGACTCTTTTAATTATACAATACAGATAAAACACCGGATAGCACAGTTACCCAATAGACCAAAAACCTAGAAGATGAAATGGACAACAAATGAGAATAGGCTGGTAATGATGCTATTAGAATAGTCACGTTAACCATGATCATTAAACTGTTATATAGGGGTCTTATTAATAGAGTCTTAGAGAGTCTTAGTGAGAGTTTGTCTTATTACAAGTGATGCTAGAGAGAGAGAGAGAGAGAGAGAGAGAGAGAGAGAGAGAGAGAGAGGTATCGTTGTGTCTTGGAGAGAGAGTCTTTTATTAAGAGGGATGTTGTGAGAGATTGTTCGTGTTATGAAGGGATTCATATATATTAAAAATGTTCATTACTTAGAAGTGTTGATATGAGAAGCTCTTAGAGTGAGGAGATAGTGTTCAGACAGTCTTAGTGTTGATATGAGATGTAGAGTTCACATTGTCGATATGAGATGTCGAGACGTGTATGTAAGATGTGTATGTTAAGACATTTTATAACACAGACATATAGACATATAATAACAATTCAATTTACCTTTTTGTAGAATCACAACACAAGACGACGTGTTATAAAAACACATGATGGGTTTATTTCTCCACAACCGGCCGTGGTTTTCATCATCAAAAATTCAAAGCTTCATTCTAAGTTTCACAAGTGACCGTCTCGCTTCTAGACGTTCGAATCCTCAGACTCTCTCTGAGTTTCCCCCCTGCTTCTGTCTTTCCTCTAAAGTTTTTCTATCTTTTTCTAGAACATTTTATTTTCCATGACGTCATACACATGTTAAAACATGTGCCTTCTTTCACGTTTTTGCGACCTGCGTGTCCAAAACTTTTCCTTTTTTTACAAAAGGAATTTTAACCTATACTCAGTAACCTATTTTTCCAATATGTTAAACACATTATCTTATAGCTGCATTCTTTCAATTAAATTTTCATAAAAAATTGACAGTGCACATTCTTTTCTTGAAATATTTTATCTATATTCTAAACAATCGTTTGCTTTACATTCCTTTTTCTAATTCTCACACGTAATCTATTTCTAAACCTAAATTACGAGGTTCGAATTTCGTCTATTGCTATTTCATTTTCATTTTAACTAAATCTCTCTATTTTTATACTTACAAGAAAAGGGGGCAGCCCTTATCATGTAACAAAACAAAAAAATCTTATGTGACATGTCTACTGGTTACTATCAAACCGAAAAGAAAATAGCAGACGAAGCGAACCGTATTAAAAATATTTGCCACAAATTAAGTTTCATTAAACTTATACATGTTTTTCTTTTTATTAATTCAATTTATTTTTTGTGAAAAAGTTTATTAATCTTTAAAAGTCAAAATATTCTATGTTTCACTTTTCACATACTAATTCTATTAAATTAAAAAAAACAACAATTGTTCACCTATTTTGTGAACCGTAAAGTAAATAATTTTTTGTACAACTCTCATTATTTGCTATTATAAAAACAAGGTCGATAGCCATTAGTCGCGTGCTCTCGTGTAATGAATGAATTCGTGAATGTAGGATTGACATGAAATTTTCAAAAAGAAAGTAAAATGACCGGAAATGGGCTGAAATAACTTCTTTTTTACATGGGGTCAACACTTATCAAGGCCCGGAGGCCACTCAGGGATAAGGGTTATTGCGTGTACAATAATCAATGAGATAGTATTGTAGTAATCATTAGTATTGGGGGTTTTGATAGAGTGTCTTACTTAAGGGGGTGGTTTGTCAGGAATTTGTTTATGTTGGACTTGAAGACATCAAAGTTGTATTCAGGTGGGAAACAGGCAAACGGAAGAGAGTTCCACAATCGTGCACTTCTGAGCTTTGGTCATAGAATCTGCGTTTTGTTTTAGGCACAGAGAGTGGGGAAATTATTGACAGTAGTTTCATCTAGACGGGTGTTTCTCGTGAAAGATTGGCGAGGGGGGACGAGGGATTGGAGCTCAGATGAGCACCTTCCATGGAAATAATGATAAAACAAAGACAGGCTCGCAACGTCTCTTCTGTGGGAGAGAGGCTGCAGGGAAGAGAAAGGGGCATCCCACACTAAACCACGAAGTCTATTTTGTACTCTGTCAAGGCAGGATAGGCTGTTTTAGCAGCTACTCCCCAGATGTGGCAGCAGTACTCTATCCTTTGAGGTACTTGGCTTTTATACAGATAGAAAATTGCATCAGTAGTGAGATATCTTCTGGAGCGGTAGAAGGATCCCACAATTTTCCCAGCGTCCTTCGCAACAGATTTGATGTACGTGTTCCATTTCAGATCAGGAGTAAAGGTCTAACCCAGAAGCTTGTCAAAACAAGTGTCCCCAAGACGAGAGCCATCCATTTCAATTGATTCCAGATGGGGGTCAGAGCGTTGATGATGTAAAGAGAGAAGCTTGGTTTTGGATGCAATAAAGTGACCAGCACCTCTTCCCCCATTGTACCACGCGCTCAAATCAGAGGAGAGAGAATTAGAGAGAACTTAAATAAATAAAAAGTAAATGACTTATAATGACTTTAATGAACTTAAGGGTGAACTGAATGACCTTAAGAATTACTTGAATGCTTTAAAATTAATGGAATCCTTCAAAAACGACTTGGATGATCTGGAGATTGACTTGAATGGCTTTGAGACTGTCTGCTTGTAAAGTGAGTGATCATTTCACTTTATATTAATACAGAAAACTGATCCCCACTTTATATCACAATGAGTACGTAGTAAGTTCAGATACTACACTTTGATCTTGGCCAAAAGGCCAAGAAAATTGTATTTATCTGCTCCGGCACCGAGCAAATAAGGCGCAAGGCCGATTTTTAATGTGATAACTGAAGGGGAAATGGATGCCAATTCCCCGGGGAGTAGGGGAGTTGGATAATGACAATTGGTATGAAGGGTTGCTCCTACATTGACTAAGGTCTTTTTACGTGGGGTTGGTATTTATTTGTCCCCCGCCGTGCAAATTAGGCACAATGCAGATTTTAAATGTGAGAAGGGAAGGGAAAAGGGGACAAACTCCCGGGGAAGTAGGGGAGCTGGATAGTGGCCATTGGTATGAAGGGTTTCCTCTAGATTGACCAAGGTCTTATACGTGGGGTTGGTATTTATTTGCTCCTCCACCGAGCAAATTAGGCACAAGGCCAATTTTTAATGTGAGGGAATGGGGATCAACTCCCCGGGGGGAAGGGGAGCCGGATAGTGACAATTGGTATAAATGGTTTCCCCTGCGTTGACCAATGTCTTATATGTGGGCTTGCCCCCACATATTGTCTTTGCTTGCAGTATCTGCCGGAACATATACTACACTTTGATCTTGGCCGAAAAACTTAACAAGCTAAGAACAGCTGTATTTATTTGGTTCCCCAATGAACAAATTAGGCAACAGGTCGTTTTTAGGGAGAGGGGGAAGGAAAAGGAGACCAACTCCCGAGATGTGGGAAATGGGAGCTGGATAGTAACTGTTGGTCTCTAGGGTGATCCCTACATTGACCAAGGTCTGATATGTGGGGTTGCCCCCACATATTGTCTTTGCTTGCAGTATCTGCCGGAACATATACTACACTATTATCTTGTGCCAAAAGGCCAAGAAAAGGGGTATTTATTTGCCCCACCCACCAGAGCAAATAAAGCACAAGTCCGAGTTTTGATGTTAGGAGGGAAGGGGAACTGGGCACCAACTCCCCGGGGAGTAGGGGAGCTGGATAGTGACAATTGGTATGATTGGTTGCCCCTACATTGACCAAGGTCTTATATGTAGGTTGGTATTTATTTGCTCCTCCACCGAGCATATTAGGCACAAGGCCGAATTTTAATGTGAGGAATGAAGGGGAAATGGGGACCAGCTTCCCAGGGAGTAGGGGAACCGGATAGTGACAACTGGTATGAAGGGTTTCCCCTACATTGACTAAGGTCTTATATGTGGGGTTGCCCCCACATATGGTCTTTGCTTGCAGTATCTGCTGGAACATATACTACACTTTGATCTTGGCCGAAAAACTTAACAAGCTAAGAACAGCTGTATTTATTTGGTTCCCCAATGAACAAATTAGGCAACAGGTCGTTTTTAGGGAGAGGGGGAAGGAAAAGGAGACCAACTCCCGAGATGTGGGAAATGGGAGCTGGATAGTAACTGTTGGTCTCTAGGGTGATCCCTACATTGACCAAGGTCTGATATGTGGGGTTGCTCCCACATATGGTCTTTGCTTGCAGTATATGCCGGAACAGATACTACACTTTGATCTTGGCCGAAAAACTTTAAAAGCTAAGAACCTCATCTTCCAGCGTAGACCCCTACTACCAGGTCTCCTTCTCCAATATCAGGGGTCTACGTTCCAACCTTCCAGAGGTTGAAACCCAATTACAGGAGACGAAACCGGACATATTATTTCTATGTGAAACTGGAATAGGGCCGACCACTTCCCTAGATGAGTTCATAATTAATGGATACTCCAATTTAACAGCTAAATCTGACTCCCAAGATCGCCATGGGCATGGAATATGTGCCTACATTAAGGATGGCTTCCTATGTGGCAGGGATATCTCTAGAGAAGATCCTAATTTACCCGATATGTGCTTCAGGGTTGCACTTGCTAACACCACTGCATTTATATTTGCCCTCTATAGGCCCCACAACAGCGGAGTTACTATCTTTAAGAGCATATCTGAGAAAATAGACCACATACTGTCTTCACATCCCTCGGCTAACATCCACATCTGTGGTGACTTCAACGTCCATAACGTGGAATGGCGGACCCATTCAAATAAGACAGATGATGAGGGGAGGTTTTGTCATGATTTTGCCATTGCTTATGACCTCACTCAGATTGTTCGTGAACCCACCCGTGTGGCCGATACACCCAATCAATATGCAAGCCTCTTAGATCTTTTTCTCTCAACTTCCCCTGAGCTATGTTCATGTACCGTTCATTCTCCTCTAGGATCCTCCGACCACTCCGTCGTATCAGTTAAGATAAAAACGAAATGTAAGAAGCCATCAGACGTACCCCTCCACCGTACTGTATACCGATACTCTATGGCTGACTGGGATAGCTTCCGTACATTCATATCTGATTTACCTCTGCACTCCATGTTTAAAAAGGAAGTGTCCTCTATAGTATCAGATCTGACCGAATGGTTAATTGTAGGCATAGACCAATTCATACCATCTAAAAAATTTCAACAAAAACCTAACAGCCAGCCATGGTTCTCCCCAGAATGTGCTGCTGCTATCGCGCACAGAAATCACTTTTTCCATAGCTACCAACGTAATAGATGCACTGAGACTAAAGCTGCTTTCAGGACTGCCAGCAACCACTGTAAAAGAGTAATAAAAAATGCAAGAGAGCTATATGCCCAGTCTGTTAAATCCAAGGTAGCTGATCAGCGGCTTGGTTCCCACCAGTTTTGGCAAATAACAAATAGGATCCTGAACAGAAGTGTGCGTTCTATCCCAACCATTATCAATGGACCAGAGGTCATCTCGTCAGCGTCAGACAAGGCCAAACTATTTGCAAAGAACTTTGCAGCTAATTCTACCCTATGCGACGAAGGCCATCAACTCCCCATATTTCCTCCTATAACACAGAACAAGCTAGGTAACATACAAATATCCGTGCATGAGGTCGCCAAGCTAATAAAAAACCTAGATTCCAGTAAAGCAACTGGCCCTGATGGCATCCCAATTATAGTGTTAAAATAGCTTCAACCAGAACTTGCTCCCATACTTACGAAACTATTTAAGCGTTGCCTTAAGGAGAAGTGCTTTCCGACCCCCTGGAAGACCTCATCAGTTTGCCCTGTATTTAAGAATTTAGGTGATAAGTCATCTCCCTCTCAATACAGACCAATAAGTCTTCTCTGTGTTATGAGTAAGTTGCTGGAATCAATATTAAATAGAGAAATAGTCAACCACCTTAGCAGGAATAACCTTCTTAGTGACACACAATATGGTTTCCGCTCTGCAAGATCTACCGCAGATGTGCTGACGGTTATATCCCACAGGATTAGTGAATCTCTTGACAAAGGCTTCCTTTCTAGGGCAATTGCTCTTGACATATCAAAGGCCTTTGACAAAGTATGGCATAAGGGTCTACTTCACAAGATTTCCAGCTACGGTATAACTGGAAATGTTTTCTCAATCATTAAATCATTTCTCTCCGATAGGCTCATAAGAGTAGTGGTAGATGGACAAAAATCGGAGGCCTGCAATATAAATGCTGGAGTCCCTCAGGGGTCAATACTGGGCCCAATTCTCTTCCTGATCTACATCAATGACCTCCCTAAACACATACTTAAATCATTCGTTGACATCTATGCTGATGACACGACCATCTACGGCAACACATACAAGGCTGTAAATGACGAAGTTCTCTCGGATTCTCTCTCCTCTGATCTCGAGCGCGTGGTTCAGTGGGGGAAGATGTGGCTAGTTACTTTTAATGCATCCAAAACCAAACTCCTATCCTTACATCATCAACGCTCTGATCCCCAGCTGGCATCAATTGTGATGGATGGCTCTCGTCTGGGTGAGGCCCCGTGTTTTGACAAGCTTCTGGGTTTGACCTTTACTCCTGATCTGAAATGGAACACGTACATCAAGTCTGTTGCCAAGGTCGCTGGAAAGATGGTGGAATCCTTCTACCGCTCCAGAAGATATCTCACTACTGATGCAATTCTCTATCTATATAAAAGCCAAGTACGGCCAAGAATGGAATACTGTTGCCATATCTGGGCAGGAGCTGCCAAAAACAGCCTATCATGCCTTGACAGAGTACAAAATAGACTTCGTGGTTTAGTGGGGGATGCCCTTTTCTCTACCCTGCAATCCCTCTCCCACAGAAGAGACGTTGCGAGCCTATCCTTGTTTTATCGTTATTTTCATGGCAGGTGCTCGTCTGAACTCCAATCCCTGGTCCCCCCCTCGCCAATCTTTCACGAAAAACACCCGTCTAGCTGAATCCACTGTGAAAAATTTTCCCCACTCTATATCTGTGCCTAAATCAAAACGCGGATTTCATGAGCAAAGCTTCTTTCTTAGAACTACACGCCTGTGGAACTCTGTTCCGTCTGCTTGCTTCCCTCCGGACTACAACTTGGATGTCTTCAAGTCTAATGTTAACAAATTCCTAATGAACCGCCCCCTAATTAAACACTTCATAAAATCTCCTCACTAACGTAATGTACTTGCAATAACCCTTATCCCTGAGTGGCTTCCGGGCCTTGATAAGTGGTGATCACTGTGTAAAAAAAAAAAAAAAACAGCATCTATTGACAACAGATCTTTGATCTTAACGAAAAAGCCAAGCACAAAAGTGTTACGGAGAGAGCGACCGACCGACCGACCGACAGACTGACCGACCGATCGACGGAGTGACTTATAGTGTCGTTGCACACGACTAAATAAACATCAGACACCGGCACTATACACAACTTGTAGTGTCCGGTGAATAAGTTTTTATCATCACTTACTGATAATCTGTACAAGCTTTGAACTTACTTCCTTTCACGGAAACAGTTTATTATGGAATTTTGATAAACATTATCGTAGTCCCTTTCGTATGTCTTTCTAGAAAGAATACTACATGGAACAGTATAAGGAAACAATGATAATCATCCGATTTTTACTTCAATTTTCACCCCAAACAAGGAACAGTGGAACTTTGAAGTAGGGGGCTACTATCGGGGACATGAGTGCTAAGCAGCAGAAACAGCAGGGCGGTGACGGTGGCAGTGTTTAATGACGCTGAATGACAACCTTGGTGCACCGAGTGTTAGATACAGAAAGGACAAACCAACTTACCTGGAAGATTATTATTATGATCGTTATTGATATTTGTAAATATAGAATGTCAGTAAGAATGGTAAAAAGGCGAAATAAATATTCACAGAAAATGTATTTATCTTAAAATAGTTCCCAAACATCTTAACTTAATGAAAAAGAATACAAAGGGAAATCAACCTTTTGTGTCTTGATCACGTGGAGTTAATGACGTCATGGCATAGCTTTATAATACATGTAAAATCTAATCTAGAGTTGGTGGGGACACTGGAGAAGTCGGGCACGTTAATACAAAAAATATTGTCTTGGAAAGATGGCGTTTTGGAAGTTGGAAGAAACGCGATTTTACCATAATGTTAAAAAATACAATGTTTTTCAGTTCTAATCAGGAACAAAATGCTATCACATTTATAATATATTTTTGCTTGGTTTCTTTAAAGGAATGATGAACTTAGTTAATAAGATACGACAGAGAAAGGTTTATTCTTTGCCTCTGCAGTACACGAACCAAATGTTAATGCACGGTTTTATATGTGAAACATCGATACCTACACAGAACAATAGAAGAACAGTTTAACCATTAAAAGTCGGAATCTCTCTCTCTCTCTCTCTCTCTTTCTCTCTCTCTCTCTCTCTCTATATATATATATATATATATATATATATATTACAACGCTAAATAGGCTTACCTTGTTTATGTACATTACATTAACCTCGTTTTATAGCACTAGAACAACTCCTGCTTCTTATACAGGAGTACTGTAGACGTCATCAACGTTTCGGTGGTTCCTTTTCTTAGTACACACTATCGGTCTACAAAGATTTTTTAAAAGAAAGCTTTTGCAGAAATGAAAGCAAACCCAAATATTATCAAGAATGGTGCTCAACAAAAACAACAAAACTGACAGCAGCAACAAAAGGTAGATTGCAATAAAGTTTATTTCTATTAATACACTGTTTATGAATAATAGTAATGGAAAATCATGTATTTATAGATGTGATATTTCTCCAAAATATCAAAAGCGTGTAATATTCTATTATTACCTCGTGTACTAAATCGTCGTTCGACAATTTGTTACAATATACAAGGAAGACAATTATGGATTACTGGACAAATGAATTATTCTTAGATCAACGTCGGTTAGACTTCTACTCCAGAAAACTTATTTTTTCAAGGCCGAATTGCCTAAAAAAAAGTTGTAACTTTGTGAGTAAACTGATGCTTAACATGATTATTGTAGTGAAATGTCTAGTTATATCGTTTCTTTAAATATATTCACTAGTTTTGAATAATTAGTATCTGTTTTCATAATTTATTTAAGGCTATTCGTTTGAATAAAGGAAACCTAGATTTGAGGGATATTTTAATGTGTTCATCCAATAATCATTGTTCTTTGAAGTTAAAGAATGCACTAAAATGCCCTCTAATACACCCCTGGTCAAAATCGTTTGCAATGGATCTATGGGAGAGTCCACCCCTATTAAGCTCAAAGATCCTTCCTCTCTCAAACACTGATAATAGTATATATATATATATATATATATATATATATATATATATATATATATATATATATATATATATATATATATATATATATTGGTACTTCACGCCATGTGAAGGGTATCCGACCTGCCCTGAATACGAACCAGTTGGCGAGTAGCAGTAATGGTGAACCGTCCAACGATGATCTGTGGATCCGTCCTATTCCCCGCGATGGTATAACTGTGAAAACCAAAGCTGACGCTGATAGTTCCAGCACGCCTTCTGAGAGCTCCGATGAAGATGAAGGTGTCCACCCTGATTGTATTACTGTACGCCCTAAAATGTCCTCTAATATATGGATTGATTGTTTACAGCTAACATATGTTGCTATGAAATTTAATAGACACGACTTTTTATCTTACGGTACTGATCTATGAGCAAGTTTTAATGTCCCACCCTTAACGGATGTTTAATTTGTTGATATAAACACTTAATGTCGTGCCGTAATCAAACAGAAATGTCTTCTAAATATGCCTATTAAATAATCAAAACGTGCGACCGTTTTTATCTTAGTTAATGAATATATTCCACTGCTGACTGGTTTCAAGATATTTTATTAAGTGGGTAATAAAAACACTGAATACATTGAACGGCTCTTATACGAAAGATGTTATAATTATATTATTCTGTTGACGATTTATTTTTTTGCTTATTTAATTATATAACGTTGTTTTAATTGATTTGTTACTTTTTCTAATTTCGATCACGATTGAAAATAGATGATTTTATTTAAATTTTCATGTGTGGGTTATATTGCAATTGTGTTTGTAAAACTGGTCCCTTTAAAATATGATGTAATGTTATGCCCCTTAAGGCTGTGATCATAGCGTAGTATCTGTTAAATGTGGCAAGCGGGGTCGAGAGTCAAAACATTATTATTATTGTTATTGTATTATTGTTAATTGATTTGAGCGACAGATGGTCGCTGGATCAGTTATTATGATTAGAAGAATAAACAATTAAATTGCGGGAGAAATGATTGACGTTTGAATCGCAAAAGGAATGTGAAAATAGAAAATATATGTAAACATTATTTTTGGGTTTTGAATAAACAAATAACTAGTTGTGGATTAGATTGGTATGAGACACGTAATTAGGTGACGTAAGAGAACACGTGATGTAGTTAGTTTTGGAGAGATTCAGGGAGTTGAGGATTGACAACGTGAGCGGACAGACGTCTAGACAGGAGTAGATAGACAGCTAGGAGCGGGCTGTATGAACAGAAACTGTAGACTAACTAAAGATCCTGTGAAAACCATTTCTATATAAAAGCCAAGTACGTCCAAGGATGGAATACTGTTGCCATATCTGGGCAGGAGCTGCTAAAAACAACCTATCCTGCCTTGACAGAGTACAAAATAGACTTCGTGGCTTAGTGGGGGATGCCCTTTTCTCTACCCTGCAACCTCTCTCCCATAGAAGAGACGTTGCGAGCCTGTCCTTGTTTTATCGTTATTTCCATGGCAGATGCTCGTCTGAACTCCAATCTCTGGTCCCCCCCTCGCCAATCTTTCACGAAAAACACCCGTCTAGCTGAATCCACTGTGAAAAATTTCCCCCACTCTATATCTGTCCCTAAATCAACACGCAGATTCCATGAACAAAGCTTCTTTCTTAGAACTGCACGCCTGTGGAACTCTGTTCCGTCTGCCTGCCTGCTTCCCTCCGGACTACAACTTGGATGTCTTCAAGTCCAATGTTAACAAATTCCTAATGAACCGCCCCCATAAGTAAACATTTCAGCAAATCTCCTCACTAACGTAATGTACTTGCAATAACCCTTATCCCTGAGTGGCTTCCGGGCCTTGATAAGTGGTGATCACTGTGTAAAAAAAAAAAAAAAAAAAGAGACAACTGTAATAAATTATATTATAAAAATATAAAGAGTTGTGTTAATCGTTTCACAAATAAGATCAGATGTCTCAATTGGCTAGTGATCTCTTCATGGTTCGTCACGGAGCAGCGGGAAGATACAGAAGAACTTTTCAAGAAAAAAGGTATGAAACATACATTATTCTTCTTACATATGAACTGTAAACATATCTCATGTGATAAGTCTCATACAACATGACTCGGTTTACACGTCAATATCATGTTCTCCTAGCTAAGCAACATACATACCATTTATACATTTATTATCTGTCTGTCAGAAGAACAATTTCTTACATCCACTAGATAACACATGACACGTTCTAATATATCATCTCCTCCAATATAAACAATATAAAACAATGATACGGAAATCAATCATTCTTTAGAATTCTGGAATAATTCTAGTGATGCCTTATTCTGTTGTCAGTAATTTTTCTCTGAACTGCATTCGTCAGAATCTTCTCTAATATTTTTTCATTTTTAAGTGTTGATTGGCATTTTTTTCTCTATCGCATTTTCATTATATCTATTTATATATTGCATCAATCGCCCTTCTTTACGTCTCAACATTTCGCCTACCAATTATTGATAATGAAAAAATTCCGCCTCCGGTAATGAACTTTTAACTCTGACAAATTCCCACCAGAAAACGGGTGGCTGTACAGAGAGTAAGTGCGAAGATTTAATATTAAAGTTCCTATCAAAATTGATGCAAAATTTCTTTGTTTATTTATCTTTTTCCGTCTAGATTTTCATAAATCACAATTATGTTGAAAACCTGTAAATTTATATAATCACTTGATATATTTCACATGCAATTATATTTATCTATATAAAGTAATGCTTAGCGTTGATGAGTCGGTGTTAGAAGAATACGAATTCGTAAGTTGTCTAAATGTATGAGAACTTGGAAACTAAGTAATATGAGTCTAAGACTGGCATTTAAAATGTGTAGTCAGAGTTGTAAAGTATTACTCAGCTAAATAGTAATATATTGATTTATACAAAGAAAAAAACATCTATTGTGATTTTTTGTGTTACGAGATAATGAGTCTAATAAGTGGAAAAAGATGGTGTGTTGGTAAGAGGAATGCTCGCACAAAAAAAATCGGTCATTAACTTTCGGCCTCTGCATCTCCCAAACAAAGCCAAATTATAAAGTAAATTCAGGTCGCGGTTATGTAATCGACTGTGACATTCGATATCTGATATTGATTTATTAAAATTGCTCATTCAAAAGGAAGATTACCATTTGGCGTGACGCTTCATAATGTTTTTATCATTTTCATTTATTTGTCGGTCAAACTGCATATTTTCGAGATAAGAACATCTTGATTATGATTGGCACACTCTTATTTAGAACTCTGCATTGTTGAATTATTTATGAGATATGAAATAGAGATTTCAGCTGAAAGTTTGAACTATTAGAGGAAGAAAAAAAACGTTGATATTTGATTCCTAAACATTATAATAAATTCATAAATGTATTTGTGGACTTGCAATTATATATGAAACTATGAAGCAGCAACGAATTTAATTATATGTTCCAAGACTTACGACGCAATGACGATTTTATAACATTTTCTTCCAAATGTACTTGTACATGAATGAAGGCTACTGTTTAAGAATCTTTACAAAGGGTATATCTAAACATTTTCTTCATATTTACTTATTTGCATTAGGAAATGACACTAAAATAGCTATATTCGTTAGTGAAGTAGCAGAAAAAGCTTTAACGTGTTTGTTTTAGTCGAAAATCGATTTTGTAAAATTAATTTCTTTTCTTGTAAATTATTTCACTTACTTTTGAGTTTACACGTTAATTTAGCATGTTGAAAATCTTGTGGAAAATCTCGTGGAAAATCTCGTGGAAAATCTTGTGGAAAATATTGTTGACAATATTGTTGAAAATATTTTATTAATTTTTTTAAAAAATATTAATATTTTAATTATGAGAGAATAATAGTGAATGGAGAAATTTAAGATAATTAAAATAATTAAAGGAAATAATTCAATATTAAAAGACTTAACAACTATCAGATGTGAAGGTTGTGGGGGGAAAGGGGAATAGTTTCTCTATAAAGGTTATCCTCATTATTGGGGGGGTTATATGGTAAAGTTAAGGATATTAGGTGGTGAGAAAGGTTGAGATATGAGTAGAAGAGAGTTGGGTTGGAGTTTAGAATGAGAGGTGAATGTGGAATTTAGGTGTATATGCGTGAATAGGGTGTCTTTGTGTAAATAGGGTGTGTAATAGTAAGGAGGTAAGGTGGCGAGGAATGTTGAGGTATGATTAGAAGAGAGATGGTTTGAGGTTTAGAGTGAGAGGTGAATGTGGTATTTAGGTGTCTATGTGTGATTTTTTTAAAAATCATATTAATATATTCATACCTTTCTCATTATTTATTACCGTTAATTGTCCTACTTTTATTTATTGATATGGCTTTAACAGGACCTTTATATTTTTTAGAGAGTTTTCCATAGCACCCCCTTCCCCGCTATGCATGCACACACACACACGCACACACACACACACACACCCACACTTTCTTCCTTCCTTTCTTCCATAATCATAATCTATCAGCGTCGGTTTTAAAACGCTATTTTTTAAATATGAAATTCTTAGTCTTAAACACTCGTCTAGCGTTTCTTCTATGTTCGTTCATTTTGCATTAGCTCCAGATTTTCTTTGTCGCCAAAGAGATTATACCGATTTTCCACAGTATATTATTACTGTTTTCGGTGTATCGAAACCAATGGTACGACCTTGAAATATGTATATATAGTGTCATAATAAATATTGTATATATAAATATATATATATATATATATATATATATATATGTAAAACTATAAATAAATAAATAAATATATATATATGTACAACTATAAATATATATATATATATATATATATATATATATATATATATATGTTATATTGTGGGGTTCATTTTTAAGGATAATGAGAGATTCTATATTGGGACGACGACGGTGATGAGGGAGAGAAGATATTTATACAATTCTTATATTTCTTGGGGACTACATATAGATACTGAATGGGGATGTATACAAGTTCTTAACACAGAGGAGGGGAGATATGTAATCTCGTAAGAGTTAAACAATGTTCATAATAAGATGATTAACACATTACCTTTTGAGTGTTGCAAGATGACACATGACAACAGTTTTACAAAAACCTAATGATGATTCTTTATTCTTTGGACCGGTCGAATGCTGGCAGTCACATTTGGGATCTACTTAGTTTAATGTTATATCTTTTGCTTCCAGAGGACTCGGACTCTAACTCAACCCAACTCAACTGTTTCAACTCTTCAACCTTCAACTCTGCAACTCTCTCAACTGACTAACTCTATACTGATAATCCCCCTTCGTTATGACGTAAGAAGTGTGTTTTCGAAACGTGACCCATTCACGTGTTTATGCACACAATTTTGACAACAAAGGAACTTCAACATATGACATTTACCTATTTTATAGCAATATATTTTTAATTTGTATTATTGATTCTTTTTTGCTGACCTTTTTAACATTCCTATTCCAAAGGAATGAACAATCAATTCTTTATACGATATAAACAATATCTAGCTATTTCTAATAGAATCTAACAATAGCTAAATTCTTACATTCCAATTCTTAACTTTGTTTAAAAGGTTCGAGTCTCGGCTCATCCTAATCTCATTTTCACGTATCTAATGTTCTTCTTAATTACATGGAAAGGAGACAGCCTTTTTCCTGTAATATATATATATATATATATATATATATATATATATATATATATATATATATATATATAGTAAGTTATAAAATGTATATGGCGATTAAGCTACACTGAATATTCCGCGTTTCATCCACTTTAGAATTCTTCAGGCTTATGTGCCTAAGCCTGAAGCGTCCTAGAGTGGATGAAACGCGGAATATTCAGTGTAGCTTAATCACCATATACATTTTATAACTTACTAACTAGCTCTACCTACGTATTGAGCACTTTTGAAGTAAATACATTAAGCTGACGCATACATCTATACTTTCGTATATTAATTTTATGTGAGTAAATTAAGTAGTTATATATATATATATCGTGCTTTTAACATGTTTTATTAACTACTTCTGCTTATATATTATTATTATTATTATTATTATTATTGTTTTATTTAAATATCTTCAGTATTTATTTGAAAAATGTTAGTAAGTACATCGAGGTAGTATGTTTGGAAAAATATACATGACAATTTATCTACACAGAATATTCCGCGTTTCACTTTCGTGCGGAGAGAGAATTCACTGTATTACATAGCATAACTACAATATAATTAAAGACAAAAACTGTGTACTAAATATAGCAAAACTTAGTGGTATGAATTAAAACATTTACAATAATTATAAATATGAATTAAATATATACATTAATTGTAGACCTATAATACCTATATAACACTAATTAGATAGTACAAATGTTGTTAATTTAAAAAAAGGTTACTCATTGAAAGCGAAAGAAAACTTAACAGCAATATAAAAAAATCTAAAAAGAACACAAATGTTTAAATTCGAGAATAAACAAATAATGAACGACTCTGGTAAAATGGTGATAAGACGTATTCTTGTTTGCTTTTGACAATTAAACTTTCTAACGACTCTTCTTGCACGTTTTGGTTTATTTAATAGGGTGCCTGCTTATTGGATTTGAAGCGATGCTTATAAATTTTGCAAGAAAGCTCCAATCAAAGACACTATTAAATGTTAACTGTGTTCGAAAACAGAAAACATTAAAAAAATATTTTTTGTAGAAGAAAACAGTATTTATTATTTATATGGACTTGATCCGAAATCGTAACTGACAGATTGCAATAAGGCTGGATAAATTCGACGAAGAATGAAGTTAATGTCACCAGCTTTGTCTATTTAATTCTAAATCATTAGACTGTGCTTGCATTTAGCTTTATTGCAATACAGTAGAGTTGAATCCATCGAATTAATGTTTTATGCAGCATGCTATCCTTCTTCCGCATTTTAATTCGATGTTTTTACTTGTCTTTATATTTTTCTAAAATTTTTTCAGTATATGGCGTTCTAATGTCGTATTCATCTTAGTTTCAGCAGATCTTTCCTTTATTCACCAATTGCGGTTCCTCTACACCTCGGATATTTACATTTCCCTCGAATAAGAAAAATAAATATGTTTATTTGTTTTAAACAATTTCATTTCACTTGTATTTTTATCTCTAAAACTTTGGATTTCGACATGCTGTGGGTTGTTTTTATTTTCTTGTTAAATAGCAGGATATAAAGCAAGTTTTCCAAAAACAGCGAAAGTTGTTTCGTAATACCGTAAAGAACACATGATAAAAAATTAAATTATTTTTCTACCTATACGCGTTCATCATATATATATATATATATATATATATATATATATATATATATATATATATATATATATATATATATACTTCGGAGTAGTTTTTATTTAACAATCAGTGGTTATGTAAACGTGAGATTGTAGGTTTACAAAATATTACTGGCAGTAATATTCTATAAGTTATCCCATCTAAACGAGAATTGCTCGATATTCAAGATAGAGCAAATAAATTAAATTGTAATTCAATGAATTTCAAAAAACTCTCATTGAAATGAAATGAAGTGGTTGAGTTTCATATCACAGAATTTTTATTATTCTAAAACATTCTTTGTCTTGCTTAGAATAATAAAAATTCTGTGATATGAAACTCAACCACTTCATTTCATTTCAATGAGAGTTTTTTGAAATTCATTGAATTACAATTTAAATATATATATATATATATATATATATATATATATATATATATATATATATATATATATATATATATATATATATATACGGAGTGGAATAATATTATCGCCCTAAAAATGTCGATATTATTTAATTTCCATTTGATGAAAACCGTTTTTTGTTGTAGAACATCTACTAGTTGGATAGTTGTGTACAAACCCCAAGAGCGATAGAAGCCTTTTAGAATGTATAAAAGTGACACAATGTTAAACAAGCAAGAATACAGATGCACCGCTGTACAACTCATTTACCGATCCAAGTTATAACAGCAAGACCATTGCCAGCACCCTCAAAATGCAACTCCAGATAAAAGGGATGTGTCCAGAGTAATGAAAACAAAGTTTCTGGCCACGGTTATGGTCTTTGGTGTGGTTTCAAGTATGGGTCAGATCATACCATAACACATCTCGGCTTGTAAGTCAACACCAAAGCGTTCCCGGATGTGCTGAAGAATATGCAACGATCTGATAACAGAAATCGGCGTTCAAAGGAACGCAGGCTTGGCTTCAGAATGAGTGCTACAACTTTGTACGCTTTTCGCACTTGTATGCTTAGTTATGGACCTATATCGAGGCAGTGATTTAGACTGAAGGCGACTACATTTTATAGATGTATGATCTACTAATCAAGTTCCCTGAATTGGTTTTTTTTCAATAAACAATTAAATATATATATATATATATATATATATATATATATATATATATATATATATAGAGAGAGAGAGAGAGAGAGAGAGAGATATAATAAATGACAAAAAGTTATATTCCAAAATTCATGATGTTGACCATCTTATAATATATTTCTTTAATTGAGTTGACTTATACAATGCTTGGCAGTATCTGTTTCTGTAGCGCAAAATCAATCACTTAATTATTATATTAATCAGAGAATCTATTATGCCCTTAACTCATCAGAAGAAATAGCAGCAATGAATCCGTCAAAAGAAAATGAAGTGTGACATATATGAGTGTATTTTAGGCTAAAGTATATAATTTCAGCAAATTCTGTTAAACTGAACAGAATTCTGTATTTAATTTTATGCTTTTATATTTTTGTTGATTTGTAATATTTCTGCTTTGTTTATTGATTCATCACCCAAGAATAACAACAAGCCAACGTAAAAATAATACCGAATGTATGTTTTTTTGTTATTTTAATGTGAAAACTATAAACCCATAAAATACAAATAGTAATAGTGTAAACAAACTGATAGATTCTGTTTTGTAAGCAATTTTTACTTATCTATCTATATATCTATAAAAGTGAAATGTCTGTCTGTGTTTGTGTCTGTGTACATTTCCATACCAAATAACTCTGTCAATTTTTGTTCTAGAGAATCGAGATTTGACGTAAGAAGTATTGAGATTTGGGAAAATCTTTTAATCGGGGTAAAAGTAAAATGCTACCAAACTCTTCTGCCAATTTTGGGTCTAAACACTTGATATTTTGAATTTACGTTATTTGGACGTAGATAAAAACTTTTAATTCAATTTGAGCCTCCAAAAATAAATGTTAAGTGGCAAAATTTGGGGAAAATGTTAATTAAAGTTGACCTCTGTAGTCTCTACAAATTCCTGGTGTAAATATTAGAACTTTTACATAAAGGGTATTCAGAAATAGGACAAGCTTTTTAATCGGTTTGGGTATTAACTTTGAGCTGCCAAGGGGTCACTGTTCAAAATATTTGACCTTTGCGGTGTCTAGCAAACTACTAGGCCAATTCCGGGTCTAAACATTTGAAATTTCTACATAACGGGTATTCAGACATCCGGCAAGCATTTTAATCAGTTTTGGAGCCATAATTTGCTTGCCAAAAGGTCAAAGTTCAAATGGATGATTTTTGCAGATTCTACCAAATTCCTCCGCCAATTTTAGGTGTGAAGACTTGAAAATTTAGATGTAGGTAACATGGACATAAGTAAAAATTTTGATTTTAAACCAAAATAATAAACGTTAAGTTGTCAAATGTGGGGTAAAAGTTTTTAAAAATTGACCTTTGCGGTCTCTACGAAATTACTCAGACTATTTTGGTCTAAATATTTGAAGTCTTACATAAAATTTATTCACACGTTGGGCAGGTTATAAACAGTACATAGTACATACATGTTTTGATTCACGGATTTGGAATTTGGCATACAGAATATCCATATGGAGAACTTTAATATTGTATCATCAGAAAAAAAAGCTGCTAGTGAGCCAAAATATAAAAAATTGTATCTGGAGGATGGTCCTCGTATTTTCTATTTGTCATCTGTTTCTACGAATGCATATGCATACATCTTTCAAATGACATATCACTTATGTTTAGAATAAGTAACTTTGAGCACGCTACCTGCCATTATTATAGGTCGTGTCAAGCTGGCCTAATGTTAAATAATTTTAATTTTCTATGTTTACTGCTTTTAGCAAATGAGGTGCAAACCAATAAAAACATTGGCTAATATATTTTATCAGAGGAGATGAATACGTATCTATAGAAAATGATATTACAGAGTTTTAGCTTTATATGACAGCTAAATCTCTCTCTCTCTCTCTCTCTCGGTTCAAAATGTCGATATCCAACAAGCAAGAGCAAGAGAGCAAGTAACAAGTCATTCTGCAGACAAGCTTAATACGGGCATTGGTCTCCCGCTTTATGCTTTTTTTTTAATCAAAGATTTGCTTTTCATAGAGGGGTTGACTTCACCACAGCTTACGGAATCCCTCTCATACACATCGAAATAAACACATGCATGAACACACACATGCGTACATACAGATGTACGCAAACATACATATGTATGTACACAGACATGCACACATATACACACAGAGGCACACATATATGCATATAGATACATATGCATATACACACGTACACATACACATACATGAAAAATACACATTAAGGATTCAAAAAGTCATAAATCGTCGATGATCAGGACGATGATGATAGTGATGAGTACGAATAACTGACATGAATTAAAAAAGAAAAAGAATCCAATGCAAACAATTTGTAGAAAAGACAGTCACTCGTTGAAGTGTACAACTTTGCAATATAAATGGACGCTGGAATCAGACGAAAACAAAAATCTAACTGATCAGTCTTATAGAAGCCTGGACTTTTTTTTTAAATAAAATGTTTGTTTTAAGACTCAGACTTCTGCTATAGATAATGATGATGATGATGATGATGATGATGACAAATTTCTACATTATATTACAAATAAATGGGCGTAGAAATCAGACAAAAACAAACATCCAACTGATCAGTCTTAAAGACGCCGTGACTTTTTTGGCCTTTATATATATATATATATATATATATATATATATATATATATATATATATATATATATATATATATATATATATAAACTGTTCTTCTTATAAGCATAAGCATATACCCCTGCACACATTACTGAGAAGATATCGTTTCCATGCTTTCCAGGTCTTCAAGTATTTGATATCTCGCTTTTTTAATTAACCAAATTCTACCCAACTTTCACGAACATCGATCACTAAACTGTTGTCTCAGTAACCACTTCACACTCAAAAATTTCGTCCCCGAGTGGCTTTTTCTATATTATTTATTTTCATATCATATCGAATATATTATATTCTACTTTGTGTTCAGTGCAAAGTTCTACCGTTTTCATGATTATGGATGATTTTACGTTTGTTAAATCGTAAGTACTACTGTAACAAATAATTTTCCATACGTATGTTAGAGGTTGATCTGTTGGAGACGCCCCTTCATGGACTATCTCATGAAGTCACTTCCTCTGGCGACGTCACTTCCGGTATCGATTACCTAGATTGGCACGCAGCCGAGCAGGTCGGGTGCACACGCCCCACCATTGCTGAATGGTATTCCTCAGCTCACTTTGCCTGTAATATGTGTGAATACATGTTCGTTTCCTTAAAACCCGCTGTTCCTTCGTTCTAATTATCATTTATCCCCAAAACTGTATCGTTGGAAGCTCATGATGATTCATTCAACACAGCATTACCATAGTCAATCAATAATCTTGCGGACCTGTAGAACACATCGGATTTTTTTTTGGAAACTTTCCATCTCGGGAGATTATGATGTAGCAATAGAGGTCAATAGCCAAGTCAAGGTTGTATGGAAAATAACTGTCGATTGGGCAGCAACGTTTCTCTATCCACGAAGCTTAAGGATCGAAGTCAAAGAGAGAATTTATGCAGTCTGACTCTGCATTCACACCAGCAGTTGTTGGTGATGACAATATAAATCCAAACCTCCTTAGCGACTCTCTCTCCGGATTTTCTGTTGCGGTTTACTCCCTTAAACTACGGGGTAATGGGGGTAATCCCGTAAAAGCAGCGAAAATTTTTAATGAAACTTGCCTTTTTCTTGTTAAACTATCATCCAAAGTTGATGAACCTCACCTTCCCGAAGTGACTACTTATGGTGCCAGTGAACCACTTTTGTCCGTTCTAACAGTTGGTACCAAAAATCTCACCGGGCTTAGTAGCTACACCAAACGAGAATGCCAGGAGCTGGATTTGGCTGTTAAAGACTATTTGAGACGCATACCAGGAGTGAATTTTTGAGGGAAATGGACCTTATCTCTACTACTTATGACAACATTTGAAACCAGACTACACAAGTAACACTTAACCAAGGCTGATATATTAATAGTCTGGTTTTACGTTGTTATGTACAATGTTATTGAATGTATATATAATAATTACTTTTCAACCAGACTTTAAGTAAGCCATGAACTCTCTTGCTTTGTCTTACACTAGAAAAGTGAGGCTCATCTCAACAAAGTATCTAAATCATTGGACTCAATTTTCCTCTTAATTAGTCATTAGTGTAAAAAATAAACATAGTAATAAATATAGAAAATACAACTAAACTAATTACGTGTGCATTTACAAAAGACGAATCTTCTATCTATTATTCATACACTTAATTATTCATACATTAATAGTGTTTTGACATTGAATACAATAGCTGTATAATTAATTTAATCGTGGGGTCTTCTCCAGCTTCACCAATGTAATACCTCATACAATTTAAAGATATGCAAATGAAATACGTAGGACATTAAACGATAAAATTTATTCAAGTACATAATAGAAACGGTTAAAAACGTGTCTAAAAATCATTTATTCGGAAAACTTCGTTGATTGTTTCCAGTTATAGGAAAGGATTCCAAGATCTTTGCTTTCAATTTTGTGTCCTCATTTTTGTAAATGTTTAGCATAAACTCCGCAGCTATATTTCCGAACAGTATTATACGTATAACGTATTTTATAAAGGATCTGTTAAGCAAGACCCGTTAAAAGGCATTGCCCGGTGGAAGCATGCTTCTTCCCCAAGTAAAAAAGTTTAAGTACGGCTGTTATTAGTATTTCATAAGAACTAACCCCCAAACCACTGTTACGTGATAAGAACTGCCCGCTTTTCATAAAAGGATAAAAATAAGGAATTAGTTAAATGGGAAAAAGAAATAGGATAGTCAAGGATTCGAATTTGCGAAGCTAGACTTGGAATTGAGAATTCTATCATAAGTTAAAATAAACACAGAATGTTTTTGTAAATGGAATGCCCAGTAAATTTTTGATTCTGTTAAAATATTTAATAAATACAAATTTGGCTGGAAACTATCATATTCTCTCTCTCTCCCCCCCTCTCTCTCTCTCTCTCTCTATATATATATATATATATATACATATACATGTATATATATATGTATATATATATGCATATATATATGTATATATATGTATATATATGTATATATATACATGTATATATATGTATATATATGTATATATATATATATATATGTCTACCTATGTATATGTCTATTCCTTTTTCTCTATATGTGACGTTTGGGCGTCAATCTTGAATCGGGGTTCTAGAGTTCATTTTTGTATTCCTGTGTAAAATCGAAATAATAGAATTTCGTGGTCGTCGAGAATTTTACTAGGAAGAAATCATTATATTTTGAATAGTGATGTGTAATAGAAGTTGTATGTTTATGAGTGTTCAATCCAGTTAATGAGGGTGTCAGGTTCAAATAGTTATATTTGTTATATGGATACTCGGCCTTTACTGGGAGAGTGGGAAGACATATCAGGAGTAGGGGAAAATACGAACTACTTTCTCGATAGATCTGGACAATACTGATGATGACTCTCCTCGGATGTAATATAGGATTTAACCTACACGAATAAATGTGTATAAAACGACGTTATAAAGTTACATAAGACGGGTTGAAGGTTTGGACATAATAAATTTCATGCGCCATTTGTTATTGAAAATCTACTGTATTTTTTCCAGGGGTGGAAACTATGCCTCTTTTATTATATACAAGGTGTAGGGATAACCGTATCCAGAAAACCGAAGCTCCTTGTCTTAATTTTTTTATTTTATTTATGGCATGTATTATGTTTCGGTAGACACATGGTACGTTTTGTAAAAGTACTTGCGCATGTAATCGTGAGGAACCGGTTGTACAATCACAAACTTCACCACTCTAGTGGCAGAAGACTAGAAACAATGCCGAGATAAAGTTAGATATAGAAAATTTGGTATTTCAAAATGGGTAACCATTTTGTATTGATAAGGCTTAACTTCGATGATCTGGCAAACATCGGCGTATTAACGTAATTGTGCCGAACATACTTTTCGTTAATAGTCTAAGAATATTATGCATATTTTATCCGTTTCCTTATGCACAAATCAATGTTCGAAAAAAGTTAATAAGCTTTATTTCTTTAATGTACTTAGAGGAACCATTGAAGTTTATATTCCATTACATTTGCGATTACTTGGGTAATTTATCTGTTTTGTCAATAAAATACTATAAATATATTAAACCGTAAAGGAATGCACTATTTTATTGAAATCGATTTCGTACGTTTCGTATGCAAACAGTTCAAATAAACAAGAAATTAATTCAAAACAGATTTCTACATCGTAAAAAAAAAAACAAAAAAAAAGCTTGAGACCGGCAAATAGATTCCATAACACATTTCATTATTTAATATTAAAATTACAAAGTAAATTTTAATATTGATTAATTAAATGTTTTATAGAACCTATTTGCCGGTTTCAAGCGTTTTTGTTTTTTTGTTTTTTTTTTACTTTCCGGTTTTTAAAATTCATTTATGTACAAAAACATGTACGAACCTATGCAAATATTTGGTGATCTTATTTCATTTTTATCAACAGCGTTTAATTATTTGGCATTTTTGCCAATCTCCAAAGCTGACTAATAGTGATATCTGACGCAGATTTTCGACCCTGGAGAGTTTCATTGAAGTTACCGACTCAACTGATACTTTTAGGATGTCGAAGTTAATCATCTGATCGTATTTCTGTCCACGTATTATTTCGAAGTGAATTGGTGTCCACTTACGGAAACGAGTAATACAGGTCATTACCCAATCAGTGACGCGTGCCAGGAAAGCAGACTATCAAGTAATTAGATCGCAGATTTGGTTTCATTATAAGTTTAAGCTGTATCTCAGATGTGTCCACTAAATTTCATTATAAGTTTTGCAATTGGAAATTGTGTCACGTTTCAAACTGAAAAACGTAGATACACATCACAAACAATGTGCATGTTGTTTGCGTCTGGATAAGACGTTAAGTTACATCCAGTATCGAAGTCCAACTTTAAGAATTGCGTTTTGTCTGTATGAACCCATTGATTGTCGTTACTGCCGTATCTCCACTTTTTAAAAATAACGTTAATGCTTTGCCCATCTGTGCTTTAAATAAGTCCCTTAAACTTATGTTAAATGTTGACATACAATAACATAATAGGGGTAAACTAAAATTAACTGTTATTTTCTAATCTGTCTTAAACTGCTGTTTATTCAAAAATTGGCTTGGAATTGATAGCTTATAAGGATTCATGTTGAACGCAATCAATACAGGATTGCTTGATTAAAAATACAAGCAATGAAATTATAAATAAGTGTTAAACTTCATGAAATATAATCATCAGAAATCAAAAGTGAAATCTTATATTTATTCATAAACTTATATTGAATTCTGAAATTGATATTGATATTAAAAGCCATTTTATAGTTGCGTGCAAGTCATTCCGCCGGTCGGTCGGTCGTTTGTACTTGATCTTTTTGGTTAAGAACAAATGTCTGTTGTTAATAGATGTTGTTCTTAGTTTTTTAAGCTGTTCTTGGCCTTTGGGCCAAGATTAAAGTGTAGCATCTGTTCTTACTACATGCTTTACTTATGTTTGTAACTTTGTGATATAAAGTGGAGGATCACTTTTCTGTATTAATTTAATGTAAAATGATCACACAGTTTACAACCAGTCAGTCTCAAAGCCATTCAAGTTATTCTCGAGATCATTCAACTTGTTTTTGAAGGATTCCAGTAATTTTTTAAGCATTCAAGTCATTATTAAGGTAATTCAATTCATCCTTAAGTTCATTAAAGTCATTCTAAGCCATTTACTTTTTATTTATGTAATTCATTTCAGCCCATTTTTCGGTCATTTTAGTTTAAGAATTTCATGTCAATCCTATATTCACGCATTCATTACACGAGAGCACGCGACTAATGGCTATCGGCCTTGTTCTATTTAAAAGTTATTTAAATATAGGTTTTAAAATATTCAGTCATGATATGCAAATGACTACATGAAGGTTGGCATATTCCTTTGAAAAACGAACGTTAATTAATTACTTATTTAATACTTATGGTTGCATTTTAGGAGACTGGCTTTATTTTATTTATGTACTAGCGTTGGAGGTGTGTGTGGTGTTACATAAAAAAGAAACCAGGAGGGGGTAGGATCGAACCCGAAGCCCTGAGGCGAAGTTTGAAAATAAAATCGGCCAGCCAGAATGAGTTACTGAACCAAATTGACAGGTGTGCGCCCGGAAGTCGTCGAGCGTTACGACGACGACGATGACATCAATGACAAGGTTTGTTTGTTATAAGCGAAGTAAAAAAGAAAACAACGTTTTAATTAAGCGGGAGGGTAATCAAAACATCGTAAAAAACACAAAAAAATCTAACGTAAGGAAAACGAACGATGAAAACAGAAAAAACGAACACGTGAAAAATGGTTTAAATAAGCCTCAAATTAAAAAAAAAACGGTGGGTACCCGGGTGTTTTTGGGTGTGTTGTCGGGGGTGGATAAGCGAAGTAAAAACAAAAAAAGAAGAAAAACGAACGTTACGTGAAAAATGGCTTAAATAACACTGGTCCAATATTTAAATTAAAAAATCGAAAATAAAAGACATCTCACACCACGGTTCGAACCCAAAACGTTTAGATAATGAACCAACGCGATAATCAACTGACCTAACGCGACGCACATGAAATTTGTTCAGTTTTTCAACTATTTAAAGTAAATCAGGTCATGACATCATCTGGCGCATACGTAGAACTGTGTAGACTGGTACTGAAGATATTTGCTGTTAACAAAAAGGCCAGAAACTACGTAGAACTTGTTATGCTGAGAAGTTGGGCAGTGAGATGTCTGTTCACATAACATTTGAACGTTTACATGTCTGTAAAGTCAAGTATCAAAGATCTGGGAAGGAAATTCGATAGTCTAGCAGTTTTAAAGAAGAGGCTATTTGTGTAGAAGGCTGATCCTATTTAGGAATCTGTAAAGTGTAGAGTGTAGTGTAGGGGTTACATTTTGCTGTTTGTCTCGTTTGTTGGGGATGTTTACGTCGAGGGAGTACTAGAGCTTTGAGTTAATCCAAACACTTACCATTCAATTACTTTTAAAATAGGCGCGGATATCTCACATTTCACTGATAGGACAGAGGTTGAAGTTTGGCCAACAGTGTGGGAGTTATTAGGTTGAAGACTTTTTAAATCCTGTTCTGAAACGAAAGACTAGTTACAAATGCATCAGCTCAGATGTGACAACAATATTTTATGCATACAACAATAGTGGCTTTATACAGATGCAGGATACGCTCAGTTGTGAGTAGCCGTTTAGCACGGTAGCGAGAGTCCACTTTTCTTGCAGCAGCCTTGGCAATTGCCTCAATGTATTTGCGTCAGCTCACACTGTTTGTGAATGTTAAGCCTAGGAGCTTGAATGAAGTACTTTCATGCAGTGTATCATTAGTTATGTCAATCAGTGTTTGAGAAGGTTTCTTGTAATTATTAAAGGAAATAAGTATTATCTTAGTGGCATTGAACGTAACCAAGCAGTTTGGACCCATTACACAAGAGACTGGAGCAAGAACTTTAGCAATTTTCTTCGATGCGTACCAATTCGTTTTCTTTTCGTATCTATTATATAGCATAGTGTCATCAGCAAATATTCCCAATATTTTATCACAGACGTCGTTTATAAATATTAGTATATATAAGTATTGACCTCTGTTGTACATCTGCATTTATATCACGTTGTTCAGATGTACAAGAATCAACCTGGTGTTTTCCATTATCTAAGAAGGATTTGAGTATGTTAAGTATGCGTCAGTGAAACTATATGATTTAATTTCGATGAGAAGGCCATAGTGTCTAAGCCCTTAGATATGTTTAGGGCCACTGACCTAGCCTTCTCTGTCTTATCATTGCGATGTATATAAGTCTGGAGAGAATTTAGATTACTTGCAGTAAAACTGGCCTGCCTAACTCGATCCCGTCAGTTAAAAAAGGCTTATCTATAGAATGGCGAACTAGTGTTGGATTAATTAAGGAATCAAAACTTTTGGCGAAGAGAGGAAGAAAATTAATAGGTCGATATATTAATGGGTCAGTTCCCTCGTTTGAAATTTTGAAAATTGGTGCAACAAAAGGTATTTTTTCTAGGAGTCGGGTAAGCAACATTCTGTTTGCAGGGATAAGATCGAGCGCTCATCCCTCCGAGATTTCTAGGTTTTTATGACTTTTCGAACACAAGAAAATAGATGGTTTTCAGATCATTCAGTGCGCAATGAGACGTTTCCGAATGGGATAGTTAGTAGTTTCTGTGGAGAAATGCGTGACTTACCTGGATAGACCACGTGCGGGTCGGTCACCAAAAATAAATAAAAGAAAGAAAAGAAACGGTCAAGACTCTTATTTATAGAGTAGTGATCACGTGAGTTAGAAGAATATGCAAATAGAGGTGAACGATTTTGCTATATAAAAAGCCTGTGTTGTTAAGAGGAGGGGCAGACTGTTGGCAGAAGTCAGTGCTGTCAGACGTGCTTTAGAGTTTTGTTATTATATGCTGTGTTCGATTGTTGGGAGAGAGAAAAGAGAAGAGGAGGAACCAAGAAGACATTCTGCAGATACTTGACTTTGTGTTGGTTTTAAGCTATTTCGGCGCTTGGTGTGCGGTTACTAACAATGGACAGATTCGACATTCGCTTAATACCCGAGTTCGACGGATCTACCACTGGACCGGCTGTCGTTGAATGGATTGAAAAGGCACTGTGCCTTGTTTGGGGTGAAAATTGAATTAAAAAAAAAAAAAAAGAGAAAATCTGTAAACTGTGCAAAATTAAATAACCAGCCACAGTTATCCCTTAACCGGAGGGGCTTATGCAGTCTACCAACAACTCGGGGATGAACCAGACTGGGATGAAATCAAGCAGAGCCTGTATACAGCGTTTGGTACAGATCCATTTGTTGCGTGGCAACAGTTCACGAGCCGGACACTTCAACCCAAGGAAACAGTCGACGTGTACCTAGCCGACCTGCGAAAATTATCTGTACCGTTTGGTGGGGTCAACGATAAAATATTAAGCTGTGCTTTTTTGGTAGGCCTACCCGAGGAGGTCAGTAAACTGTTGCGGGCATCATCAAGAATCGATGAATTGTCAACTGATGAGTTATTGGCCCGAGCTCGAAAGATCGGTAAGGAACAGGAACCAATTGCAGCAGCAGCTCGTTTTCGACATGGAGGCAATGTGGACTCTCTTCCAGATAGTAATAAGCATGCCACCCCAGTGTGCTATAAATGTGGGGAGGCCAATCATTTTGCTAAAGAGTGCCGGAGTGATAGGAGAGGTGTATATCCACAATCAAAGAGACCAGTGCAATGCTATCGCTGCAATAAGTTTGGGCACATATCTCGCAACTGTTCGGGAAACGAAGTTGGGGGCAAGGTACTATCGCTACCCTTGCCCCCTGCCAACCAATAAACACAGTGTTGCCTGTCATTAGCGTTAAACTTGATGATGTGCAGTGTTCAGCACTTATGGACACGGGGTGTTCCCGGTCTATAGTTAGTGCCCATTTCTGTCCGGTGTGGCGGAGGAACCCAGTCGGCGTTATGACCATCAATGGCTTATCACGGGTATGTTGTGGTGAAGGGACAGTCACAATCTGCACTGAGAAGGGTGACACAGCTAAAGTTGACGTTCTGGTGATGCAGGAGAAACCCCTTGGCTACGACATGTTGCTTGGAATTGATGCAATACAAGCACTAGGAGGCGTTACAATCACAACAGGTAGAGGTATCAGGCTTGGAGAAGGGAAAGACGTCTGTGCAGCCATGTCGATTGAAGAAAAGGACTTCTGTGCTACATTTGATGACAACGAAAGGGTGTGGACTGCAAAGTGGAAATGGGCCATGGGCCAGGAACCAGATCGGCTGTGCAACACGATTCCAGAGTATGCAGTTTCTACCAAGAATAGGGCCGCATATGAAGAAGAACTTCAGATGTGGATTGACAACGGTTGGTTGAACAACCTACCAAAGAAAAAATTCGTCCCGTAAGTGATTACCGAGAGTTGAATCGACATGTTGATGCGTTTACCGGAAACGCAGATGTGTGCGCTGTTAAACTGAGAGAGTGGCGTCAAAAAGGGAGCAATGTAGCACTTCTGGATCTAAAGAGGGCCTACCTGCAGATACGTGTCCATGAGTCATTATGGCCGTTTCAGACAGTACTACTCAAGGGAAAACTATATTGTTTGACACGTTTGGGTTTTGGCCTAAACGTAGCACCCTTGATTATGACAACCATTATTAAAACTGTTTTGATGCAGGATGAGACCACAGCAAAAGCTGCTTCAGCCTACATAGATGACATCTATGTTAATGAGGACATAATGTCTGCGGATGCAGTTCGAATAAAACTGAAAGCGTTTGGGTTAATAAGCAAAGACCATAAGCGCCTAAAGGATGGAGTGCCCGTGCAAGGCCTCGAGGTCTGGGAGGAGGGCAATACGTTGCGATGGAAACGAGGGAGCCCACTTCCAAAGTTACCCAATGTATTAACAAGACGTACTGTGTTTTCTATCTGTGGTAAATTGGTAGGACATCTACCTGTCTGTGGATGGCTCTGATCGGCAACAGGAGTGGTGAAAAGACGAGTGACTACAGTAACAAAAGGATGGGACGATGTTGCGGATGATGATTCTCTCCAACAAATGATGGCTGAAATGTTGTCCAGAGTGCATAGGAATGACCCTGCCCGGGGTGAGTGGCAAGTGTCTGGAAACGAACTAAATGCATGGGTTTACGCAAGTTCGTTGGCTACAGGTGTCGTGTTGGAGCAACTAGGTGTTGTTGTGGAAGATGCATGCTGGCTTCGTCCGAAAAATGATGCCCAACATATAAATTTGGCAGAACTTGATGCCACGTTAAAAGGTCTTAATCTCGCATTGCAATGGCAGACTAATGTTGTGCATCTCCACACTGACTCATTGTGTGTTTACCATTGGTTAACCGACACCTTGACTGGAAAGGCTCGAGTTAAGACTAGAGCTGCAAGTGAAATGCTAGTACGAAGGAGACTAGCAATAATTAAGCGTCTAGTTGACGAATACAGCTTGCAGGTAGACATTACGTTAGTCTCGTCGATGCAGAATTTGGCTGATAGCTTGACCCGAGTACCAAAGAGGTGGATCGATGCAATGAGGCAGGGATCCGATCTTCAACAACAAACATGCGCGACTGTAACGGATCAATTAACACCTGACCAGATCCGTATGATACACCAGCAGATTGGACATCCTGGAATTCAGAGGACTGCATATTTTGTCCGAAGAGTATGCCCTGCAACTACAAAAGCATCAGTGAAAGCAGCCATACGTTAGTGTGAAGAGTGTCAGAGAATTGATCCGGCACCATCCCAATGGCAAAAAGGGAAGCTCGAGGTGGAGGGCAACTGGCAGCGAGTAGGGATGGACATAACACATTATGGGGACAAACATTTTTTGACCATGACGGATTGTGGCCCGACGCGTTTCACAATATGGCGCCTGTTGACACGACAGGATGCAGCCAGCATTATACAACAGTTGAGAGCCGTCTTTTTTGAACGTGGTGCCCCGATTGAAATTCTGACTGATAATGCCGCCACATTTCGATGTCAAGAATTTCAAAAATTCGTGCACGAATGGGAGATTAAAATGCATTATCGGTGTGCATATTTTCCCGAGGGTAATGGTATAGCAGAACGGTGTCACCGCACCATCAAAAGAATTGCAGCCAGGACGCAGTGCTCTATTCCAGAAGCTGTGTACTGGTATAATATAACACCCAAGGACAATGCAACACCAGCAACTGCACCAGCCAATGGGATTTACCAATATGAACAGCGTGTGAAAGGAGTTGATGCCATACCATCAGTGGTGAGTGTTGTCAATACACCATATCAAGTGGGAGACCTTGTTTGGATAAAACCCCCAAATACTGGGTGCACTACGAAATTTTTCCGGGGAAAAATAGACGAAATCATAAGTCCTCAGACCATGTTGATTGGTGGCATACCACGTCACGTAAAAGATATCCGCCCTTGTTATACCTCTTCTGATTCTGAGGACGATGAGGAAGATCACACACCGTTCAGAGATGATCCTGATCACTTACTGCCCCTTCAGGTGAGCATAGAAACACCACCAACAGAACCAGATGAGGGAATGATGGGACATACTGATGACAATAGTGAGGAGAGCGATGGACACAAGGAAGTAATGCCTCATCGAAATACTCGACAGAGACGAATACTGCCCACCCCCCGTGATTGCGAAACCCCGCGAGAAGGGATGATGGAGCATACCGAGGAGATGACGCCTCCGATTCTTCGGAGAAGTACCCGACAAAGACGGATACTGCCCCCATGCCCTGATTGTGAGACACCGCCTATGGAACCACGAGACGGGATAATGGAACAGACTGGCAGTAATGATGGTGGTAATGAAGAAAACAGCAATGAAGAAGTGCTGCCCCCAATTCTTCGAAGGAGTACCCGCCAACGACCATTGCCCGCATGTCCTGTTTGTGATCATGAGATCAGGGGGGAGTGTGGAGAAATGCGTGACTTACCTGGATAGACCACGTGCGGGTCGGTCACCAAAAATAAATAAAAAGAAAGAAAAGAAACGGTCAAGACTCTTATTTATAGAGTAGTGATCACGTGAGTTAGAAGAATATGCAAATAGAGGTGAACGATTTTGCGATATAAAAAGCCTGTGTTGTTAAGAGGAGGGGCAGACTGTTGGCAGAAGTCAGTGCTGTCAGACGTGCTTTAGAGTTTTGTTATTATATGCTGTGTTCGATTGTTGGGAGAGAGAAAAGAGAAGAGGAGGAACCAAGAAGACATTATGCATATACTTGACTTTGTGTTGGTTTTAGTTTCTAAGATAGAGTTGCAGGCAAACAATCGGGCAAGCATAGTTGCCGTTTCGGTTACCGTTAAGACAATCCTTAGGTTGTTAGATAATGATGGAATTGTTAAATGGCCATTATTTAGTACGCTATTATAGATTTATCTGGGATTTGCGAGTCTCATGATTTCTGCGGCTCAATTTGTATTGGACACATCTGATAAGTCTGCAAAATGCATGCGTACTTTGAGCATGGGACCTTCACATTTAGAACTGAGCTGTTGTAGAAAGCTAAAGAACTTCCTTGTGAAAACGCGCAATTTAATTGTTGCTTTGAACCATTTACTTTCCTCGACTTATGATTGTTCTACAGGAAGAGAAAAGATACTACACCATAGAACATAGCTGATGTGATTCATTATGGCCTCCCTAGTCAGCCATTTTATCGAACCTTGTCGTTTTCTGTTATGGCTTTTAAACTTGGGGTCGGACTTTAGGGTGATTTATACTAATAACAGAACGTTATGGGCATTTCCGTTATGAAATCTTCAAGAACGGTGGGTGGTTAGAAATAGATCTGAAAGCGAGGCATGGTTATCTTGTCGACTAAGTCGAAACCGTTGCTGTCTCTGATAGGGTATGTGATATAAAAAGCTAACGGTACTATTTTGCTAGATAACACCCACTTTCGTTTCTTTGATTAAAATATAACCAAGCAAAGTAGAAGTGTCGTCATATAAATTTTTATATTCAGATGACCAACACAATCAAATATGAATATGGAAAGTTGGTATATTTTCTAATGGTTTTCCATATTAACATTTTATTTTCAAATGATGACTTTTAGAGGTTTACGCGTATGCTGCAAACGGCTATTGCATTTAAATTCTCTGCAAACAAGTAGTTTCCGGATATTAATCAATGTAATTCTTCATCTTTAAAGTGGTGGCCATCGTTGTACTCAAAAGCTAGCATATTTTTGTCATAATTAAAATACTCACTATTTCATAGGTAGCATATACATATACTGGTTCAACGGGCCACGGGTACTCACGGGATATTTTTGTAATCTCTCTCTCTCTCTCTCTCTCTCTAAATATATATATATATATATATATATATATATATATATATATATATATATAGAGAGAGAGAGAGAGAGAGAGAGAGAGATACAAATTCGCATCTCAACAGTATAGTTCGCATTGGATGGGCAGCGTTAAGTATGGACTTCAAGGCTAACTGAAAAACTGAAAAGACAGTTCTTCAGGACACTGGAAGAGTTTGTCGTTGTTTACAGTGCTACAACCTGGACACTCACCAAAAGATTGGAAAGAACACAAGACGGCAAATACACCCGTATTATACGGAGGGGTTAAATATATCTTGGCAAAATTATCCTACGAATCAGCAACTGTATGGAAACCTACCTGCCATATCTAATACCATCAGAGAGAGACGTCTAAGATTTGCCAGTAACTGTCTTAGGAGCAATCATGTATCGGTAAGTGATGTATTGTTATGGACTTCACGACACGGATTCGCAAGCTAAAGGACGACCTAGATCGACGTAAATCCAACAAATAGCACACGACGCAAACTGTGAACCCGAAGATCTGAGGCAGATGATGGAAGACAAGACACTCTGGAGTGGTAGGGTCACATTGGTCCGGGCAAGGAGCCCGTCTTGATTATGATGATACGGGAGGAGATTACGCCAAAGGTGAATAGAGTTTCATGCGTGTATTATGAATAAAGGAACCCATACAGAAAACTCTGGAAATTTTGTAGGCACCGCGTGTATATACAAGGTGTAGAGCGGTTCTTTCTAAACTTCTCCATCATATTTTGATCTACAGATTTGAAATATGATATTTACGCGCACTTTACAAATGGGAACGCTGGGCGATTTGCTATTATATATTTATCTGTGCAGAACGATTACTACGAAATTGATTTGTCAATTCCTGTCCTAAAAACTTGATATATAATATATGATTTGAAAGTGTAAAACAAATTCGATTTGGTTTTTAGTCTGCTTAGTCTGCTAAGAAATAAAAATTGAACAATTAGAACTTAGAAGACGTAAAAACAAAGCAAAATTATATTTTCCACGCATTGGGCAAATATACGTTTATACTTTTAAATACGTCTATAGTAAAAGTTTTGTTATGCTTACAATTTTTCTTCAGATGGTAACGAATAACGCTGGAGAACAACATATTTTAGTTTCGATTCTAACCGATGTAACACGAAACATATTTTATAAACGTTGAAAATACTAACATATATTGAGGAAAATACAATTAGCAAGGTACATTATCTTTATAACAACATGCAAGAAACCATAAATAACCTTATTTTACGACTGGGAAAATCCGGGCTGGCTGCTTGTAATAAATATTTGAACACTTCCTGTAAAGTTGATTGTAATCATTGAAGAAGCAAACGCCCACGTATGTGTGCCTTGTGTGACTATACGACTTACCGTCTATAGCGATCTGAGAGAGAGAGAGAGAGACAGAGACAGAGCATGTGTGTGTGTGAGAGAGAGAGAGAGAGAAGTAGAAGATAAAGATGGCGACCGTGCCTTTATAAGGTGTCGTCTCGTGGAATCGCACAAGATCACACCGCATACATATGCAAATGAAATGCAATCAGTTTTGTCATTAATTTAAAAAATAAAACACCTGTTGGCAGAGGTGAAGAGAACAGAGGCCTACTGGTAGTTGAGAGAGAAAATTGTGAGTAGGATACAATACAGTGAGAAATTCCATTCGAGAACTTTTATATTCTTTTTTTGGCAATTTATCTCCCGAAATACCATCTCATTTAACTGCATTTCCCTAATCAGATCTAAGTATTCAACCAAATAATGTGTTTGAAAAATAGATTAAATTTCAATTATGAGCAAGCTGCACGAATGCGTACATATTTGAGCATTTAATCAGATTATATAAATTAGCTCCAACTCTGCAGTACAAATTTATTTTTCAGTTCGTTTTACCATATATTCCTAAATGTGTCGTTCTATACTCAATTCTAATTACCATTAGCGTTTAAGTCTAATCAGTGGCGTAGCATCAGATTTTGCCGCCCGGGGCGGTCGTGAATTCTGTCCCCTCTGTTGGGATATAATTGCCTGTCCCCCCACAGCCGTAATATAATTACCTGATTTGGCCCACCGTTGGCATATAATTACATGTTATGCCTCCCCATCCCCGCTGGCAGATGATTACATTTTTGTCCCCCCCGCTTGCATATGATTACCTGTTTTGCCGCCCTCCCCACTGCTGGCATATGACAACCTGTTAAAACCTTCAAAATTCATCAAAGCCCTCAAAATATTTATTTTTATTAAACTAATGTTTACACAATTCCCTTCAGATTAATGTTTACACAATTCCCCTTTTTTAATTTTTCTTTTCAATATTTTGAATGAAAATAAGTCTGTAAACATTAATCTGAAGGGAATTATGTAAACGTTACCAGGAAAAAGAGAAACCAATATTTTTTTCCAAACAAAGAAGTATTTTTTTAAAAAATATGAACAAATAAAGTAAATTCAATTAATTGGCTACACAAACAAATATAATAATAAATTTAAATGAAAAGATTTGGACACCTAGAAAATATTATGAAATTATGTAATCATTTTTTTCTTTTTTAGTCAGAATTTTCGCCAAATAACATGGTTGTATCAAAGAGAGGAAAGTCCGATGTAGTTTTCTCTTCTTTCCCTTCCTAATACTATTATTAAGAGGTCGAGCCTCTCGAAGAGAAACAAAAACGTCTTGTATCAGCGCGGTTTTTAATTCTTGTGTGTAATCGCTCGGTTTAAGCGCAAAATTTATTAAATCGAATCTCACACCTTTTTGAAAACATTTTTTTTTATAAATTTTAATGAGAATATTTGAATTTGAATTTTTAAATTTAAATTAGAACATTTGAAAACATGAAAAAGTTAAGAAATGATAAACTTATTTTTATTTGCTTTTTTTATTCTTGTTATTTCTGAATTTTCACTTAAAACATGCCTGTATCAAGGAGAGGATAGTCCAGTGTAGTTGTATTTTCTCCTTCATCAGGTCGAGCTTCCCGAAGATAAAAAATACGTTTTGTATCCGTGCTTTTTGAAATCTGAAAATTTTTATGAGTTGAAAATAAAGCAATAAATTTATTTTTTGTGATATCAAAATTTACAAGCATACTTTTCTTCGCCAAACTAATCCATAACTATATCAAAATTCACTCCATCGACAAGTGGGGAGGATTGCCAAGCCTGTAAGACTTGTGTAGCTCCTTTTTTATCGAAAGTAGTTTTTATGACCTTAGTTTCGAGAAAGAGCGCTCACAGCTGGCAACGCTAATAGGTTTGGTAAAGAAAATGCGCAGTAAAACACCAATATTATGGACGGGATTAACAAGATATCTCTGTATAAATTTCAAAAGTTCAAGGGGTACTTTCATTATGTATTTTCCTGAACCTTTCACAAAATACTGTAACAACGTCCTTTTTAATTTTTTTACCACACAATTTACAGCATCTACTCGACTACTCTATCTAGTTTCAACAGTAGGCTTCAGACTTACCGGTCAACTGAATCAATACGAGCCAACGATGTGTAGATGCAGAAAAGAACGAGAACCATCGGTCCAGTATGCCAAAAAATATAAGAGTGAACCATCATAGAAGCGGCATGTACAAAAGCCAGATTTAATAATGTCACAAATAGATATTTTGGGTTGATTTAGGAGATTCGTTTCTCGATGGCCTGATTATAAAATTAAGTATAAAATGGGTATAGAAGCAATAATATCGAGACTACTACTTTGGTTGGTTTGTTTCCACTGAGAGACATGGACATTTTGCCAACATTAAAGTGTATTTCTAAACATATATTCTAAATTATTTTAACTCTTTTATAGATTAAAAAAAAGAATGACTATTTTTATAACATTTTTCATATTTAAATTTAGAATATATAAGAACGTACAAGTAGTAGTAATAGTAATAGTAGAAGAATATTGAATCTCTCGACTAGGCCACCCATCCAAAATAAAACAAAATTCTATTTTTTAGGTGATTATGCGTTAACGCCTTAAAAACTTGAGGGAAAGATAAACAAACAAAACAATTTTTTTAAGAATTTAGTATGGCGATCCGCTTCAATATTTTTTGGACGTAAGGTGATTTTTTATTTCAGAGACATTGTAGCATTTTAGAACACTAACCAAAATTATTTATTTTCCTCACTGAAATAAATTCTGTAAGCTTTTTTCGGGTGGGGAGTCTAAGCATTGAACATTGTTTTACAACCTTACCAGTCACACTTCGTGTTAGTGAAATTTTCTACAATGTTAGAGTATCCTTAGAATGATGATTATTTATCATTTTAGGTTGAATTAATCTACGAAAGTTTACGTTTAAAAAAAATACTTTTTTGTGCTTTTTCCAGCAAGATTTTCCAGGGTTCCGCATAGAACAAAATGAAAATCGAATAAAACAAAAGAGAAATATCATTTTAGCCAGGGGTGTAAATCCTAATTTCTCTCAATATTAGTAAGATGTGTTTTTTAATCATAATTATTTTTATCTTGTTTGTCATTTCGTTTCGTTTTGTTTTTGTTTTTTTTGCATTAAAACAACTCAAACTACTACATATCTATGACATTGTCAGTAGTAATAAGCGGGCAAATATTGATGATTAGGGTAAACACATATACATTGTTATGTAGAGAGATCGTATAGAATAGTTAAGAATACATTCATATCCGTTCTTAAGTTAATAATTTTTTTCTATATATGTTATTTAGAAACTCATGTTTAAAATGGAGAGGGGACTTTGTAAACTATTCTGTTCCTATACCGTTTTATTTTGCATAACAATCGTTAATTATTTTCAATTGTTTATTAAATATTCAAAAAGCATTTTGCCAACTAATGACAAATGCAAATCCGCTGTGTTTTAAAGGAGAAATGCATTTTTAATTGTTTTATTATTTCCAAACAATTTAAAAGAAAATATTCCAGAAAATATTTAAGAACACCCTCCTCCGTATATTGAATATATGTACCTCCCATACATACACTAAGTGAATTTTTGTTTTCGAAAATATATGCAGACATGAGAAGGTGTTAGATTAATTCGAAACAGACAAGAAAAAAACAAATCACTAATTAAACATTTAAAATTAAAAAGGATCGAAATCGGAATCGGGAATCGTATCGGGAATTTAAGATAGAATAGGTAATTGAATCTGAATCGCGAAAAAAAATTAGAATCGTCCCATCACTAGTGTACACACATACACACACATATATATATATACATATATATAAGTGTTTCCTTTTCAGAATAAATATGTTTTAACTCTTTTTCAAAGTGTTTTAACATGTTTTATTAACTGTTTGCTCTTATATATATATATATATATATATATATATATATATATAGATAGATAGATAGATAGATAGATAGATAGATAGATAAAATCAAATAAAATCCCAAATGAATCAAAAACATTGAAAATCACATTTTATATTTTTATTTTAATTTAATCAATTTAGGAATATAAGACACCGGGGAACTAATTTTGGTAAGGTATGAAAATTAAGCATCTACGTGTTGCGTTGTGTGCACTCAGTCTATATAACTGCGTGGACAAAATGTTCGCCGGACAAGTTTACCGACGAGTGTATATTTTGAATGACAACTAAAAGACTCGACTGTTTACAAAAGAATTCGAGTTTATTTTCAACAATCTTTCTTTACACTTTTGTGTCGGTTGTCATTGACTCCACTAGCGATGAGAGAGAGAGTGTTGTTAGAGATAGGTGGCGTGGCGGGGGTGTTGACAAATGACAGACTTGATCTCTCCGCGTCGGCCGCTACACTTTTTTAAAAACCAAAACATCTTTTTTATATTGATATCGGTCACGTTTCTCTAGCCCAGCTACGAATGTCAGCTGCATTCCGATCTGGTCATAAAATATTTGTTGATGTTATTATTTCCGATTGTAGGCCAATTTCCTTTTGTTTGTTTGGCCTTGAAACATCACCGCGTTCCAAAATGTGTGGCACTAGCTCAGGTGACGCTCGTGCAACATTCCATGTTGTCATGGTTGAAACGTGACCCTCATATCACGTTCTTGGCTTGTCTCTCCGATTTCTTCACAGTCTGTCCCCTTATTATACAACATACGGAATAAATGTTAATTGAAGATAGTTTAAGACCGTTTTTAAAGACGCCAGAGTTTTAAATAGGATTCAAGTGCCTCTCACGGAAATATACATATTTTTACATATTTACTCTAATTTGAAAGCAAGTAAGTCGATTTTTCTAAGTTAGGTACGCGTTCTAAGGAGCGTTTTCTTGTATTATCTTTTGCAATAATTATGTCAATAAAAATAATAAAAAAATAAAAAATAAAAAAACTATTACCAGAATTAATCTATCATAATAAATGTACGTTTAATCATTAATACGTTAGAGATTATAAAATGTTGTTATTAGTTTGATAAGAATCAATTACTCACCCATTGTTAGAAACTTGAGAAAAATTCGACAGTATTTAAACAATCGAATAGAAAGCAACTTAAATAGTATTTAAAGTGTAGCGCTTGGTATCCAGTTAAAATAATATCCCCTAAAAGGGCGATCATAAAACTTGTTTACAGTCGATTTTTATTCCATACTTGCTTAATGTTTCTACAATTCCAAATTATGTAATTTTCTGTTGCTAATTTTCAGTTGTGTTTTTTAATTTTCAGTAATGTTTGAATGTATTTTCCTTGGCAAAAATGTTTTTTTTAATTTTTCACCATTTTGTGGAACAAGTAAATCAACTGCTTTCGTTGAAGGTTACCTAGAGATTTATGACATATGTAACAATTTTGTTTTACAAATAAAATAAATTTACATCGTATTTTGACGTTATTATCATTTTCGTTTTAGTGATCATTTTAAAATCAATAAATATTTATCTTTAGTACATATAATGAAAAACTAAATTAAAAAGTTATACAATCGGATCTGGAATCGTAAATTAGGGACACATTTTCCGATTGCAATACCTCTAAAAGTTCCGATTATTTACAACCTTGTCGGTATAAAATTTCAAATTTATTCTTAGCTTTTATTTATGTTTTCTATTTTCTATTTGTACCATCTACAAATACTGCCCCTAACACTTACCGCTCTTGAAATAGTAATACATTTTTCCGATTCTGATGCCTCCAAATATTCCATTTTTTTACGTTTTCCGTATGAAATTTCAAATCTATGGTTAGCTTAATTTATTTTGTATTTATTTTTATATTTTCATACTTTTATCCTCAAAGAATGCCGTTCGTAAAATAGGAACACATTTTTCCGATTCAAATGTCTCCAAAAGTTCGATTTTTTTTTACAAATTTAATTTTTTTAGGTTTTATTTATTTTTCTATATTGTATTTTACTCCCTCAAAATGCTGCCCCCTGACATGTTTCTGATTCCGATTCCTTTAAACTTTTCAGTTTTTTTCTAACCTTTACAGTATAAAATTTTAAATTTTTGTTAGCTTTCATTTTTGTTGGTTTTATTTTTTCTATTTTCTATTTTTATGCCAAAAAATTGCTGTCAGCTGGCATGTGTTGCTCGTAAAGTAGGAACATATTTTTCCGATTCACACATCTCCAAAAGTTCTGATTTTTTAAAAACTTTTCGGCATAAAATTTAAGATGTTTTGTTAGCTTTTATTTATTTTCATTCATTTCTTTCTATTTTCTATTTTTACCATCTCAAAATGCTACCCTCTGACATGGTAGCTCGTAAAATATGGACAGATTTTTCTGATTTCGATACCTCTAAATTTTCTGATTTTTTACAACCTTTTTCGGTAAAAAAATCCGCTTTTTTTACCTTTTATTTTTTTTCTATTTTTCATTTTTAACCTATCAAAATGCCGCCCCTTACATGTGCTACTCATAAAATAGGGGCACATTTTTCTGATTCCGATATCGCTAAAGTCACGATATTTTACAACATTTTCGGCATAAAATTTAGGATTTTTTGTTAGCTTTCATTTATTTTATGTATTTACTTTTTACCCTCTCAAAGTGCCTCTACTGGCTCGTGCCCCCGCCTCCTTCATGCTTGCTACACCACTGAGTCTAATCACCCAATCCATGAATAACCTCTCCTATTGCTTATATTATAATATGAATGATTTTGTAACACAGCAAACAACCCATCTTCAGTGATGTAAGTTTATTTAGCCGGAAGCAAAACTCAGCTTGAAAATGAGGTAACAAGTAATGTATTCGGTTTCTTTGTAAGAAGAGAGAGTTTTATAAAAAAGAAAGATACAACTTTAAAAGTCAAACAAATACAAATATAAAAAGTGCAATCTAAAAGTTTCAAGATCGTATCACAAAACTTTGGTTTGAATAGTTTATTGAAAGAAAAGAGTAAATTGCTACAATGCTTGGAGAAACAAGATTTTCATAGATACGGAAGTTGTTTCTTAGTAAAACATAAGAACTGTTCCCCAGAACGTGCATGTGCATTCTATTTTAATGTAAACGGTAAAAATATCTTTATCGTCTAAAGAGCCTTGGGTCAACTAAGTAAACATTAAAATAGTAAAGCGAAACTTTAGATAACTTAAAGATTAAAGAAGGCATCCATAGAAATTCTCGAACGCTAATTTATATTAATTCAAGTGAAGGTCAATTGAGGATAACTAAAGACTGTTATTATCAATTTTATATGTCGCTAACTGGAGGCTCAGTGTTACCCGGGAGTACAGTACGTTTACATGTATGCAGATTGTGTATGTATTATTATAGAATAAATTCTCTATTGGATATTGTATATTACGAGGAATAATTTGCCCGGTGGTCTTAGTCGCAAAATAATAAATGGATAAATAATAATAATAATGTCGTTCTTCAAATTCTGTCTCTATTAGTTTACAATATCACGTCAGCTGATATTTGGGCTTGACGATTAATGTCCTTGTAAAATCACTTCTAATTAAGTTTTAGTTTTAAAATATGCAAACGAATAAATGATTAGCAGCCATTTTAAATTGTACATTATCGTAAATTTAACTATTAATAAAGCAAAATTGAAATTAAATGGTAGGATGTACCCGGACTTTAACAGAGGATCATTCGATCTGTAGTTGAATGCACTTCTACTGAGCTATATGTTCAGATAGCAATAAAGCTGTTTTCTTTTTAAGAAATAATTTCCTGATATTTAATTATTCCTCTTGGACAGTGTAACGTAAAATATTCCCCTGTGTATGATGGGCATGTGTATTGGTTACGGTAGTTGAAATGGCAGGAATCTGATTATTTAAGAAAATGAGTCACCAGAAATATATTCATACTAGCAAGGAAACCCGATATTTTCCTTGATTTAATGAAGATCAGTTAATATGTCACACGATAATTTTATTCTCATCGAATCAGTGAATTTGCCCATTTCTCAGACAAATGGATTCGAGACCTACTGAAGTGAACCGCGAGGAAATTCCACATGCATTTCTACAGAAACACTCCACACTGCATTGTAGCCTACGTAGCACTGTAGAGAAACTACTATTGGTTTTATAAAATTGCTTCATATTTTATGGCTTGGATTAAAGTTTAATATTCAAAATATGATGAAACAATTTTGCATTAAATAGACACATTCATTTCGAACGCGCCTTTCTTTTGAAAGAACCTACCGGTGATTTTACAAAACATTAATATTCCAGCAAGGCGGAAGTATGATACAACACTATACCAGATCCAGGGACCACCCCCCAAAAAATACGTTTATCAATCTTGTAAAATAGCGGGCACTGGTGCAATGGTCAAAATGAAATTACCATTTTAACTGTTTGGCGTTGTCTGTTAGTGGAAGGTATCAGAAGTCATTGACTGTCACTGTCGTCAGATAGGTTTAGTTGCGTTATGTATTGATTTTTAGACGAATTCTTGCAGGTTCTGTCAGTCAGTGACGGGCATAATTAGTGTAGGCCTTAATCGAACTGCTCTAAACTGAAAGCGGCTGTTTTCAACCGCCAGGAATTGTTGGTCATTGTAGTGGCGATTGTGGCTGTCTGGACGATGTTACTTGCGTTTACTGGTAGAGAATGTCACTGTCGCTTCCCGGCATTTACTGTCAGCCATGCCCATTATCGCTCAATTAGACTTCTCTGAAATAAAAATTTCTGTCTCCAATATAGAGCACTGATGGTTATTTGCGTTTATAATCGGATAATTGTGTTTTATCATTGTTGGTTATTACTGATCATGGCCTGTGTCGAACCCATTTGACTACAATGAATTTAAATGTGCTGTCCTCAATATCCATGCACTGTAATTCATTGTCACTCTTAGTCAATGTCGAGCCGTAGCGATCACTCGCTGCCGTAACAGTTTACACTAACTGGTTGTAACTGTCGCGCTTAATCAGGCATGTTTAATGTGGTGAATTGCTTCAAGACAGAGCATATCGTACTTATGCAGAGTTCGGACCGTCCTATTAGTTAGTTATGATGGGCGATTTAAATATAACCCCATATTGTAGTATTTTTGTATAAAACAGACCGTACTATTTGTTCGCTACGAAACCTGAACAAAAATCAAATTAAACTAAAAAAAAAACGTTGAATAGTCCGTTGAGCGAGTTGTAAGACACCTAGCATAATCTGAAGAGTACGTCTAGAATGCGGAAGAATTTGCAAATAATAGGGCAATTACGAAACATGAGTAAAAAATTGAATAAAAAGACGTAAGAGCGCGACTATGAATATTTTCACTCTCCTTCTCTCTATCTCCTCCGCATTTTCTATACATCTGTATAGTGGTAATGCTATCAGGAATGTTAATGTAAAAAACATGTTATAAAGCTATGAACCGATTAAAATATATTTACGGTCATGTTAACAGGTTCTGCGTAATAGACTGTTGTTATTATTTAAGTAGAGATACAAATGGAAAAACGATATGATGAAATTACGAAACAGGAGTAAAAAAGCGAATGAAAAAGTGAAAAAGTCCGAATAAGAATCTGGTAATTAGGAACGTGAATCGTAATTAATTGTAATTAAATCAAGTTAATATTAGCGAAATACATGCATGAAATAGATGCTTTTAACGTGACCATTTCAAATTGCCTGGCCGTAGTATTCTTTTTGCTTTTGGATTTCACTTAATATAGCCATAAAAGCTTGAATAAAAATTGAAATGGCGAATACCCAAATAAGCGGTAAGATCCTTATGGTTTGCACCCTACCACCCGTATATCGGCATCCAGGGAATTATTATTATTAGTCACTGTTAAAGTTATGCTGCTTATTTAATGACTAAGCAGCATTTCTTGCTTACCGTCAGAATCCCAACACTTTTACGTACTTTGGATTGAAATGAGAACCTACTCAGAACAGAGGAGTCGCAACTATATATTTCAATAACACTATCCGATTTAGCCCATTGGTTTTTACTTTTAGTACGAGAGAACTTCTAGTTCATGTGGCAACCTCTTGCCTCGTATATAGGACACTTTGATGCGTCATGTCTTTGAGCCTGGTAGCGATAATAGTGTATCGCTGGAAACGCTATTCTTGCTTTGTCCCCGGACTGCCGATAGTTTATTGCAAAGTGATTGAGACATCCAAACGTGTGGCACTGTACTGCGATTTCGGCCTTCTGGCCGGGGGTTGAAGCTGTCGACAAGCACAGGAGAAAGAATTAGCCTCTCCCAACCGCCGAAGAAACAGTTTCATCTATATTTACTTCTGCTATAAGTGCTATCGCCATAGAAATCATCTGTTGTAAGACCATGTTTCCAAAACATGAGGATCCACGCAATTTCTGTCCAACAAAACTGGATAATTTAAACAAGAAACCGCAATTGAACAATTAGTTAAAGGTGTTTGTTTCGATAAGACATGCTAACCCCTTTTTGTCACTTAGATAATTGTTTACTTTTTCTCCGGAGCGCAAACGACGAGAGACGAGCTTCTCAAATGCAACAAATAGATGCATTCAATTCGATGAAATGTAGGAATTAACCGATTGTCAAATGATTGCCTGATATTTACGTGGCGAGTATGGCAAAACCCCAGGATTATGACATACAAGAATAAGAAACGGTCCTCAGTTCCCAGCAATTATCGGGCCACTGTTTCCGGCAGTAATCGGCACAGCAATAGAAAAAAGGGTAGTAAAATATCTGGATTTGTGCGAGCCTTTTCTAGTCTCACACAAAATACGCGTTCACATTTCAAACTATGTTTCTTGCCATACAGATACGCGCACACAATCATACGTGCGCACGTACACACACATACATATATTCACGTTCACGTACATACACTCACATTCATGTGCATACATACATACGCTAACGTACACTCATGCACGCAAACATACGCTCCAACGTACGCTCACATGGGCAACGTCACTTCCTCTTTAAAGGAAATCCACACATGCGCAAAGGACGCCGGAAATAACTACAAAAGCAAGAGACCTGGGCTGTTTCCTTCTTTTCGATTCTGCTCCCGAGCTGAACGTCGAAGAACCAACGGCTCCCTTTCGGGGCGCGCGTCCGCGCGCCTCACGTCCCCTACTACTATGTGTGGGGCCTGAATCAACAGACAGTACGTACACCTTACACACTTTCTCTCTCCATGGCATGGATTGACTTTCTCACTCTCTCTCTCTCTCCGCAACAATAGACTTCTCGCCTCACCAGCTGACAGCGAGAGACGCACGCCAAACTAAACACGTGCTCTATTATTTTCTTTCATTTGGTTCTTCATGAAATAAATGCTAGTTCGTTTAATTCAATAAACGCGTTGTTCGTTTCTTTCTCAATTCAATTCTTTTTTTCTATTTTGTACGACTGAGGGACATATATCATATATCCACCAGTCCACAACACATTCGGTCAGGCTGCCATTTGAAATTGAACATGTGAACATAATACGAGATTACTATCTACTGATGTTAGTGTCACCGAATTCGAGGATGAACAACAGAAGATCAAAATTGATATTATAGGAGTGTGTGAAACCAGACGCAAGAGTGAAAGATTTCTCATCTTTAACAGCAGCGAACACCAATTATACTCAAAGGGTGGGAACACCTCCTACAATGAGGTTGACTTTGTAGTCAGCAAGTCTATTGCAGGAAACATCTCAAACTTCAATGGCATATCAGAGTTGTACAGCTAACTATCATGATCAACAAGGAATTCCTCATTAACGTAATCCAGGTTTATCTTCCAACAACAGGCCATACGGATGAAGAGGTGGATATGGTCTATGAAGATGTCGATAAACTGTTTACCAGCAAAGCCAGGCACACCATCCTAATGGGGAATTTCAATGCCAAGGTTTGAATAGGAAATACAGTTGAATCAAGTACTAGTCCATACGGTTATGGAACGAGGAACAGCAGATGTGACACCTTTTTTAACTTTGCAAAATACCACCGGTTAAAGATCATAAACATGTTCTTCAAGAAAAACAAACAAACTAACAGACAATTGACTTGTATATCACATAATAGAACCCCAAAGCATGAAATTGACTTCTTCTTTACTAACAAGCCACCCACTTTGAATGATGTTTTTGCTATCAACAGGTTAAACATAGCGAGTGACCACCGAATGATCAGAATGTATCTTACATGTGACACTAAGTTAGAGAGGACAAAGCGTATCAAGCCACACAAGAAACCAAACACAAAGGATCTAGCAGACAGATCGTCACAATTTCAGCTGCTACTATCCAACAGATTTGAGGCGCGAGTAACATCAAAAGATCCAAACACAACAACAAAGTGATATCAGATATCAGCCGGGTCGCAATGGAAGCAGCTGATCAATGTAAAACACCGAAATCTGACAAACTATTTGCAATTACGAAACAGCTGAGAGTGAAACGGAAACAGATTAAATGAGGTGGAACAAATGTACAGCACATCGAGTACATTCAGATATGCAAGGAAATCAAACTTTAATGCACAACTAATACTAGAGACCCTTGAAGTAAACAAATTCAAATAAATTTATAATTACTCAAAGGTTAATGCTTATTGATATCACATATCATGTCATTATAAATGAAACCAGTAAAAATCTATTACTCTTAATTATGTAGAATCCGAAAATAATATAGCAGACATTTTTACTTAGCCTATAAACACAAAGATAAAATTAAAACATTTTATCGCTGAAGGTAGTTATTATTGAATAAATCTTTTTCTCAGAAACCCCAAATGAGAAGTCGAAACCATAATAAATGAATAAAATAAAATAAATAAGTAAATAAATAATTTTAAATTCTCCCGGGTAAGACGATAAACTATGACCATATTTTTGTCTGAAAAAATAACAAATTAAAAATATCTAATAGATTGTTTCGAGGTTTTGTTTAAAAAAGTAATTTATTTCTTACTTCAGAAAACCCTTTCTTTAAAAAGAGAAAAAATTGTATATAAAGTTGGAAAATGTGTATATCCGTATGTATTGCATGTATATTTGAAAAGTATGTACATCTATCTGTATTTGCATATATATTTAACAAACATATATGTCAGTATGTATTTGTATATACACTTGTGCCCGATATTATTCATACCCCTCGGATCTTTGAGATTTCTATAAGAATATTGCTCAAACCAGAAGGTAGACAATATTAAAGGGATTTCAAACAATAAATCAAGCATAAGCATTTAATTTAAACTCAACAAATAAATAAATTATGCAAGTTTGAAACATTATACAAAGAAAAACAATAATGGCACTAGTTCAAAATTATTCATACCTCTCTTACTAATAGTCAATAGCATGCCATTTATTCTTAATAACTGCCTGTAACCGTTTGGGATATTTATCAACACGGTTTTTACAAGCATCAACACTGATTTTTGACCATTCTTCAATGCAGTAGTTCTCCAAATCCCTCAAATTTCTAGGTTTCCGCTTTTTAACCTCAGTTTTCAATATGTGCCAGAGGTTTTCGATAGGGTTCAGGTCGGGACTCTGGCTAGGCCATTCCAAAACATTAATTTGATTATCCTCAAACCATTTCTTGACTATTTTGGCAGTATGTTTTGGATCATTATCCTGTTGAAGGACCCAGTTTGGTCCTAAATGGAGCTTCTCCGCATCCTGTCTAATGTTTTTCTGGAGTATCTCCAAATATTGCTCCTTCTTCATGGTTCCATCTATCTTGACCAAACTACCTGGACCACTAGCCGAAAAGGAGCCCCAAAACATTAGGCTACCACCACCATGTTTCACCGTGGGTATGGTGTTCTTTGGGTTTTAAGCTTCTCCTTTCTTCCTTCAAACGTAAGAAGCATCCATATGGCCAAACAATTCAATTTTTGTTTCATCAGTCCACAAAATACTTGAGAAAACGGACTCTGGAGAATTCACATGGGTCCTAGCAAACTTTAGACGTGCTGCAAGGTGTTTTCCGGTGTGCAATGGAGTCCTTCTTGGTCTTCTTCCTTTCAGACCATTTTCATGCAGAGTCCTTTGCAATGTTTGCCTTGATATTTTTATGCCAGAAGACTCCAGATTTTCTAAAATGTCCTTATTAGTGGTGGTTGGATTTTAATTAACACTTCTTACAATATTCCTGGTGGCTCTAGCAGACAGTTTCCTTTCCCTTCCTCTACCAATCAAGTTGTTTGTTGTGTGGTGGCTCTGGAATTTTTTGATGATGCTCTGTACTGTTGCTGTAGGGACCTCAAATTTCTTGGAAATTGACTTGTAACCTAAACCATCCTTATGTGAATTCACAATTTTAGTCCTAAGATCATTACTAAGCTCTTTTTTCTTCCCCATTCTAATAATTTTTATTCTTTTATTGGTTTTCAGTTGATATCATTTTAATTTCTGAAAAATGCAAAAAACGAAATGAAATTAATCAAAGGTTGTATAAAAGCATTCAAAATAAGAATCAAACATGAAACAAACAGTCAGAAACTCGATTAATACTGAAAAAATAAGGGGGTATGATTATTTTTGAACATTGCAGATTTTATAAATAGCTGTATATTTCTTTTATTACAAGTATCCCGAGATTTTAAAATGACGAAAATGATCAGAAGAGGTTTATTAAGAATATGTATCAATATGGACGTAAACAATAAATTCTTACAAAAGTTACACCTAATAAACTCAATTTTCAAGGGGGGTATGAATAATATCGGGCACAAGTGTATGTATATTTAAAATCTTAATCAATTTGATTTAAAAGGGCTTAGTTCTACACATATTATACCAATATATTGAAAGTTTCTGACAAGTAAAAATAAATACGAATTAAAAAATAGCTAAAACTAAAAAATAAATGAATACATTATTTAACATTTTTACACTATCAGACGATATTGTGTCTGAAAGGACTTTTTAATTCTATCACAAGGGTGGGTTAAAATGTTTTGCTTATAATGAAGGGTATGCGTACCAACTTTTAGACGATTTTAGTTACAATCAACCAATGACAGACCTCCGTCCTCATTATAAAAATATCGAATTTTGGATGCAAGTCAGTTTGCTGCCTGTCTCCGTCTTAAAACGACTGAATCGGAATACATTGATACCTAACCGCCATCTCCGTTCTTAAATGTTACTCACCATTCAAGATCGTGACTGCATTGAACCTTCGCCGATTTATTTGTTCAACATAATATCTCAACACTTAAAACTTTACAGTGGGGCTTCGTCTACTTAAAAGCTCAATCGTGACAGCAACAAGACCAAGCTGGAGATGGGAGCAAGACAAGGTGAAAACATTGTTGAGATGTTTACAAGATGGTTTAATAGGTGCCTCTCCAATAGAAACGTTCCAGATAAATGGAGGAATGCATCAGTGGTCATCATTAATCGGAATGGTGACATTGCAGATATTAACTACCTTCTGCCAGTGACATACAAAGCATTCTCTTAGGTCTTGCTAAGACGTATGCTTGGGACACTACAGAGTCACCAACCGCGAGAACAAGCAGATTTAAGAGCAGGTTATTCCATCATCAACAATATCCAGGCTGTCAGTCAACTGCAAGAAAAAGTCACTGGATACAAGACTCAACCGGGGTTTTCCGTTGGTGATTACAAAAAGGCTTCCGACTGTATAGAGTTTGGTCCACTGTTCACTGCCCATAAGAACAAAAAAGTTAACTTTGCATACATCACATTGCTGAAAGATCTGTGTAAGAATGTTTTTGATTATAATAGAGGGTATATGTACCAACATTTGGTTAATACTATTTATAACTACGTTTAGGAAAGCCAACCAATAAGAAGCCCCCAACTTCCGTATAAAGATATCGAATGTTGGATGCAGGTCAGTTCGCTGCGAGTCTCCGTTTTGAAACGACTGAACTGGACTACATTTATTTATCGCCGCCATCTTTCTTCTTTAGATCGTGACTGCATTGATTATTCGCAGATTAGATTTACTACCGCCATCTTTGTTCAACATTATTACTCAACATTTAACACTTTATAGTGGAACTACCTCTACTTTAAAGCTCCATCGTAACAGCAATAAGATAAAGCTGGAGAAGACAAGGTGGCAAATCTCGTCGAAACTCTTCACGGGAGGTCTCCTAGGTCCGATATAGTACTGATGGCACACTCTCCCAAGGAATTAAATAACATTTTAAACAGCATCCACTCTAAGAGCAAACTGGCTGATCTTCATATGCACCTTGGGGACAACAGGGTGATGTTAAACTAATACACTCCCAAGTTTCCAATACCTATTGATGGAACGACCATTGAAGGAGTTGTAAATTACACCGACTTGGGAAAGAAAATTACCAAAGATGGAGATCTCCTCCCTGGGATAAAGGGAAAGTTAGTATTGGGTAGCTTTTTAGAAGGTGGCGAATATCATGACAAGTCTGAAAAGCAAATATGTCAATCAAAGGGACATTTCTCAATGAATATATCATACCTGCGATGAAATCCATGCAACTCGCTAACTTGTGCTAAAATGAGATCTTGGCAGTAGCACAAAGATAGATGGAGAGGATAATGTTAGGCATCACTCTACAAGAGAGAATGACAAATATCTGGATGCGCTAACAAACAAGAGTTATTGACATCCATACTGCCGTCAAAACATCCAACCAAAGATTGAAAGGGCACGTAGTAAAATAACATAACAACAGATGGTCCATAACGACAACAGAATGGACACCTTGTGAGAATATAATCCCAGAGGGAAGACCAAAAAACGGAACAGAGGGACGGCCTGATACGATACATGAATCCGACATGGCGACGAATAGCTCCGGACAGAGATAGATGGCTAACGTCCAGGGAGGGGTTCCTCATTAAATGATTAATTGATATTGATATTTTAGCCGGGATCGCTTGGTCTGTTGTGTTTGGAGAATCAGTAATCACATCACTGAAACTCTGTGTAACGACTTTTTCTTTTATCACTATTTTGTTGCTTTCTATTTCTTGCTGAAATGGTTTACTCTCGGCATATGTAAAGTGTGGTTGAAAGACTGATTCATTTTCTTTAGAGTTTTTCCGTTTATATTCTTCACCTCCCGCTATTTAATGCGGATTCTATTGTATCCACGCATAAAAAAAACACACGTCTTGTGTTTATACAATTTGACAGCAATGAGAGCATACTTTTTGTTTTTCCAGTAGCAACTCTTTATTGTCTCCCTTTTTCATGTGTTTGTTTTTCTGTGAAATATTTTATATTAAAAGATGATAATCAAACAGAAGAGCCTCACCATAAAGCGTAAAAGCTATGAGGTGGAGTTCAACACTACTCATTCAATTTTCCGCAAACACGTTTCGTATATTTTAAGATTAGCGTTATTCAAAGACCTGGCCGATGTAGTTTAATATGAATTGATTTACACATCAATGGATCCCCTCAGAAAGAAAACGTTTTAAAAAAAACTAAAGTTGAAAGGGATGGAAAATGGGATTTTGTGACTGGACTGAACAACTTTGAATGTAGAATAACGCACGAACGCTGAAGATAATCGTTTTTATTAAGTATAATCTATTCCGGCTAAAATACAATGTCGATGCGGCCGATACGAGTGTGGAACTTGTGAAAATTGCAAGCGTTGGGAAATGTAAAGCTAAATGTGAAAATTGAAATTAAAAAAAAATTACGATTCGAATCGAACTTTGTGAAGTGTATGTATGTATGTATGTATGTATGTATGTATGTATGTAGTTATGCATATATGTATGCATGTATGTATGTATGCATGTATGTATGTATTCTACGTCCTGTGTATTTTGGATTCTTTTACTCTTTTATTCAGGTTGTATTCATCTATTCGTAACAACCATCATCATCGTCGTCATAAACGTTAAGGATTTGTACCGTTATGGACGCATCTTAAATTTAAAGCTGTACAAGCGACGAAGAGAATGTCTGCCTCTTCTATGCGCTGTGTATTTTGGATTGTTTTACTTTTTTACTCACGTTGAGTGCACTTATTTGTACTTTCCATCATCGTCGTCGTCATGAACGTTGAGGATCTGTGCCGTTATGGACGACGTAGCGAATGACTGTCTCTACTACGTGCTGTTTGTATTGGATTGTTTTTCCATTTTTATTCATGTTAAATTCACTTATTCGTACTAACCATCATCATCGTCATCATGAACGCTCCTTCATGAATATTCTGCATGTACATGTATGTGTACGTGTATGTGCATATATATGTATATGCGTGCATGTATGCATGTATGTGTATATGTGTATGTTGTCATGTCTGTTTGTGTGTGTTTTGCGTATGTATATTTGCGTGCATCTGTATGTAGGCTTGTATGTGTACGTGTGTGTTTTTATTTCCAGTTGTCTGTGTGGGGTGAAGAGGGCTCCCAAAAGCCTTTGTGAAGGCAACACCTGGGTGAATCAAGTCTTTGATTAAAAAAAACAAAAAAACTTTTAGCGGGGGACCAGTACGCGCATTAAGCTGGTCTACAGTTTAACTTGTTGCTAGCTATCTTGCCCTTGCTTGTGACTGGATCTCAACATTTTTAACAGAGAGAGAGACTTAGCTTTGGTACAAAGCTAAAACTCTGTAACATAATGTTTGTATACACACTTCCTCAGATATTTGTCTATAAAAATAGTCATGTGGCGATGGGAAAAATGTCACGCGTGTAGGCCTGAAATGCTGGAAGCATGTAATAATTTATTTGACATCATTCTTTATATATATATGTGTATGTATATGTGTATATGTATGCATATATATATGTGTATATATATATAAGATATATTTGTAAGTGGAGTTCTAAGAAAGAAGCTTAACTCATGGAATCTATGTTTGGATTTAGGCACATTTAAAAAACCATGAAGCGGAAGACCAGTACCGCATTAAGATGGTCTGCAGTTTAAGTTCTTGCTGGCTATCTTGCTCTTGCTTATTGCTGGATCTCAACATTTTGAACCGAGAGAGAGACTTAGCTGTCGTACAAAGCTAAGACTCTGTAACATCATATTTGTATAGATACTCCCTCAGACATTTTGAATCATGGATTAAAATGTCTGAGGGAGTGGCATAAGTCTGACAAGACGTTGCAATCATCCTATATATATATACGGCATAATCACGTTGACACACCGGTTCCCGTCAGATCACTGAAATTAAGCAACGTTGAGCCTGACTAACACCAGATGGGTGACCATTTGGGAATTCTAGGCGCTGTATGTGCTTTCCGCTTATCTCGGCATTGTTTCCAGTACTCCTGAACCTCCGTTTGCCACTGGTATTCAACAATGTTGACTCAAGAGAGGTGTGGTTGGAGATTGCGCAACTCTTACCACAAAAATTTCAGCGCAGGCACCCTTACCGTGGGTATCCATAGTCTGTCAAGACTGAAGGAAGCCTTGATATATATATATATATATATATATATATATATATATATATATATATATATATATATATATATATGTTTATGTGTGTTTGTATGTATATACGCATGCATGTATTTATGTGCATGTATGTATATGTATATATGCATATATATGTATGCGTATGAGTGCATATATGTGCATGTTTATGTATATGTAGGTAAATTTATCAGTATGCATGTATATGTGCATACATGTGTACGTATATGTATGTAAATATGAATGTATGTGTATGCATGGATATATATGTGTATGCATATTTATCTCTGTGTGTGCATGTATGTATATGTTTCGAGTATGTTTTTTTTACATGAGTGGCCACTTATCAAGGCCCGAAGGCCACTCAGGGATAAGGTTTATTGCGTGTACAGTAATCAATGAAATAGTATTGTTGTAATCATTAGTATTGGGGGTTTTGATAGAGTGTCTTACTTAAGAGGGCGGTGTGTTTGATTGAGTGTCTTACTTAAGGGGGCGGTTTGTCAGGAGTTTGTTTATGTTGGACTTAAAGACGTCCAAGATGTAGTCAGGTGGCAAGGGGCAGAGAGTTCCACTGGCCTGCAGTTCTAAGAAAGAAGCTTAACTCATGAAATCTATGTTTGGATTTAGGCACAGATAAAGAGTGGGGAAAATTATTGACAGTAGTTTCAGCCAGACGGGTGTTTCTCGTGAAAGATTGGCGAGGGCAGACGAGGGATTAGAGCTCATACGAGCATCTGTATTGGAATTAACGATAAAATAAAGACAGGCTCGCAACGTCTCTTCTGTGTAGAGAGGTTGCAGGGAAGAGAAAAAGGCATCCCCCACTAAACCACGAAGTCTATTTTGTACTCTGTCAAGGCAGGATATTCTGTTTTTAGCAGCTCCTGCTCAGATGTGGCAGCAGTACTCCATCCTTGGACGTACTTGGCTTTTATACAGATAGAGAATTGCATCAGTAGTGAGATATCTTCTGGAGCACTAGATGGATCCCACCATTTTCTCAGCGTCCTTGGCAACAGACCTAATGTACGTACTCCATTTCAGATCAGGAGAAAAGGTCAAACCCAGAAGCTTGTCAAAACATGAAGCCTCTCCAAGACGGGAGCCATCCATTTCAATTGATGCCAGATGGGAATCAGAGCGTTGATGATGTAAAGATAGAAGCTTGGTTTTGGATGCATAAAAAGTGACCAGCCACCTCTTCCCTTTTTGTACCACGTGCTCAAGATCAGAGGAGAGAGAATTAGAGAGTACTTTGTCATTTACGGCCTTTGAGGTGTTTCCATGTATGTGTGTTATGTATTGTGTATGTATGTATGGATGGATTTATGCATGTGTGTATGTTTATAGATAGGTATGTGTATGTATGTGTATATATGTATGCGTGTATATATATATATATATATATATATATATATATATATATATATGTATACATGCCAATGACTGTCTTCAATGCCATGTCTGCTTGAGCGTGTGAGTTCGCCGGCAGTACTAACAAAAGGTCATCTTCGGGCTCATGGACTTTCAGTGACTTAGGGAGGGTCACTCGTCTGACAATACGTTACACTCATCATGTATGTATGTATATATATATATATATATATATATATATATATATATATATATACGTTTGACTCATGTGCAGGGAACCTACACCTCTAATTTAATGTGTTTACACTCAAAATAGACGAGGAAGTTTCGTAGAGTCTACAAAGGGAAAGTCTTTCAACTTTGACCTCTTGGCAGCCAGAATTTCGCCAAAAACTGATTAAAAACTTGCTGCATATCTGAATACCTTTTAAGGAAAATGTCAAATGTTTAAACCCAAAATTTCTCCTGAGCTATGTTCATGTTCCGTTCTATGTCCGCTGGGATCCTCCGACTACACAGTAGTATCAGATAAGATACAAATGAAATACAATAAGTCTTCAGATGTACCTCTCCACCGTACTGTTTATCGATACTCTATGGCTTACTGGGATAGCTTCCGTAAATTCATATTTTATCTACCTCTGCATTCCAAGTTTAAAAAGGGGGTATCCTCTATAAGATCAGACCTGACCGATGGGTAACTTGTAGGTATAGACCGATTCATACTATTCAAAAATCCACAAAAAAACTATCAGCCATGGTTCCCACATTGCGCACAGAAATCAGTTTTTCCATAGCTGCCAACCTAATAGATGTACTGAGACTAAAGCTGCCTTCAGGACTGCCAGCAACCACTGTAAAAGAGTAATAAAAAATGCAAGAGAGCTATATGCTCAGTCCATCAAATCCAAAGTAGCTGAGCAGCGGCTTGGTTCCCAACAGTTTTTGCAAATAGCAAACAGGATCCTGAATCGTGCGTTCTATCCCAACCATCATGAATGTAACGGAGGTCATCTCATCAGCATCAGACAAGGCCAAACTATTCGCCAAGAACTTTGCGGCTAACTCTAGCCTCTGCGACAAAGGGCATCAACTCACCGTATTTCCACCTACAACAGACAACACACTATCCAACATACTAATATATGTGCACGAGATCGCCAAACTAATCAAGAACCTTGATTCCAGTAAAGCAACTTGCTCAGACGGCATTCCAATTATAGTCATGAATAAGCTTTGACCAGAGCTTGCGCCCATACTTACAAAACTGTTTAAGCGTTGCCTTAAGGAGAAGTGCTTTCCGACTCCCTGGAAAACCTCGTCAGTATGCCTTGTATTTAAGAACTCAGGTGATAAGTCATCTCCCTCTCAGTAAAGACCAATAATCTATTGTGTGTCATGAGTAAGTTACTGGAATCCATATTAAATAAAGAAGTTGTCAACCACCTCAGCAGAAATATCCTCCTTAGTGACATGCAATATGGTTTTCGTTATGCTAGATCTACAGCTGATGTGCTAACTGTTATATCCCATAGGATTAGTAAATATATCGACAAAGGCTTCCTTTCTAGGGCAATTGCTCTTGACATATCAAAGGTGTTCGATAAGGTTTGGCATAAGGGCCTACTTCAGAAGATTTCCAGCTACGGTATAACTGGAAATGTTTTCTCAATAATTAAATCATTTCTCTCTGATAGTCTCATAAGAGTAGTGGTTGATGAGCAGCAATAAAAGGCCCACAGTATAAATGCTGGAGTCCCCCAGGGGTCTATCATGGGCCCAACTCTCTTCCTGATCTACATCAATGATCTCCCAAAACACATACTTAAATCATTCGTTGACATCTATGCTGATGATACGATCATCTACGGCAACACATCAAAGGCCGTAAATGACAAAGCTCTCTCTGATTCCCTCTCCTCTGATCTTGAGCAAAGTCTAAGTCCAATCTAAAACCAAGTTCCTAAGTTTACATCAAAGTACAAAATAGAATTCGTGACTTAGTGAGGGATGGTGTATTCTCTTCCCTACAACCTCTCTCCCACAGAAGAGCCGTTGCGAGCCTCTCTTTGTTCTATCGTTATTTCCATGACAATTGCCCGCCCGAGCTCCAATCTCTGGACCCCCCTCGCCAATCCCTCATGATAAACACCCGTCCAGCTAAAACCATTGTCAGTAATTTCTCCCACACTTTATCTGTCCCTAAATCAAAACGTAGATTCCATGAACATTTTTCTGAGAAGTGCACGCCTGTGGAATTCTCTTCCGTTTACCTTTTTCCCATCTGACTACATCTTCAACGACTTCAAGCCCAACACAAACAAATTCCTGATTAATCGCCCCCTTAAGTAACACATTTTCTCAAATCTTCAATACACTCTATTACTACGATATTATCCCAGTGATTATTGTACACTAAATAACACTTATCCCCGAGTGGCTTCCGGACCTTAATAAGTGGTGATCACCATGTAAAAAAGATAGTTAGTTAGAGACTGCAAAGGTCAAATCCTTTGAACTTTGCCCCCTTTGGTGAAAATCGATTAAACACACTCTACTCACATACACAGAGACAGTCTCAGTTTTATAGAGATATAGATATAAACACATAACAAATATTTATCTGTCTGTCTATCTATCCATCTATCTATCTCTCTCTCTGTCTCTCTGTCACTCTCTCTGTCTCTCTGTCTCTCTGTCTGTCTCTCTCTCTCTCTCTCTATATATATATATATATATATATATATACATGTTCTAGCGGGGTTCTTTTTTTTGGTGATAGTTAAATATTCGGTATTGGCGTCTCCAACGTAAGAGATCAAGGACTTATTTTTTCCGAATAAATATTGTCCCTATTTGTATGACGTAAACAAACACATACATACATTAATACACGCACATACACACAATTCCTTATTTTTTATTTTACCTTTTTAACAGTACCATAGGTACTACGTATAATACATTCTTAGAACATTATATGGTTTAAAAATTAATTGCTGATAAGGATATTACGAACCGTGGGACTTAAAATCTTCGTCAATTGCATTTTATCTCAGAAGGCAACCATCCTATTATTATCTTAATTTATACGATTGTAAACCGTTTTGTTTTGTTTGAAACACTATCTTTTCCAGCAAATATACAAGTTAATTGACTTGACAAGAAAAGATGATGTGGACTGCACGGCATTTGTAAATAAGAACTATCGCTTCAAGCTATCTGAATTAACTTCTAATAATTTCAAATGTCTCATATCCGCAAAATGAATTAGTGTAAGACAAGATACAGAAATGTTGAGGATACCTTACAGACTCGAAAATAACAGAGATTAAACAGTGTAAATAACCAAGTACGATGAAGTTCGTCATAATTTAAATGACATTGAAAAGAGTAAACTCTCAAATATCAGAAAAACATTTGCAGACAGGAGCTGATGACATTACAAGTAAACTAGAAGCAACCTGCTCCTCTGAACGGTGTTATTTGTTGGAATATTGTACACATGTAACCCATATAAAACGTGTTATAAATATGATCGTGTAGTGCATTAGATTGCATTTCAGAATAAAACAAAACAAAAACATTTAGAATCACTAAATTATTTATATGATGAAGTTTGCTTGAATCAGAATTTAACAGTTCAACAGTTTCCAATGTCCCAACCGGAATACCTCGACATTAAAAAAACATGGTCCTCCCACATTCATACTCTGAAAAACTTAATATCGTACGTTCTTTTTTTTATCCAAATAGGGTAACACTTCCACCTACTTAAATTGTTAGGTATCGGCGGGTTTTTATTTCATTCTAATCTTTCTCTTCCGCGATTGATTCGCAACATAATACCCACGTCTACAATTATACCGTTCAGTCACCAACACCCTCTTAGGGAAGTATTCAGTTTTGTTCCTTGACGTTGCTTGTCGCCACTAGCATCGTTACTGCTGGGTAGGAAGCTTCTATCTTCTTATGTTATGCTGGCTTTTTTCTTAAGTCGGGAAATACAACCAGGTCTTAGAAGCATAACCCCGGATTTCAATTCAGGAAGCACCCAATTTCTGCTTCCCGTTCATTCTTCGGTGATCAAAAACGCAGAAAATAGACTTATAGAATCGCCCCTCGAATATACTAAATAAATAACCGACCACGTAATTCAATATTATCTACCCCTTTAAAATCTAATATATATATATTCACCATACGCGAGAAAATTCAATTCAGTATTAATTTAGTCTTGTGTTTTTTTTAAATATTGTTAGAACACCATTCTAATAGATTTTGTTATTTTTATTTTGTTGTGTTGTATTATTGTCGACTAAAAAAAAAATAAAAAGAAACATCGAACAAAATATTCCCCTCTTAATTTTTAACAAAAACACATTTTTAAGAGTGTCAATATTTTAAATAACAGACGTGAGATTATTATAGACATACTAAACAGATTGATGGTATTTGTATCCAGGAAATCCGACGCCTGCTGCCTGTCGTATATTTTCTATTACACTCCAGTAAATACACAAATGTTTTTATCTTGATTATACCGGTCAAGACAATATATAGTTTTCTGTAAAAACAGGTATAGTTTACTGTGTCCAAAATTACTGCATCAAATCAGGCATTGTTTTCTTTTAGTAATTATATATTATTTAACCGTATTTGGTATTAAACTTACGTGCACTTTGTTGTTGACAGTAGCAAGCCTCAAGCAATATCATTTTAATATCGAAAGACGTTTTATTAAATACAAAAAGAAAAGACGGAATGATTCCCACGAAACACCCAAATCGAAATCCATTTCTGAAACATGAATTCTAATAAAATGCAATTCTAATCACAATAAATATATAAAAATACTCCGATATTTTAGGAAGTTGCCTATGTTAATTAGCAACCGACATATGAAAACGACAGAAAAAAAGATTCAAAGTTGTTTAATCATGACGCATATGCTTCTGGTCTGAAAATATCCATAGATGTGTATATATATATATATATATATATATATATATATATATATATATATATATATATATATATATATAAGGATTAAAATGGTTTAGTGTGGCAAAAATGAAAAAGACATAAATACTCTCCTAGAAACTAAAAGGTCCTCGATGAAACATTTTCCGATGACGGTCTCAATAACAGAACAGGTTTTGTAAAGGAACGATAAAGAGAATATAACTTTCCTACATAGAGAGAGCAAAGGAAATAAAGATTAAGTGATTGGTCATAGATATTAACAGAGATTCAATTTGCTTACAACCAGAATATCCGAAAACCTATATAGTGTCGGTAAGAAAGTCTTTGACCGAATCTATTACTTTGTCCAAATATATTTAAACTCTCATCAAAGATCAGATGAAATCAGAGATTATTCATTTGCTGATTTGTTCCATAACACATTTCTTTATATAAAAATGTCGTATGCAGTCTACCTCAACGTGATATTCTTCATCAAATAGATGAACACTCATCTGATGCGATGGTCACAGCCATAAAAAAACGTTAAAGAAAGAAGCACACAATCCGTATCCCATTGAGTTGTTGCAACACGAATATAAGCATGTAGTCCATGCATTACAGACATCGATCTAAAGTATTTCATAAATCGTTTAACAGTTTTTTTTCAAATGTAAAATTATTCGTATCTCATTATTACAGTAGGATAATCCTTATTGTATCGATTATGGAGGTGCTATTTAGCATCTGTTAGATGGGCTGCTTTAAAAGATCTGCCTGATAGTTGGGATTTAGGTGCAATGTAATTTCACTAGATCAAAAAACGGGCTTGTGGGTAATTCTTGAAATTATGGTAGACTCAACTGAATCTGAAGTCTGCGACATGATAGAAAAGAACATAAGTTTAAGAGACATTTGAGGAGGAGAAATGTGTCTATTCTATCTGATTGAGTAAATTATTAGAACTGAGAATCTTGTGATCGGATACACGTCACGAGAGTTGCTTTCATCATTTACAAAAAAGCGCATGATGTAAGTAAGGGAAGCAGAACAATCCGACATTTATCATGAGATATTTCTTAGGGGGTCTGGTTGAAAAAAATTACAGACTGACCGAAACATTTGATTGCGCATAAAAAGACTACTACACGGACATATACAGTGAAATATGTTTGAAAACCTAAACTTGCCTGTCACATACGTGTCCGACCGTACAAGTTGGATCCTAGCCCAAATATCACCTCCTGGCTTTGCGATTTTGCTTGGTTCTCACTGACAAGTAACCTAATGACTACATTTAGTGTGGTCATGACTAGCGTCTGTGAAGACAAAACAGTTTCCACTATTAATATTGCAAATACCACCTATTTACGCTAAATGGATAAAACATATTTCGTGAGGCATGTTAATGATGGCGGAACATTTGGAACGATTTTATGAGCCCATAAAATAAACGAAGGACGAACGATTCGGTAAAAATCCTATAAATCAAAATAATATACATAAATACTTATAGGAAAAACCGTTGTACAGATTATTTTGTTGCTTACAGAAAGTAACATCCAGACGTATTTTTACTTTAAGAAAGATTTTCAATGAGATTAATTACATTCTGATTATGCAGGACGCATAAATGGATCTTATTACTTGATCCCTGTTGAGACCTTCATGAAGTATCCAGGCTTTGTTTAGTGTAGACATCCGACTACAACAAATATAATTACGTATTTATTGACATTTCTAGTCGTTCTGAACTCCTGAAAAGTTTTGCCAGCGTCACTAAAACCCAGTTTGCCGAAATAGATTTTCAATAATGATGTAAACCATGGTCCATTGGCTACGTGGCTACATCGATATAGCATAGAAGATTGAACGAATTAGGTAGACAATATTGTACACGCATTTAACAGAGCCTTGAAGAAGAATCAAAGTGTGAGTATAAATGAAATATTAAGAAGTTTTTTGTCAATTTACTGAATGCAAACCCGAATACGACGTCTGGTTTATTGTCAGAAAAGTCAGTTTTTGCCAAAACATATGCTATGTTTGATAAGCTGTTGTTTATTCCAGCAAAGAAATTAAAAAAAAATAGAAAACCATATGACTGCAGTATATAAGCCAGGTGACAATTATTTTTGAAGAATTTAGTATTGGCAAATGTATTTAGAGGAAAGAAAAAAGAACACAACCTTAAAGCAGCCAATACATAGCATAAAATGAAACACATTCCTGTGTAAAAAATATAAGACTCAATCAAAACACAATGGGAATACAGAAGCCACGTAAAGTACATTTCATTTTCTAAATGTATAATGTGTGAGAAATTGCTGTTCATATTTATCAATATTCTCTAGTGAAACTATCTATGAACTTGAGGGTAAAGGTAACAATACAGAACGTCACAGGTGTAATGAAAGCTTAGAGGAAAGGCTATAGAAATGAAGTTAATATATATCTATATATCTATATATCTATATATCTATATATATTTATATATATATATATATAGATAGATAGATAGATATACTAGGTACTTTAATTATCTTTCCAGATTTTTTGGTGTTAAAATTTATATAATCTCTTGAAAATTTAGTAGGTTATCGTTTTAAATTTCATGAGATAACTGACTGATATTTACGATTTCAAGTTCAAATAAATAGCTACAGAAGGAATTAAAATACACAATACTAAAGTCTGATTTTCAATGCTGGTGAATTTACAAAAATGCATTCTGGAAGTGAGGACACATTAGAACAGTATGCAATGAAATATAATTTTAAACTTAAGAAACTGCCACAGAAACGTACTGCATGCTACATATATGTTTGAACCATGTTGCACAAAGTAAACATCAGTTGTTTAGTGGCATAAGAGATTCACGGAAGGACTGGAATCTGTGAAAGCTTATGAGAAATATGGAGGAGTAAGGCAGTCCGAACAGCAGAGTTAATTGGCCATAGACTTTTATAGATATACACCTTTATGTGTCTATAGCCACAACAAGTGCACTGTTTTATGTCAGTGTGGGAACTGTACGCAACAATATTCGCGAGGAACTGAATATATGAAAGATTTGCCCGTAAGCACCAATCCACAACTTCATCCTTGTTACAGACTATTTGATAGGATGGGCATCAAGACAGGTTCTCACCTGCTCTATAGTCCAGACTTTAATTTCTGTGGGGTTTAAATATTCCCTAATCTCAAGGAAAACTTTAGAGACTGTCCTTATGAGACAATTGAGGAAATGAAAGAGGCTGTATCGAAGGTGATTGACAATCTCATACAAGAGGACTTCGATGGCAGCTTTCCAGAATTTGTTGGAATGGTACATCAACTTCCTTGCAACCGGAAGGGATAAGTTTAAAGGGGACAAGAGGTTTATGTGTAAAGATTACATAAACATAACCAACAAGAACGCTCTGAATGTTATTGAAGGCAATTCGAATGTTAAACTCCTAAAAATATAAAAGCTACATTTCATGTTAAATTTTGTATCAATTCAATTGATTTAATACACATGAGTACATCGTGATCGTATCTCCTAACAAGATTTGTATTGCCTGCTTAAGCTATAAATACCAACTTGTAAATGTGTCTGTGATATAAATACCAACTGTCAATTACGAACACTCATTCAGTATGGTCTCTTACCAGATTATGTCTCGACTCATTTTCAAAGATGACTCTACTACTTCAAACAAATAGAACCTTTATGGTAATCATATCAGTTAAAATGTAACAATGTCATCGTGTTTAACCGGACGTTGATTTATCAGTCACGGTTTATCATATTTATAAATAGTGTTCCGTCATCCTCTGCCTGGTGGACATTCTGTTTTATTAATTTTTTCCTCACGAAAAGTCGAGCAGATTATCACAATGTTTAATGAATTAGTTTTTTTCAACTTACATTGATTAATTAGTAATTCTTAGGAAAATAACTCATATGTGACACACACTCCTTAGGGAATAAACAAAGCGCCGCAGATGATAAATTATTCTACTATTTAAATTATTTCACAATGGCTTTTCTCACATCATCGAAGTCAAACTTATTATCATTTAATAAAATGATAATATCAGTGGATACGTACATTCGCAATAGGGGCGTTGTCAGTCGTATATTTATTCGATAGACATAGGATATACAAAGTTTATAATAATTTTCTGATCTATTAATGGCTTTAATGCATACATTATCGATAAATAAACACTTTTACTTCTTATTTCCTGACACTGTTTCCTAATTGATTAGCATATAACAACTAAGAAACTAAAATTACTCTTTGGCTGGGCAGTTTTATCCTGAATACTAAAATGAATAAGAAATAAGTGTACAAGGAAATTAATATAATCTATGGTTTTTTGGAGCTGATCTTGATGACAAATGTGGGATTGAGTAAGTATTATTTTGCAAAAAAATAGAAGGGGGTCGTTCACTTTTGTCTCCCCGTTTGGATTCTGTGAGAAGGTGTGCCTTTACTTTGTAAAGCTAATTTGGAGCCCTAATAATACATGAACGCCTCCACACGTATATATGAAGAAGCACGGATAAGTTTAGTTAATTTTTTTTTAACTTTCACGAATTTCCGAATATGTCTGAATCTTATTTGCAACACATTGACAGTAATACAAAAAAAGTATTCACAGATTAGAACAGATTACAAAGAAAATAATTAAACTGAAATACTCCCTTACATACATACAATGTATGTATCTATCTATCTAAAAACTAGATCCAGTATTAAAACTAATTTTGTTCATGTGTTTTAATAAAGGTGGTGTTTGATCAATACTGATTGAGAGTCATGATTTAATGTATGGGTTTGTTTTAAATCCGGGAATCAACTTATGATATTTTTAACTAATCAGCAATACGGGAGATTATTCCACCGAAAAGCAATTAAAGAAAATAGCTTTAAAGTATTTACAAAAACGCCCAGGATATATATACACACACACACACACACACACACACACACACACACACACACACACACACACACATATATATATATATATATATATATATATTGATTTTTTTTCAATATGGCGTAATGGAAAATATAAAGGTAACTGCAGCCCTTCTTCCAATTTTCGAATTTTCACCATATCAAATCACATTATAATTCTTTTTGACGGATTGATTGTTGCTATTTCTTCTGATGTGTTAAGGGTATAATAGATTCACTAATTAATATAATAATTAAGTGATTAATTTTGGACTAAGAAACATATATCGTCAAGAATTGTATAAATCAACTAATTTAAAGGAATAAACTATAAGATTGTCAACATCAAGAATTTGGGAATATTAATTTTTTCATTTATTCTATATATATACACACATATATGCATATATATATATATATATGTATATAGATAGATATATATTCTTCACAATAAGATTAATCAACTGGTATGGAAAGCCTATGATTATAATTCTTACAAAATATTATTGGCAGTAGTACTATACCACCTAAATAAAAATTGCTCGATATACAAGAAACATACGAGACTGGTAAAATAGTTTTAAATGGCATGAATTCGTTAGCCAAAATTTACGAGGAGGAAAAACTAGATCCAGTATTAAAACTAATGTTGTTCATGTGTTTTTAGAAAGTGGCGTTTGATCAACACTGCTATAGAGTTATGATTTAATATACATGATCCACATTTTTAATACAAATTTTTGTTTTTAAATCCCCGAAGCAACTTATGATATCTGCCCCTCCCAAATTTACATTGAAGGACCATAAACCAAACTTTAATGATAAGCCTTCCATTAGAATAATTTGCCCATCCAGTTCTGATATTGGTCTACTTAGTAAGAAAATCTTCAATAGAATCCTACCTTCATTAGAAAAAAATCAAAATTCCATCCTTGGCAATGAATTAACTCTGTTATAAAATCGTTTTTAAAACTTAAAGATAAGCAACGACTAAGGTTTATCACTTTCGGTATAAATAATTACTACTTTGAATCTCCCCAGTACTATTAAATAAGGAATTAATATAGGCAAAAAAGCATTCGGACATTACGGATTTAGAAATAAAATTAATCCTATTAGCTAGACGATTCTTAACAAGCTTTGATGGTAAATACTGGACAAGGAAGGATACTACTAATGACTTCGATATAATCATGGGATCTTCGGATAGTGCACAAGTTACCGACCTAGTGGGGATTTTTCTATTAAATGAAATTAATATAGCAGTCAGCAATCTACAAGGAGGCCTCAACAGAGATGCCACATTATTCGTTACCTCCGGGAGACCAAGACAATACAACAACACTATTAAAAAACTACACGAATTTTTCAAAAACTTTGGATTAACATATGAAGTCGAACAAAATAAAAAAAAAAACATACAAGTTTTTAGACACCTCTTTGAATTTATGTTTTGAATCTTACACCCCGTACAATAAATCAAATCTAAACATATTTTACGTACATAAATCATCCTAAGTCAATAATTAAGTCAATAGTTCCTTCATTCACCCAAAGAATTTCAAATTTGACAAAAAAAGCCTTTGGCCAATTATCGACATTTTACAACTGCTTTAAGGAACTCAGGATATAAAGAACATATAGAATATAACAAAAAAAACCTTTAGTGAAAAAGTTAAATTCAATAATTACCCATTATATGACAATAAAAACTAATAACAACAAAATAAGACAAATGTTTAAGTAAGGCAGATATATCTTTTATTCGCCCGCCTTTAAAGCCCGTAAGTATTTTATTCAATCCATGGCATGCTGTTTAATGTAGTATATATAAACTATTTTTAACAAGATGCCAATGAATGGATTGACTGAGATACTTACCGACTTTAAGGCGGACTATTAAAAGATATATCTGCCTTACTTAAAGCATGCTAGTTTTATTTTTGGTGTCTTTAAACCCCCACTCACTATTTTTTGCTGATGAGAAAACTTTATTTTATAAAATCAAATCATAAAATTATTGTTCAATACGTATTGTCTATATCAATAAAATCATTTTCCGAAACGATCGTGCAATTTATTGATTTTCTTTGTTCTTCCTTTTGAAACAGATTTTTTATTATAAATTAGGAATCATTTTACTCAATATTAAAATATCTCTAGGATATCTATGCCTAGCGAGCTCATTATATATCCACATTACAACAAGCACTGTTTTCTTTTAATTGTATTAATGCATTTACTAATACATCATAATAAACTCCGCTCTGTAGAATATTGTTCTAATTCCCTTTGAATAATATATATATATATATATATATATATATATATATATATATATATATATATATATACACTAATTAACGATGGTTGTAATTTTTTTTATTTTAGTAGTTAACTTTCTCTAATACTATATATTTAATCATCTTGGTGGTGTGTACAGATCATTTAATTCCTAGGTTAGAGTTCTTAGTATTCATTTGAGACTCATTGTGTAGTTGGTTTCCTTATCTATTATTATTTTTGATAGTAATTCCTGTAGGATTATACGAACATTACAATTAAAGGCGTTTAGTTAAACGTTTTCAGATTCTTTATTATTAAGTATATTGTGACGTACTCCCCCATTAAGGAGCTTTAGAACTACGCTTAGATCGCTTATCATTCCCGGATAACGCCAGATAACCCAGCGCTTTAAGATAGAGAAGATAAATATATATATTTTTATTTCATATCAATATAGATATTGTTTGAAACCAGAGAAATATATTTTTGCAGCTAAAAGAAGATGACAGGAAATTTCACGTATAACATTGTCTGATATTAATGAACTCAAGGTCAGATGTCAGAATTGACATCTGACCCTAGAAATCGTGAGACCTAAAATTCAGATTATGGGGATTGTGCCCACGTAGGGACCTGGGGCTTTCGATTTCGTGGCGAAATCTTATTAGCTGGGAGGAAGTTTCCACACCCATCAACATACCTTACTATATATATGACTGTCGTGCTAAAATTAGTCCGTTGAGATTCGAGTAGAACAGACCGTATAGAGACGTGACCCCTTCACCTTCCTCATCCAACCGCCTGTCACTCTCTTTCTAAGAACGAATGATATTTGTAAAAACAATTGTACATAAGTTGTGAAAATTAACACTGTAAATTAGACAACATGAGTTTGTCTTTCTTCTTGCTTGCTGCTTCGATATTCGCTTTCAGCATACCAGAGTTCATGTAACAACCTCAGAGAAGACTAGACGACACGAGCCGAGAATTCAGATAAACAGAAGTCCTAAACACCTTCTCACAGAGAGGGGTAACAATATAGAGTGCAATCACCTCAATTTAATTGTTTGCAAAATGTGATGCTGTCCGGTTAGATTGGTATAAGACGTGGAGCTGGGGGAGTAACCAGGGATTGTTCCTTCTTTATAATTAGCTTAGTTGCTTTATGTTAGCGTCCTTTTCCATGATTAGGTAATTGTCGCATTAATTAGGGTTGTGCAGGTTTATAGTGAGTATAATAATTACTGGTGTAAGCGGACCACTTTGTAACCACTTTCCTTTGCTCATTTATTAATTAATTAAGATATTACAAGTAAGGGGTTATGAGTTTATGGTTTCTACTGTTGGGGTCGCTATTAGATTTTTTATAGTTTATTTAAACCGCAGCTACCAAAGTGTTTGCAGTTTATAACCGATTCAAATTTTACATTACATGATGTATCCAACTCTTGAAAACTAAGAATGTGCATATTTCTCCGCTAAACAAAGGTAACAGGGTGAAGTTAGTGAACTATACGTTTCAGGCTTTTTAAGAATTTTGTATTCACTGGAATGATTTTTGTTGGCCATGACTAGCTTCCAGTAGTGTACCGAGAGTTCGTGTCGATAACATATTTACTATTCATTGATAGTGTGTGGCCATAAAAAATACTTTTAAAGGTCATAGAAGTGCTACCTATGTAGAATTTTTCTGTTTCCGGGTTTTCTACGGTGCATATGTCAGCCATCGACGATGTGAGACATTTATTGCTTAGGCGACATTCGTTAGATTTTTTTTTTCAGTGACAGGTCTTTCTATTTCTTTTATTATCACTATCGTTAAAGTCCATAGTTGGATTGTTTTTCCTCAATATTTTATGACGCTTTTTTATAATTCTCTCTAGGTATTCAGTACAACTGGATGTAGTTTTAGGGTGTTTTTATTAAGGATTTTATGTAGTGTACTATTAGATGATGAAGGAAGTTATTCCTAACTTTCGATTTTACCGTTAGGTTTAAGCAGTGACCCAAATTATTTTTAGGTCGATTTTTAGATCTAGTTGTATTAATATTGCCATTATTCTATTTAATGTCGGCGTTTATATATTCACTATTTTTAGCGCGTTTTTATAAATAATTTATATTTCTTAAATATTTCCTCATTGGAGGAGTTATTATTTATTCTACTTTCGACTGATTTAGGTATGTACTTAATGATAGAGAGCTGAGTGTAAGAGTGAAGCTTAGTATATGTGCGGTTCGTATTTTCCTTAGCTGTTTGTTTATATATATATATTGGATCTTGAATACATTTCTTGAATCAGCGCTTATAGCAAGAGAAAGCATAATTTTAACGGAGCGGAGGTTGCTATAATTTATCGTCCGTAATAAGTAAACTCATATTAAAAAAACAAAGTTTAAATTAAGACCCAGATTTACTGACAGGTTCAGAGTATTTTATTAGCGATACTTACTAGATGTTTATTATTTTAATAAAGATTTCCACTATATTGTTTTTAAAGAGTTTTACTTTCTCCGATGTTTTTTTTTTACATTTCTATAGATTGTCCTGCCTTTGTACATGATTATTTTACAATATTTTACAATATGTAGCTAAGTGGGCGAAGCTGAATTGGAAATAACCGAAATGGGGTTAAATAAAGAACTTATCTCAGATACGTCTATTGTTGTGTTGCGGGCTGAGCGAAAGAGAGTTCTAAGATGGCATCCATGAGTTTTTATTGGCGTTGACCCCATGCAATTCTCGCAGAATCGCGTGTGCTCTCGCGTGATTATGCAAATATATAATTCCCGGTCGCTATAAAGGCAGGGCGATGGGAAGCAGTCGGGGGGTTTTGCAGATCTTGCGTAGGTGGTTCTGACGGTTGGATTGTTCTTTGTGACGAACCACGAATCTTCGAGACGCGATTTTTCTTCTGCCTTTTTTTCTGCCTCCTCATTATTTCTCCACGGTAATTACAGCAAATAAATCCCTCTCTTCTAGGGCAAAACTGAATATTTCCTATATTTGTTCCTGATTTTTCCCTACTACATTTTGTTACAGTGGGATTATAAAATATATTTAAAAAAGTAGTTGAGTTGAGATAAAAAAAAAGTAGTTGAGATATGAGTTGAACTGCTGTCCCCTAGATGCTAATTCCAGTCTTTATATTTCCGATGCTTTCTTTATAATATAAGTAATTTTATCGCATATCTTGTACAATCTTAAGCATTAAATTATCCTTGATGTTGTAAGCATCCTTATAATAAATCAACTGTATTGCGATATTCTTTTCCGGTTTTTGTATCATTCAGTATCGGTGTTTAATAAATCGTGTGCCCCTATATTCCTTTTACAACATATATTTCACCTCTTGTAGTAGTTTATAAGTGGTAAGAGAGTCGTAGCGGTTTCCTTAGTTGTACTGTTAGAACTTTCCACATAGGTCAAAAGCGGGTTATCCGTCACTAATTTCTTTCCTTCTTAGTATCTTCTTGTTTTTATGTTATACTGCCTTTAATCATCGATTATGTTACTTCTGTTTTGCAAATAAATCTTCACACATTTTCAACTAGTATACAATGTAGTGTTGTGACGTGAATTTTGTGAAACCAATTATATTATTATAATTTGTATAATAAAATGCGAACAGACGGGCTTACCTGACAAACGCTCGAGGTGTGCACTCTGCAAAGCGGGCACGTCCAAAGAAAAATGGCAAGATGGCGGCGGCCGGTTAATATTGCCAAGTAATCACGCAAAATCTCGTGTTCTCTCGCACACACGAGAATTCAGCTGAGCATAAAAACGGGTCACTGTGAGCAAGAAGGGAGGAGGAAAAACGTAGTCAAGACAAAGACGACGCTTCTGACGACTGAGAAGAAAAAAGAAGAAAAAGAGCAAGAAGTAAAAGAGGAAGAAGAGAACGATACATGAGAAGACGAGGTGTGTGCGGTTTGGAGTAAATCGAAACAGACAGAAAAAAACTCTGACTACTAGCTATTTCGGCATTGGTATGGAGAAATTTGACATCAGATTAATTCCGGAATTCGATGGCCCCCCCACTGGTCCCTCGGTGGTCGAATGGCTGGAAAAGGCTGAGCGCGTTTGCCGGTTGTGCAAGATTAAAGACCCAGCTATGGTTATCCCATTGAGACTCACTAAAGGGGCTTATGCCGTGTACCAGCAGCTAGGGGAGGATCCGACCATGGAACAGATTACACAAGCGCTATACGGGGCATTTGGTACATACCCTTTTGTCGCCTGAAGGCAGTTTTCCGAACGCCGACTTGGGCCGGGGGAGACAGTGGATGTCTACATGGCCGACTTGAAAAAGCTTGCCACTCCCTTCGGCGGTGCAAGTGATCGCATATTGGCATGCGCCTTTTTGTCGGGACTTCCGGATGAGGCAAGTCGACTGCTGCGAGCATCGTCAAGACTCACTGAGATTAGATTGGAGGAGTTATTGGCGAGAGCACGAAACATCTTGAAAGACGATCGAGAACTAGTCTCCGCAGCTGTTGACACTCTGGACTCGCCAACGAAGGGTCTACGATGCTATGCCTGTGGTGGCCCCAACAACTTTTCCAGAGACTGCAAAAGCGGTACAAGGCGCACCCCTAATTATTGAGCACGACAAGTAGTACGGTGTCACCAATGAAATAATCCAGGCCACATAGCGTGGAATTGTCCGGGAAACGGGCAAGGGGAGGACGCCGCAGCGCTAGCACCCTCCCCAACGCGGCATTGAACAAAGCGCTGCCTGCAGTAACAGTTCAAGTTGATGGATGTGAACGTTCAGCGCTGGTTGACACCGGCTGTACCCAAACCCTTCTTCCAAAGGAATATTGCGCCACATGGAAGAAACGAAGGATCCCTGTACTTACTGTCGGCCAAGGCTCATTGGTGTGTTGTGGGGTCAGCGTTGTTCATATCAGCATTGGCAATGGCTCTCCGGTTGCTGTGACGGTGTTAGTTGTCGATGGGGAGCTGCTCGAATATGACCTTCTCCTTGGAATGGACGCTATCACACAGCTAGGCGGAATTACTGTGAACGGCGCCGGTGATGTGAGCTTCTCTCGACCAAACAAACAAATGTGTGCAGCAATCACTCTCGATGAGCCCGACTTCCATGCAGAATACGATAAGGGCGCAAACACTTGGACAGCGTCCTGGAAATGGGCAGGCGACCAGCCACCAGTGTCATTGCGGAATCGATTTACAGAGTATCCCCCTCCTGCGTGGCTAAGGGGCAGTACGAGACAGAACTTCAAGTGTGGCTGGATAATGGCTGGTTAGTTCCATATCCAGAGGATTAGCTCGGGCTCCCGCGGGGGCTAATTCCCCTGATGGCTGTCAGACAAGAGAACAAGCAGAAAGTTCGACCTGTTCTTGATTACCGGGAACTTAATGAATACGCTGACCCACACACTGCGGGGGCTGATGTCTGTGCTCATAAACTACGGGAGTGGCGGCGGCAGGGTGCGGAAGCAGCCATACTGGACTTGCGAAGAGCGTACTTGCAAATACTTGTTGAGAAATCGCTGTGGCCGTTCCAGACGGTGGTGATCAAAGGAACTCGCTATTGCTTGACCAGACTAGGATTCGGCCTGAATGTAGCCCCTAACATCATGACAGCAATCGTGCAGGCGATCCGGCGTAAAGATGAAGCGGTGCAACATGCGACCTCGTCGTATATAGACGACATTTTTGTCAATGAGAGCCACCTGTCTGCCCAGGCGGTCAAAGAACACTTCGAGCACTTCGGATTGTCGTGCAAGGAGCCGGAGCGGCTACAGGACGGGGCGAAAGTGCTCGGACTGCAGGTGAGCGGAAGTGCAGATGGCCTTCAATGGGGAAGGAGTGGTGAAATCCCGGAAATCCCATCTACCATCACACGTCGGAGCACGTTTTCCATTTGCGGAAAATTGGTGGGTCACTTCCCTGTGTGTGGGTGGCTCCGAGTGGCTGTAGCGGCCATAAAGCGACGGGCAACTTCTATGTCAACTGGATGGGATGATGAGGTGCATGATCCTGCCCTGCAAAGCATGCTGGTGGAAATTGTGGCCAGAGTGACAAATGATGACCCTGTACGGGGGAGCTGGTGCGTCGATGGGAGTGAATTTACAGTTTGGGTAGACGCCAGCTCACTTGCCCTTGGCGTTGCTCTGGCGGTCGACGGAAGGATAATAGAAGATGCCTGCTGGCTTCGGCCGGAGAATGACGCCAAGCATATAAACCTAGCTGAACTCGATGCTACACTGAAAGGAGTCAATCTAGCGCTTCAGTGGCAGGCTAGAACCCTTCACATCATCACGGATTCCACGTGTGTGCATCGGTGGATGACCAATGCCTTGAACGGAAAAGCACGTCTGACAACGAAGGCGTCGGCCGAAATGTTGGTCCGGAGGCGGCTTGCTACCCTAACCGAAACCACTAAGGAATACGACTTGGTCATAGATGTGACACTGGTGCAGTCCTGTTTGAATCAGGCGGATCGTCTGACCAGAGTGCCACGCCGTTGGCTAGACCTGCCAAAAGAAGTGAACGAGTCAGCACCTGTAAATTGCGCTGCAGTGGGACATAGACTCAGCCCGGAGCATATTAATGATGTCCATTGCCAAAGCGGGCACCCCGGTGTAAACCGAACGCTTTACTTCGCCAGATTGGTTGACCCCTTTGTGTCTCGGAGGGCTGTGAAATCTGTTGTGGGAAGCTGCAACACCTGCCGATCGATTGACCCGGCACCTGTCCGGTGGAAGAAGGGAATACTCAGTGTGAAGCGTAATTGGGATAGGATTGCGATGGACATAACGCACTACAACGGGAGGCATTTTTTTACGCTTATCGACTGTGGACCATCTAGGTTTTCATTGTGGCGGCCCCTTCGCCGGCAGGACGCGGCTGCCATTATCCATGAGTTGGAAGGTGTGTTCCTCGAGCGTGGCCCTCCTTCTGAGATACTCACCGACAATGGCCCCGCTTTTGTTAGTGAGCCGTTTAAATAGTTTGCAGATGGCTGGGGTGTCCATCTGCGTTTTCGGTGTGCCCATGTTCCCAGTGGAAACGGGATTATTGAGCGCAATCACAGAACCGTTAAGACAATCGCAGCGCGGAAGGGGTGTACGGTACCTGAAGCAGTCTATTGGTACAACGTCACCCCTAAGGACGATGTTTCACCCTCCACCGTGCCAGCCAACGCGCTACATACATACCGTGTCAGGGTGAGAGTTTTGGAGAGCAGCTCACTACCCAAACCGGAGCCACCACAAAAGAACATAAAAGAAGGAGATGTCGTCTGGGTTAAAAACCCCGAGACCAGTGCACGACTCGCTACGGAACCGGTCATATCACTGAGGTGATCAGCCCGCAGGCGGTGCGAGTTGATGGAGTACCTCGTCATATTAAATACTTAAGATCAGTATTCCAAACGCAGCTGCCGCTTGACGAAGATAGTGAAATTGAATTCGTGACCAGCGACCCATCATTCTGGTTCATGACGGCTTCAACGCACAGCGACACTGATAGTGGTAGCCTTCAAAGTACTGACCCTCCTGCTGATGATGAAGACCCGAACAGTGATACTGCGATGCTCAGCTTTAGGTTCGCCGACCTTCGTGTCACGGAAGACAGCGCAGACGATGATGAAGCCCCGAATCCCCCTCTCCGAAGAAGCACTCGAATAAAAAGGCCACCGCCTCCCTGCTCTTTCTGTGATAATGAGATCAGGGGGGAGTGTGTAATAAATTGCGACCAGACGGGCTTACCTGACAAACGCTCGAGGTGTGCACTCTGCAAAGCGGGCACGTCCAATGAAAAATGGCAAGATGGCGGCGGCCGGTTAATATTGCCAAGTAATCACGCAAAATCTCGTGTTCTCTCGCACACACGAGAATTCAGCTTAGCATAAAAACGGGTCACTGTGAGCAAGAAGGGAGAAGGAAAAACGTAGTCAAGACAAAGACGACGCTTCTGACGACTGAGAAGAAAAAAGAAGAAAAAGAGCAAGAAGTAAAAGAGGAAGAAGAGAACGATACATGAGAAGACGAGGTGTGTGCGGTTTGGAGTAAATCGAAACAGACAGAAACAACTCTGATTACATTATTATTATTATTATCATTAGTAGTAGTAGTAGTATCAGTATTCGTATTAATAATAATAATAATAATAATAATAATAATATTAATAATAATATAATAATAATAATATTTACGCACTAGGAGTAACCACACAAACCATCATCAAATGTGTAGTGTTCCCTGGAGTCTTACTGACTACAAGTCTCGCAAAGCTTTCAGTACTTTGCACCACTTTCGATAAATTTTGCAAACGAATCTGCGTTATCACAACAACTGCTTACCATTAATTTCACGTTGGGAGCTGCCATTGGTCTTCTCTTGAATTCGTGTGGCAATAACCTTCTCAAAGTGCCAGTCTTCTCTGCACTTATCAAACGGAGGTCTGGCTAGTGCTTTCACTCCTCTGTCTTTCTATCCTCCTTGACCTTTATTATTATTATTTGGTTTGGTGCCCGTTTATGGTGACACAGAAAAAACGCAGACTAGTGTATTAAAATTATACAGTTTTAGTTTTCATGATTCCATGTGATTTTCGTTTGTATTATGCATCTGTAACGGTTTCTGTGTTTGTGTGTAGTGTATGTGTGGTGTGAGTTCTTACATTCAAGCGCTTTCCTTAATATTTCTGCAATTTTGATTATTGAAATTCATTTTATATTCTCTGCAATTTCTCTGCTTCACATTTCTCCAATTCATGTTTCATTTTTTTGTGTACCCTCCTAGCACTCCTACAATAAGTGGTGTTATCTTTACTTTCTCAATTTTCCAGATCCTTTTAGGCTCTTTTGCCAGTTCCGTGTATTTGCCCTGTTTTTCTCTCTTCTTGATCTTCACCCTGTGATCTGCTAAACGGCAAAATCAGCAATATGGCAGGATTATTCGTTTTCATTAATTATTATGACATCCGGTCTTTTTGCTTGGATGGGTTTTTCAGACTGTATATCCATGTCCTATAGGATCTTGTGATTTTCATTTTCCAGTACGGCTACCGGTTTGTGTTTGCACCATTTGTCTGTGTGTTCAAGGTGCAATTGTATTCATAAATGCCAGTGTACTGCCTTCCCCACTTGATCGTGTTTATTTTTATATTCTTTTTGGGCTGGTTTGCTGAATTCAGTAATAATGTGGTTTATTGCTCCACTTCTTGGCATTCAGACTCAGCATTTGCTGTTTTCCTGTGTCTTGTCGATCCTTGCTTTGATGTGGTTAGGTCTAATTGCATTATCTTGTGCAGCTGTTATTAGTTATTCAGCTTCCTTGTTTAGGGTTCCTTTTTATTACCATTTCCAAGTGTTTTCGTTAGTCTCTCTATTTGTAATCCTTATGAATTGTCCGTGTAGCTGTTTAACTTCCCATTTTTCTTTCCTAATCCTTTATTGAACTTTGTGTGTTTTTCCTTGCCTTTTGCTGGAGTAATTATTCTTTCGGGGTTCTACATTACGCATTTGTCTAATTTTGTTTTGTTTTATTTACACAATTTTCTCTACAGACAAGCCATCTTTTCCGTCTTTCCATTTTACATATAGTCGTTCAGTATCATATTTCGGGTGTAACGCATTATGCATTGTAATGAGTTTCCTAGTCTGCTGATCAAGATTTCTTAGTTCTTCTTTGATCTAGCTTATAAACGGTCAAGAGAATTTTTTTTGTTACATTGTTCACCTTTTTCCCCTTTGATTAAATTTCGACTCTATAGTTTTGTTTAGGGAGGGTTTCTGGTTCTTCTGAATGTATTAATTTCCTACTTTCTCTATAATTTCCGTTGCTTTGATGGCGTATGCTTCCACCACACCCTAGTATTTGTTGCGATCATAGTCACTTAGTGTCTCATTTCTGTTTTATTAGGCAGTACCATACTTTCATTTGCTTTTAGTTTTCACTCTACTCATGGTCAACAGTGCACACTTTTCCATACCGAATTCTATTTGGATATCCTGGCTATTATTATTATTATTATTATTATTAGTAGTAGTAGTAGTAGTAGTAGTAGTAGTAATCTTATAGGAGCATGTGGTTAGAAGTGAGGAGTGGATGCTTAACGTTGTGGGCAATGAAGTAGAGGTATGTGAGACCAAGGCTGAGTATATGAAACGTATAGCTGAAGAAGTGGCTACGAACAAAATGCACGGAAATTTCTTCCAGGATTAAGCATAAGTGGCTGATGAAAGATCATGGCAATTTAATATATCTGGATATCTGGCTAAGAGAACTAAAGCTTTTGATTTTGCAGCACAAGAGCAGGTATTAGGAACACGACTGTTAAAAAAAGTTGTTCAAGGGGAGGAAGTTGCTGCAGAATGCCGGATTTTTTCTAAGATATCAGAATCAATTGCGCACCTTACAGCAGGGTGTAGTGGATTGGCTGAATGAGAGTACCAGAAAAGACACAATCGCATGACGTATTGGGAGGTCTGAAGAAGGTTGGGGTAAAGTGAAAAAGAAAAATGGTTTGAGGATGTGCCTGATGAATTGAGAACAAGTGAGGATGGCAATGTGGAGGCATGGTGGGACAAAAGAATCATAACGAGTAAGCAATTGGAACATAATCGTCCGGATTTGGTCGTCAGTGAAAAAGTCTAAAAAACTAGCAGATTGTAGACTTCTCAGTTCCCTGAGGCAGGATTGTAAGAGAGAAGGAGAACGAGAAATGGAGCAATTATGCTCCATTGGCCTTGAAGATAAGGCCAATACATTGAATTAAAACGCAAATAATCCCGATCGTAGTTCGTAAGCTAGGAATAGTATCAAATCTGGAATGAAAAAACTACGAATCACCGGTGTTTTAGGCAGCCATCAAACCTCTGCTATTGTAGATATTAGCACATCCTTAGGGAAACGCTTGCTCTTTGACGCTCCTCGATTGGAGCCGGGATTGAGGGAAATGAATCCCATCTCTTTTCAGAATGACGTTGATAAACGAAATCATCATTATTATTATTATTATTATTATTATTATTATTGATGTTGCCACATTTTGTGTCTGGCTGATTTAATGCAAATTTATGCTAATAGGCGGATCAAAACAAATGCTCATAGGCATATTTCCAAACTTAAACTACAAACTTCAAGCACTATCTTCAGGGTTTTAGCGCTTTCTAATAATACAGTTATCTAAAGTACTGAAACATTGCAAGAGTTCCAGATTTTCTCAATCCGCTTGTTAAATCCTTATTACATATTCCTCAGGGCTCCTTTGCAAAAAGGTACATCGTCTACCATTTTAGAACTTTCACAATCTTTTTTATCTCCATTTTCAAGTATTGGTACATTTCGACAATCTCAATTTCATGACATCAACAGACACTGCTATATCAATGATTATTGTATTATTGTATTGTGTTCCTTTTTTCCAACAAAATCAAATCTGTTCTAAATAATTCAATCAAATCAGTCACATTAGATATTCATTTATCACAATAATGCCACATTATCTAAACTACTTCTGCGGAACATGTTTGCAACTCTTTTCTGCATGTCAACTATCTTTTTCGTACATATATTCCAATGGACATTTAAGACTTTTTGAGCTACCTTCCTATAACTAATTAAAACATGTATATATTCCACCTACTGCCTAGGCAGTTGATCTAAGGGGCTTTCCAGATGTTTTATCCATGTGATATTTAACAGTTTGTCTTGAGCTCCTTTTCGGCATATATTAAGCTACAAGGTCACATCTAAACAATCATCGCCAGATTTGTCCTTGTCTACTGCCTCTGTTAGTTCTCAACTGAATTGACTCTGCATTATTTTCTAAATCCACTTCTCTTTCGATTTTTGTTCATTTCTTACTTTACATTCCTAGCTCTAAACTGTCTCACTCTTTTGCATTTTTTCAAATTTCCGCATACCGTTTATAAGCTTTTGCTTTACGTTAAACTTTTAAACTATTTTCTTCTTCTTTTACGCATTGTTTTGCGCCTGTTAGTCCCCATAGATCCATTCTCTTTTTACATGCGACCTATCGACATCACTTTATCCATTGTCATTGTTTTTACCTGTCTGTCTGTCTATTCACTTCAATTTATTTTTTATTCCATTGAATAATACCAGTCCTATATCTGAATATACCATTGTGTTTACTGTGGATATGTTGGTTTCCCTATTCGGTCTTGACTTAAGAACCATCTCCTCTTGTATTATTATTTCTTTCATTTCAGATTCTTCTATTTTTATTTCTTTATTTACTTCGGTATTGTGGAATTAGATCAATAGTGTATTTTCCTCGCCAACATCTTCTATCATTTCCTTATTTAAAAGCGTTATTGTTTTACATTCAACAATTTTTCACCTTTTCATTTTCAAGGTACCTCAGTAATGCCAAATTCAATACTTAACTCTTCTTGGTATTATTCGTCGTTTTCTTCTTCCTCTTCTTCTTCTTCTTCTTATTCTACTACTTCTTCTTTTTCTTATTATAATTCACTATATATTTGATTTCTTGTGGGCAGCAATCGTTGTTCCTAACTAGAAATTTAGTTGAAACAAGCCTCACAAAGGTCCCGGCATTTTTCACACTTACACCGTGGAAGTCTTATCAGTGCTTTCTCTCTTGGGTCATTTTCCCTCTTCACCATTCTTGATCATTTGGTATCAATAGCGAAAATATACATATATGTAAATACTGTAGGTGTTAATGTTACATGTGTCATTTGAGAAGTTATAAGTACACAAGTTATCGGAAGATAATCCTGTTCCTGAGTGAGAACTCCAACCCCAACTATTATTGTTCTATATTGCTTAATATGTTATGCACTTATATGCATCTTAATATATCTTAATAATACATCTTAATAATACATACTATGTTATGCACTTATCTACATCTCTCAACTAATATAGTTTCTAAATGTATATATATATATATATATATATATATATATATATATATAAGAGATTTAGAAGGCTATCACAATGCGAGGAATGAAATATATTCGTTGTTGGTAAAAGAAGACAAGAACAAGTGGCGATTTACAAATCAACAAGTACATACATATATGTCTCTCTCTGCTGGACGTAACCGATCGATTCAAAGCATGCAAGATGGTGGAGCGGAAGTTGGATAGCTGTGTCGGGCCTCGGAGCAAATGTGAGGCGGGGAGGATTAATGTATGATCTGATTAGGTAATAACCATGTTTATATTTTTATTTATTTTATATTTTTTTAGATTATAACTTGTAACTTAAGCGTAAATTTTGTATGTTCTCTATTTTGTTGTCTCAATTGAATATATATATATATATATATATATATATATATATATAGAGAGAGAGAGAGAGAGAGAGACATATATGTATGTACTTGTTGATTTTTAAATAGCCACGTGTTCTCGTCTTCTTTTACCAACAGCGACTATATTTAATTCCTCGCAACGTGATAGCCTTCTAAATATCTACTACATACCTATCCCACACAGTGTTTCAAGCAAACTATATATCAATCTTATATATATATATATATATATATATATATATATATATATATGATTACCACAATCTACTTTTATTATACTAGCAGGTTATTATCAAACAGGAGGACGGGCTATACACGTTTCATATCAATACAATACATTGTAAAATAAAAGAATGTTGCATGATATCTCGATAACTTTTTCCTTCTTAGCTTTCTTTAAAACAGTACTACAGAAGAAATTCATGACACCACCAGAAACAGAAGACAAGCAATTTATGAAACCACCAGAAACAGAAGACAAGTAATTTATGAAACCACCAGACACAGAAGACAAGCTAATATGTTATAAAGTTCGGAGCGGAGAGTTGGCAAATTATTTACACATGTGACAAGTAGAAAATCTTCTCGAAAGTTTTTAGAATTGTTAATGGATGTATTTGGTCCAGCGTGTAGAAAAGTGATGATCATATCATTAAATACGTTTTCTCTTCATAGTGCATGCTTTTAGAATTAATTGCTTGTGGAGTTTAACGAAGCACTGAGCAATTTATTCAGCTTATGTAATAGCACTGAACAATTTATTCGGCTTATGATAATAGGAAAATTATTGATTACCTATTGTACACAAACCGTTGCATATATCAAAGGGTAAGATAATTATATATTGTTTGTTACACTAACTTGTCTGTATATTAATAAAATATACACCGGTTAAAAAAACAACAACGAATAAAACCTTACAAAAACCGGATCATGATTCGCGTCGAGAGATTACAAGTTAAGCGGCTGAAACGTAAAACGAGCAACGCTTTAGACGGAGGTAAAATCCATAGCAGCACCAAGATTGAAAGCATCAATATTGAGAAATCTTTTAATACTTAAAATATTTTTTTAATGAATATTCCATGGATTTATAGAAATAAATATGTGTCCTTGGAATCGAATTTTTACCTTTCATTATAACAGACGGACATGTCTTACAACTTCCTCCTTTTCTACAAGAAATTATATTGCTTATTATCTTATTAATATATTACATGTCATTATTCAATGGCCCTGGATATGACCTAAAACTATCTCCGATAGTGAGGCCCCAGCTTGCGGGTTTGGGGGAGTGTGGAGCCACCCTTTAATTGTCATTGCTTTCAGGGCCACTCTGACCAAGAGTGGTAGTACCTGTTAGGGTCCCAACTATGGGCTAAATAGAAACCGACTTGAAAACAACAAATATATTCTATTAAAAAAAATTTCTTCAAAATCACCGGATTCGGCATTAAATAAGCTGGCAAGGGTTGATATGCCGTAAAACAAAAACAACCAACAACCAACCATTGTCCAACAATTGTATAATTATAGTAAAGCAAGTATCTTCAGTAGTTTCATGATTGTAAACCATTCCAAACGTTGGCAATAAGATGTTCGGAAATATGCAAGGTATTATTTAAAAGTAACATAATAAAATGCAATTACTAGCGACTCTATTAAAAAAACAAAAACAAAGAATAATGAATAACCATATGTACATTTCATCACTTGCAACATCGATTTAGATTTTTTTTACACAGGCATCACCACATTATATAGCCCAAGAGGTTTAAGAATGTACAGTAGAATTTGCACAATATAGTAATCATTAATAATGAAAATTCGGTAAATTTGTTAACTTATATGGAACGGCTCATCAAGAACTTATTTATGTTAAATTGAAGACAACCATATTATAGATATACATTTATATGTAGTCAGCCTGAAAGCAGGAAAACGGAAGACAATTCCACAGAAGTTTTGTTCATGGAATCTACGTTCAGATAAAGAGTGAGTGAATTATTGATAGTGTTTACAGCTAGACGAGTGTTCCTTGTGAAAGTTTAGCGAGGGGTACCATATACTGAAGCTCAGTCGAACACTTTCATTGAAAATAATGATACATCAGAGACAAACTCGCAACATCTCTTCTGTGAGATAGAGGTTGTAGGGAAGAGAAAAGGACAGCTCCTACGAGGCTACGAAGTCTATTTTGAACTCTATCAAGGAAGGGCAAGTCCTTTATAGCAGATCCTGCCCAGATGTGGCAATAGTATTCCATCCTTGGATGTACCTGGCTCTTATATAGATAGAGAATTGCATCAGCAGTGAGATATCTACTGGATCGATAGAAAGATCCCACCATTTTTCCAGCGGCCTTGGCAACAGATTTGATGTACGTGTTCCATTTAAGATCAGGAGTAACGGTCAAGCCCAGAAGCTTGTCAAAATGAGAGGCCTCCTGAAGATAGTTCATTTTAGATTATAAAATAACTTATGAGTACATATCATTTTACATCTTACGAGATTTGAAAAGGAAATTCGATGTAAAAACGTCCTCATGAAATATATATGTCGAATAACAACTTTAGAAACGTTAAGAATTTAAACCAACCAATTTAAACCAAACAAACATTGAAGCTATATTCGACTGGGATAAAAGCATTGATGTATAGTTAAATAGTTATTATTTTTACATAGTTAAGCACGATTATATTAGTTAAGCAAAGAGAAACGATAGAGTGAAAAAAATAAAGACATTCACAACCACAGCAGGAGCAGCAACAGCAATAATAACGCAAAAAATGATAATCTATTGCACAATGGGCGAATATTGCTTACCAAATTTCAATAAGGTCAATAGTCGTTCCAGTGAGAAATCAATGGAAAACGGCTGAGCCGATGACACAAATTGATTTGTAAATATAATCGAAGGAGATAAAGAATAATGAACATTTAGCGGGTACTTATTGTCACTCAGGTGCCAGGAACAGACACAGGTTGTACCTAAAGAGAACGTTTTATGTTAACCTGTGTGTAAACTCTTAGAGAGTGAAAAATGATAATAAGAGCGATTGATGAGAAACTACAACAGATTACAATGCAACAAAGAATTAAGGGTAACTTTTGAACGCATCGACTAATGCACAGTAGCTGCATGCACACGCTGACGCATGGAAATGCTATAGAAGTAAAACACAAAGGAAAATGGATAAAAGAAAACTTAAATTGTATAATTTTAAGTTATCCACTCCGAAATGTGTCAGTATCAACTAAAAGATGCTAAATGATCGCATTTCTATGCCTGTTCGCTAGCGACAATATACGGAATCCCTTCTATAAGACATTGCGTACATTGCCGCTAGCAAACAGACATAGAAACACGGTTATATTGAGTGTTTATTATATATTTCTGTAATAAATTGGCGGTTAACGTTGTTGATTAAATGTAAAATGACGGGCAATAGATATCAGTTTAAAATACTTGCTTATAGTGAGACTTATTAATGAAGACACCTGGTAATGAGTAATACTCTACTTAGTGTATTCGCTCTTCTCTCAGTGGAGTAGAATTCCCCCTAGACAGAACATTTCTCTCAAAATAGAAGAGTCATTTTCCCCCACATTTAAAATAACCATCTTGTTTAACTGGCATCGTAAATAAGCAGGTAACTAGTTTATGTAATTAACATTTTTGAAAGATATTTTATGCACATAACATGAAACAGTGATGCCATAATCTGAAACTCTATTTCGCAACTTACTTACTTGTACTTGAAACGGCATTCACCCTGGAGGAGTTGAGTCGGCTTCATGAAGATGCACATCTCGTACCGCTGCGGCCCAACAAGATGTGCATCTTCATGAAGCCGACTCAACTCCTCCAGGGTGAGTTCGCAACCTGGCGCAATTATTGTCCAACTCTCATAATCTGCTTTTTTTTTGTAGACACAAAATGTCAGATGTTTCGTTGTCTTGAAAGCATCTATAAACATTTTACAAACGAAGTAATATAAATCCTGTCGTGGCTTTCTTTGAGTGCAAGAAGAAAAATACGTTCCTGTCGTAAAAAAAGCTCTCTGTGTATTCACTCACGCCTCAAAAGGAATTTAGATTAATGCATTTTTCTGTGATTGATAAGAGAATTTCGGCCTTACCAATGACTTCTCACCACATAATAACCAGGCTTATATCTTTCAAATTATTTTTGTTTCAACCATTATATCTCAGGGTGCAGCAATAAAATCTAAAAGACAGATTCAGAAGTTTGAGAACGTTCAATTATGCCAATAACCGACCAACCCGAAAATCTAACGCCACCCTGTCTTTTGCTATATCTTTTACTCTAGCAGCCTATAACCACCGTTCTCATTTATCTCCTAGGAAGACTGAGGGAACTTTAAGAAAATTTTGTTTTTAAAAAATCCCGATTTTTTGTATTTTTTTCTCTCATCAGAGCTTCCAAGATCCAGCAGATATATCCCACATTCATGCATCTCTAATAAAAATTACAAGGGTATATCTTCTTACGCACCTACGGTATATTTTTGCTTTTCTCTCACCTCATTAAGCTATATGTGATTAAGCTTCGGGCTATCATCGCCCGTTTTTCATAAGGATTTTCGTATCCTTTCTAACATCTCTAATTATTTAAGCCAAGTCTTACCTCCTGCTTGGAATCGTCACGTGCGACCAGCTTTTTTAAGCTCTTAATTACCACAGGTTCCCATATTTATTTTTCGAATTAGGGGCACTTCTTCTGCTTATCATCTTCCTACCAAGTTACTCCTCTTGGGAAAAATTTTATGGGATCATAAAGAAAACAAAAACCAATTGTCAAAAAATATCTTTCTTTCGGCTTATCACATCTAAAAACTCTCTAAATACCCGTTTACGTAATTTATTTTGTGCGACTCTTACACTTCTAACTGATTTCTAAGTCAAACAATCGTCTTAATCTTATTTTCTACTAGATCATTTTAATTCTAATGTATATATCTAAAAATGACTTTGAATTCCTGTCGCAAAAAAAAACATTACATTTACATACATTTAAGACATTTTGCAATATAAAAATATTTTTAAAAAATACGTTACATTATACATTTCAAAGTCCGTTAACACAAATAAACTGTCCCTTTTTTCAAAGACAAACAATTAAAACGCACATTAAAAAGCTTCAAAGTTCAATAGTTTCACATTTCTGCATCTTTCCTTTCGACAATAGCGTATTTTATTCTTTTTTATAATAACACAAGATTTTAAAAGTACCTTTGACTTTGACACAAAATTGTTACAATGATTGACAGCTGAACTTTAAACAAAATCTGATTTGACCCTACTTACAATAACATGCACGGTGACTTGTTTTTACTACTATTAATTATTTTATTTTCATTCATTACTACGGATTTCTTTTGAGGCATATCGGCCTTTTTTGTTTTAATATTTCTTGTATACTTTTGTTCCTTGTGTTTGTTCAATTTTTTAATTTTTTTTCATTCATCTCTACTAATATTTTTTGCGTCATGTCGGCCTTTTTCTAATTTTCTGGTATCTTTTTTCTTTTGTGTGTATGTGTGTTCATTCTTGTTTTTTTTTTCAATACTGCGTATGTGTGAATCGTTCTCTTTTTTACTTAATCATTGTTTTATTTAGATTTGAATCTTTTTTTCTTTTTCGCATACTGTGATCGTCTAGTACACGTTGTGTTTTTTTTCGTGGTAACACCAGATTCTTTTTTCAAACCCACCCTTGCATGAGAGGATCCTGGTCACCGCACCAAATTTGCGATTTGTTACGTAGTGTTGTTATTACAATGATGAATGTCTGGTCTTTTTTTCCATGTTAAGAAGAATAAGAGTCTTAAGAGTGTTCATGGAAGTAAGAGATCTTTGAGGTTCATGTGGGTGATCATGTTGTGAGATATGAAGACATTAACAGGTGTATATAAAGAAAGAGAGTGAGAGTTTATAATTGAGAGAGAGTACACATAATTACACTTTGAGAGGGGATTTGATATCTAGATAGATAGACTGATAGATTGGCCTTTATACCGATAGACTGAGACGTTGCCATTTATGATTTTGACAGTTCTGTTTGAACGGGAGTTTTTATATAACATAAATAGACACATATACTTTCTAACACATATATTTTGTTAGATGATGAATTTCAAATGGTTTTTACACATAAATAGACAAAACCTTTTTATGTAATGATCGACACAGGAGACGGCAGTTATAAAAAACATGATGAGCATTTATTCTCCCACTTTACCGGTCAATGGCTTGCATCCAGGAATTCAAATTTTCTTCTTACATTTTCTTTTTCTGTTTAAAACCCTCTCGCTTCCGGACGGGCCAAGATTCGAACTGATCGGACTCTTGTCTGACTCTCTGACTCCTTGCCTCCCTTCTGACTTCTCCCTTTTAACTAACTCTCACTTCCTATTTTGAGAAATCCATGCATGTCCGGCCAACGTGACCACAACGTGCCATCAACACGCGCGACCTGCACGCTTCGAAACATTCTGATTCCGATTTTCCTTTGTTGTTCTCACAAAGGAATTCAACCTACATATCTTACTCATTTAACCCATTTTCTATTATTCAACATTCTTTCTACAATGAATAGCTTCCAGCCAAAATTATATTTATTATTTATTTTATCAGAATCAACAATTTACTGGACATTCCATTTAAAACCTATTGTTTTTTTAAACTTATCTCCAGGGTTCGATTCCCGTTTTCCCTCATTTTATTTTTATTTACTAATTCTCTTTATTTTTACTTACATGAAAAAGGGGCAAACATTTTACATGTAACATTCGCAAAAGAACAGTGTATTTCTATGCGTTACAAATTAATAATTCTTTATTTATATAATAGAAGTTAAGCTCGGCTTTGCTCGGGCCTATGTACTGTTCATTAGTTTATGTGCATATGTATATATATATTATATATATACATATATATATATAAATATATATATATATATATATATATATATATATAAAATTGTTGGACTCATGTCCACCTAACCTACATCTTATATTTCAAGTGTTTAGACCCAAAATCGGGGGAGGTGTTTGGTAGAGTCTGCAAAGGTCACCTCTTTCAACTTTGACCTCTTGGCAGACAAATTTTAACCCAAAACTAATTATATCTACATAATGTGCATATCTACAGTCCCTTGATGTAAAATTTCACATGTTTAGACCTAAAATTGGCATAAAAGCTTTTTAGAGACTGCAAAGCTCAAATCTTTTAATTATGCCCAATTGGATGCCGAATTTTCGACCAAAATCAGATTAAAAAGCTTGCCCTATGTATGGATACACTTTATGTAGAATTTCCAATGTTTAGAATGAAAATTGGCTGATATATTCGGTATAAATGGCAGCGGTCAATTTTTAAAAACTTTTACCCCTTTACCAGTTATTGTTTTTGGCTTAATCAAATTAAGAACTTTGATCTATGTTCAAGTAACCTACATTTAAAATTTCACATGTTTAGACCCAAAATTGGCGGAGGAGTTAAGTAGAGATATCAAAGACCAACTCGTTTAACTTCGAAATCTTGACAGCCAAATTTCTGCCTGAAAACCGATCAAAAATATTTTCCCCAATCTCAATAACCCTTATGTCAAATATAAAGTCTGTAAACTGCAAATTGACAGAGTAGTTTGGTAGGGAAATGTACACACACATACACACGCACATAGACAGACAGACAGGCAGTCTACTTTTATATATATATAAACATACATTCATATATACAGGGATATATATATACATATATATAGAGACATATACAGATATATAGATAGATAGATAGATAGATAGATAGATAGGTGGATATATAGATAGATAGATGGATTTATAGATAGATAGATACTTTTAGTTGTTTCGAAAGCAGAAAATGTTTACTCTACAATCATAACGTACTTGTTATATTTTTACGTGTTTCGGTAAATATAAGTTCACTGACCAACTTAGTAGAGGCAATATTTGTTACTTAAAATGGAAACATTTTTGTCTAGATTTATTTTGTCAATAAAAATAATGATAAAATAAAATGGAAATATTTAAATTTCGAGACAATATGAGAATTAATAAAATACTTATATGTAATATAGTTATTATTAGTAGTATTAGACGATACCACTTGTGCGCGTATGTTACGTGAGTTCTTATTAGTAAAGATATGAGTCCTAGTGAGAGTTCTTGTGTTATCACATATGATGTTGTATCTTAGAGAGATGTTGCTGTAAGAGAGATTGTTCGTTTATAACTATTCCTATATTTAAAATGTTCATTACTTAGATATGAAGAAAGCTCTTAGAATGATGAGATAGTGTTCAGACAGTATTAGTGTAGATAAGATGTAGATTCACATTGAGGATATGAGATGTCGAGACGTGTATGTAATGACATTTTATGACACACACATATAATAACAATACAATTTACCTTTTTGTAGAAATCACAAACACAAAGATGAGCTTTATCACAAAACACATGATGAATTTATTTCCTCACGACCGGTCGTGATTTCCTCATTAAGAATTCAAAGTTTCACATTTTAGTTTCTGAAGTGACGTCTCGCTTCAGACGTCCGCCTGTCTCTGAGTTTTCTCACTGACCGTCTCATCGACCAACTAACTCTCACTTCCTATATTGAGAAATCCATGCATCCCGGCCACGTGAGCAAAATTCACGTGTTTCAACATGCGCGACTTTGCACGTTTCCGACATTGATTTCCCAATAACATATTTTTTCTTGTGTTGTTTCCACAAAGGAATTCAACCTACATATCTAATTTATTTAACCCATATTTTATTATCCACATTCTTTTAACAATTGAATAGTTTATTTATTATTTATTTCATCCGAATTAACAATTTACTGAAAATTCCATTTAAACCTATTGTTCTTTAAAACTTATGTTCAGGGTGCGATCTCTGCTTTCTCTTATTTTCATTTAAACTAATCTCTCTATTTTTTATACTTACATGAACAGGGGACAGCCCTTATCATGTAACATCCCTCCCTTTCATATTTCACAAAAAAAATGTATGCATTTTTAACTTTAGTACATTTTTTATTTTTACATCTACACAATCACACGGCTAGAAAGATCAGGCTAAATAAACACAAAAAAATCTCTTTCAGTCAGCCCTTCACGGCCGACTTCACAATTATTTATTTTTTTATAAGATCAGAACCTTTCTGATCTTTGTGGCATTTACTTTTTGGATGTAGGGTATTTACCTATGATTCACTTCAGCTATTTTCCAGCCACCCCTCTGCCGCAGACTAGAGGTTTTCACCTTTCTTATTTGCGCCTAAATTCTATCTAATTGCCCGATTTTTTGTGATTTTTCTTTTCTCTCACCAGGGCTTCCAAGATCCAGCAGATATATCCCACATTCATGCTTCTCTTAAAAAATACAAGGTTATATGTTTCTTACGTAATCTACGGCATATTTTTGCCTGCCTCTTACTTCATTAAGCTATATGTGATGCCTCGGGACTACCTCTCATCGGTTTACTGGTCCCCTTAAGAATTTTCGTATTCTTTCCAACGCCTGTTTATTAATTAAGCCAAGACTTACTTACTACTTTGCTTGGAGTCGTTACGTGCAACACGCTTATTTTAAGCACTTAATTAACCACGTTCCCAAATTTTTCGTATATGAGCACTTCTTGTGCTTATCAATCCCTACCAAGTCACTTTCTTGGAGAAAAATTTGTAGGATCTCTAAATTCAAAACAACAAAACCAAATGCTAAAAAACATCTTTATTACGGCTTATCACATCTAAAAACTCTCCAAATACCCGTTTACGTAATTTTAATTCTTGTCCCCCTTCTAAAATTCTAACTGAATCTGTAAGCCAACCATACGTCTTAACTTATTTTCTACTAGATCATTTTAATCTAATTTATATTTACTGCTGACTTTGAATTCTTGCTGTGAAAATCAATAACATTACATACATAAGACAATTTACAATATTTGTTCAGCATCATAAAAACATTTTCAAAAAAAATACTTTAATACATTTAAACATTTTGCAACAGTTATAACTTTTTTCAACAAAAAAAATCATCTGTAACAAACAACTATTCAACAGTCTGTCCAAAACAATTGTCCCTTTTTTTTCAAAAACAATATAAATGAACACACAAAAGCCGAAAAGTTCAACGATGAACAAAAAATGCATTTCCAAACAATTTACACGCTGTTTCAGAGAGTACATGCGACCTTTGAAAAATTCCTATTTTGATTGACAGATTAAATTCAACAATTCGTCCAAACGATTTCATATTGACACACATTTTCTAATGACACTTCTACAAATTTCAAAACAATAATGGGTGACCCCAAATCTCTGCCTTTGCGTATATGTGTGTGTTTTTTTTAACAGATAAATTCATTTATCAATGAATTACTCATGGTGACTTGTTTACTATTTTTTCCATTACTACGATTTTTTTTACGGCATATCGGCATTTCCTTTTTTTTCTTTTTTTAATATTTCTTGTATCTTTTGTGTGTTCAATTTTTTTTCTTTTTTTTTTCGCATTTCTGTGATCGTGTAATTTTTTTTCCGTGGTATTATTTATTTATTTTTTAAAATTATGTTGGACCCCTTTAAAACGTTGTGTTTCTTTTTTTTCTTTTTTTTTCGTGGTATCGACCCCAGGTTCGGTTTCTGCATCGCTGACGCAAACTGGTTCACGAACACCAAATTGATTGCAATATTTATATGTACCCCCCCAATAAAAAAACTGAATTTCAAGAACACGCAGCTAAGCTGTTTTACGCTGGCATATTTGATTTTAAATAGGCTATAGCCATATTCAAAGATTTCATATTTAGGTTCAAATTAAAGACAAGAAATAAAACAGAACACGAGAAAATTTATTACTTGATTTAAAATAAATGCGTGTAAATAGCGGCCAAGTGTAATTAGTTTGATTGTAAACATAAGATCATTGACGACACTAAAAGATTGAATTGGAAAAAAACAAGATGATTCAGAGTAAAATAAGAAAAAAGGTTTGGCTACAGACTATTGCCCCTCGTGTATTTTTAGATGATGTTCAGGAAAACTTTAGATAAAATTATGATAAATAAACTAAATTAGTCCCACAAAAACTAAGATATAAACCATGTCGTAATATGTGTGCTATGTAACGTTTCAAACTTATTTCTCATTTATTTTTGAAATGCAATATTCTAATTTACTATTTTTATGAGTTTGGATCGATTTATTGCCAAAATTATTGACTTAATGATGTAAGATAATTTTCATAGAATGTTTACTACTAACTTTTAAAAGACGTGAATAATCGGAGTAAAATGCGTTTTCAATTTCTAATTAAAGCAAACGTATTCGAAAAAATATCGTGTGTTTCGCACTAAGCGTTGACAGAAAAAAACATCTGGTGTGCTCAGGCGGTGCCGAATTACGCAATTCAGTTTACTGAACATTTATCTTGAAAATTATAACCTTTTACTAATGGTCAAAACATTCCCAGAGCAGTAGAAATATCCAGATTTCAAATAAACAATCGTCTAAGTAGTAGATAGTCTACAACTATTGTTAGCATTAGAAAATAGACAAACACAAAACGCCAGAGGGACGTTGTTCTACACACTATCTGTTTACCTGTATCTCAAAATATGTTGTTGTTGTTGACAGAAAATCAATGAAAAGCGGCTGTTGGAATAAATCAGATTAATTTACGAAAGATGTCGAAACACGTGGAGTATATTTAAAGAGAGTAACTCTACTTCCAGTGCTGCTACTGCTATTATTATTATTATTATTATTATTATTATTATTATTATTATTATTATTATTATTATCATTATTATTATTATTATTATTGTCACTCAGTAGCGCCATAGGTTGTTGTTAGCGATATGTATTTAATAATGGCTTGCGTGAAATCTGCTGTGCGTAATACAATAACTGCTACTACTAATGCAGCTACCACGTTAAAAAACGACCCTGGTGTCTAACTCTGTCCCGTGGGGAGGCATAGTAAATAGGTACAATTATTACTACTACTACTACTACTACTACTAATAATAATAATAATACTATTAATAAATGATAATGACTAAGTATGTGTGAAAAAGGAAAGACAGATGAATTGGTCTGGTCTGTATAGAAGACCATAAAAATAACACAAAAAAATAAGAAAAATACATAATGCAGAACACCGGAAATACTTACTAGACTTATGACAATAAAAATATTCTTTTTATTGTTTTCTCTCTCGAGTATATATCTGGCAACGTTAGGCAAGTGAATCGACCGAGGACCACGTCGCTCTATATAAAATCATATAAGATATCAACGGATGCACAAGCTAGTGTCAAAACAATGAAAAGCATATGCTGTTTTACTAGCTCTTATAATCACTGCGGCAAAAGACATTGTAGAAACAAACAAGATTATAAAAGAAGATACGAGAAATAAGACAAAGAAAAAAGTTAGGGGAAAAAACAGCTACGCAAACGAGTCATGTGGATGTCAAAATATAAGACTAACGAAAACACCCGAAAATGATTACTAAGAAGGTCACGTACACAGGAACACTCAATCTCTAATAAGATGCGCACAAGATAACACGATTAGAACCAACAACATCAAAGCAATGATACACAAGATGCAAGAAAACAGCAAAAGCAGAATTCGCACAAATGGACGAAACAATAAACGACATAAATGGATGCAGCAAACAAGCATGAAAAGAATATAAAAATAGACACAATCAAGTGGGGAACACTTCGAATAGCCAAACAAGCACAAACATGAACAGTATTAGTAAATGAATGCCACAGGAACGTATGAGACATGGATATATAAACAGACAAACACATCGAAGCAGGAAGACAGGATTTCATAATAGTTTACAAGAAAATAAAAACCTTGCCAGATTGTAGATTCTACCAATACAGAAGCTCACAGAGACTGAGGATGGGGGGAAATTACACAAAACTAACCAGAGGGATCAAGGGATCTGGAAAATAAAGAAAGTCAAGATAACACTAGTAATAATAGGAGCACTAGGAACAATCCTGAAAAACTTTAGAAAAAAGAATGGGAGGGATTGGAATCAGAGATATAGTTGAAAATGTACAACGGATAACAATCATGAAAACGACAGAAATATTAAGAAAAATGGAGAATAACGCATGAAAGACAGATGCAAACTGGCAATAAAGAAACACAGATGTAAAACAAAAGAAGCATTATCTGGAATGATGAAAACTGAGACGGTACAGTTATATGGTACCCCGTGTGTCACTCTCTTATTCTTTGTGAATGTTACCATGAACTGCCACCACACAA